>NC_072406.2:84839833-85144166 GCF_028858775.2 Pan troglodytes
AATCAACGCGCCACTCCCCAGCCTCGGGCCCCGCCCTAGCCCCGTCACTCTCCCTTACTCCCCTCAGCGTTTAGGCGGGAAAGCTGGAGAGCTCCCAGAAGCTCTCGGGCATTTCTTCTGGTTTTTTTCCCCTCCACAAGGGTCATAGCAAAAAGGAGGTCGTGAAAAGAAAACTGGACCACAGTGAGTTGGAAATTGTTTCTTTCCAACTCCGTTTAGGTTTTATCAGAGATTAAATGTTCCTGTTTCATAACCTTGAGCCTTTTTTGGATTTAGAAACCCTCACCACTTCCTCTGCTGGATGGGTTTGTCAGGTGTTTTATTTGCAGACTAATATTATTGCAGAGTTTATAATCTCTAGAAGCCACTTAAAAAACATGTTTTCCCTTGAAGAATGTGTTTTTTGTTTGTTTGTTTGTTTGTTTGTTTTGAGATAGAGTTTCACTCTTGATGCCCAGGCTGGAGTGCAATGGAGCGATCTCGGCTCTCTGCAATCTCTGCCTCCTGGGTTCAAGCGATTCTCCTGCCTCAGCCTCCCAAGTAGCTGGGATTACAGGCATGCGCCACCACGCCCTACTAATTTGTATTTTTGGTAGAGACGGGGTTTTTCCATGTTGGTCAGGCTGGTCTGGAACGCCCGACCTCAGGTGATCCGCCCACCTCGGCCTCCCAAAGTGCGAGGATTACAGGCGTGAGCCACTGCGCCCGGCTGAAGAAGGTGTTTTTATCAGAAAAATGGGATGGCAAAGGATCCTCACCCCTGCTGTGGAAATAGGATGGAAATATGACTATAATACCAGAGAATTTTTTTTTGGGGGGGGGGGCAGGGGGGTGTTGGTTGGTTGTTTGTTCGTTTGTTTTGAGACGGAGTCTTGCACTGTCGCCCAGGTTGGAGTGCAGTGATGCTCACTGCAACCTCCTCCTCCCAGGTTCAAGTGATTCTTCTGCCTCAGCCTCCCGAGTAGCTGAGATTACAGGCACGCCCCACCACGCCCGGCTAATTTTTGTATTTTTAGTACAGACGGGGTTTCGCCATGTTGGGCAGGCTGGTCTCAAACTCCTGACCTCGGGCGATCCTCCCGTCTCGGCTTCCCAAAGTGCTGGGATTAACAAGTGCGAGCCACCTCGCTGGTCCCAGAGAACTTTCAAATAATTTTTTTTTTCAAGAATTTACGTAGCAGAGCTGTGGAAAAGGCAACAACCATGGAAACAAAGCCAACAAAACCATCCCTGGGGTAAATTGTGAAGTAAGCAGAATCAACTCTGTTTTCTCCATTTCTTCTCAGACCCAACTAACCTAAGTACAATAAATGATTGTGTTCATGGCTCTGTGCTAGCGCTTTACATACAACCCAGTGCTTGTCTACAACCACTCTAGGATGGATACTGTTTTATTCATTTGCAGATAGGGAAGCAGGCTGACACCCCTAGGTAATGCAGTACATGCAGTAGCGGGACATAGACCTGACCTGAAGGCCTCTGAGGCTTCCACTCTTAAATGATGTAATTCAGGCCGGGCGCGGTGGCTCACGCCTGTAATCCCAGCACTTTGGGAGGCTGAGGCGGGCGGGTCAGGAGATCCAGACCATCCTGGCTAACACGGTGAAACCCCGTCTCTACTAAAAATACAAAAAATTAGCCAGGCGTGGTGGCAGGCGCCAGTAGTCCCAGCTACTCGGGAGGCTGAGACAGGAGAATGGCAGGAACCCGGGAGGCAGAGTTTGCAGTAAGCCAAGATCGTGCCACTGCACTCCAGCCTGGGCGACAGAGCGAGACTCCGTCTCAAAAAAAGAAAGAAAGATTTGCTCAAATTCAATTCTAATTTTAGGCAACATTTGTCTATATAAAACTAATCAGTCAAACTAACTGTTAAATAACATTTAAAAACATAAATCATTGTTTCTCAAACGTTTTGGTCTTAGGACCCCTATACACTTAAAAATTATTGAGGACTCAAAATAACTTTTATTTATGTGTGTTATACCTATCGATATTTACCATATTCAGCCAGGCAGAGGCTAATACCTATAATCTCAGCATTTTGAGAGGCTGAGATGGGATGATCACGTGAGGCTAGGACTTTGAGGCTACAGTGAGCTATGATCATGCCACTGCACTCCAGCCTGCGCAACAGCGCAAGAACCTGTCTCTATAAACTTTTTTTAATTTAGCATATGAGGACTTAAAATTGAGGCCGGGTACAATGGCACCCAGCACTTTGGGAGGCAGAGGCGGCAGATCACCTGAGGTCATGAGTTCGAGACCGTCTTGGCCAACATGGTGAAACCCTATCTCTACTAAAAATACAAAAATTAGCCAGGCATGGTGGCACACGCCTGTAATCCCAGCTACTCAGGAGGCTGAGGTAGGAGAATCGCCTGAATCCAGGAGACAGAGGTTGCAGTGAGCCAGGATCATGCCACTGCACTCCAGCCTAGGCCTCAGTGACAGAGCAAGACTCGGTCTCAAAAAACAAAAAAGAGAAAAGAAAGAAAATTAAAATTGAAATTATTTTAATGTGTACTTAGTCATTTAAAAATAATAGATCCATTATATGTTGACATAAATAATGTATTCTTAAGAAAAACAACTTCAAAAAAACAGAGTAGCATGGTTTTACATTATTGCAAATTTCTTTTCTTTTTTTTTGAGACAGAGTCTCACTGTGTCGCCCAGGCTGGAGTGCAGTGGCACGATCTCGGCTCACTGCAACCTCTGCTTCCTGGTTTCAAGTGATTCTCCTGCCTCAGCGTCCTGAGTAGCTGGGATTACAGGCGCATGCCACCACGCCCGGCTAATTTTTTTGTATTTTTAGTAGAGACGGGGTTTCACCATGTTGATCAGGCCGGCCTCAAACCCCTGACCTCGTGATCCGCCCACATCGTCCTCCCAAAGTACTGGGATTACAGGCATGAGCCACTGTGCCCGGCTGCAAATTTCTTTAATGTCTGGCTTAATAGAGGACAGATTCTTGTATCTTTTCTGCATTAAATGTTTGCACTCTTACACTTCATATAGCCTCTGGCAAACTCTACTATATACTCAAGAAAGAATTAGAGCGATAAGGCAAATAACAGTGTATTAGTAAGAAAACAGTCTTGACCTTACAGATTACTAGAAAGGGTTTCAGGAAACCTCCAGTGGTCTTTGACCACACTTTGAGAACCACTGTTTTAAACCATACAAATGTTAAATGCTATTGTATATTTTGTCTAGTCATTTTGGCATCAAGTAGAACATTTAATGGAAAGGAGAACAAGACAGAGACAATTTACAGACTAGGCCAATCTTATACAAATAAATATGAGATGTGAGTATTCTTTCTTCATTTCTTTTTTTTTTTTTTTTTTTTGAGACGGAGTCTTGCTGTGTCACCCAGGCTAGAGTGCAGTGGCACAATCTTGGCTCACTGCAACCTCCACCTCCCAGGTTCAAGTGATTCTCCTGCCTCAGCCTCCTGAGTAGCTGGGATTACAGGTGCCCGCTACTGCTCCCAGCTAATTTTTGTATTTTTATTAGAGACAGGGTTTCACCATTTTGGCCAGGCTGGTCTCGAACTCCTGACCTCGTGATCCACCCGCCTCAGCCTCCCATAATGCTTGGATTACAGGCGTGAGCCACCGCATCTAGCTCCTTCTTCATTTCCAAGAGTATAGGGTAAGTTAGCAGAATTCAAGGTCGTAACCAAACACAGCTATATTCTACATTAGAAATCTGTCCATCAATTCAATATTGTTTTTCAGGATGCTATGCAATGTGTTCTGAGTCATATAAATGTATGATATTACTAATGAAGGTTTATATCTCCTGTACAAACTAATAATAAGACTCCTCTGGTGACCAATAAAATTTGAAGTGAAAATTCTTTCACAGACATATATTGAATACCTACATATTAATATATGTAATGCTCACAACTAGTGCTGGGCTTGTAAAAATTTATAAGCTCGATTCCTGCCCTTGGGCAACTTGTATCTATAATGAGACTTGCACCACCGTAAAAATGTATTTTTTAACAAGTTCAGTAGTTCCCAAACCAGTCTGGTGATCAAATGCCTGGGAATTATCTGAGGACATTTTTAAAATACAGATTCTTGGATCATGAGACACACTGCTTCAGTGAACCAGGGTGATGCTCTGGAATCTGGATTTTAAAAGTCCCAGGTGATTCCCCTGCAATGATAGGATTGGGAATGAATACTAAGTCCTGTATACTTGACAAATAGATTCGATCTTTGCCCCCAGGACTATCATACTATCATATGCAAAATATAATGTTTATTTATTTCATCTTCAGTATTTCAAAAGTGTGTTGTGTTGAAAGATCTGTGTTATCAAGGGACAGTATTTAATGTCATTCACTAAAAATAGAAATTGGTGTCCTTATGTCAAACATTTTATAGTTCATCTATTTTTATCACATTAAAATAATATGTGTTACCACAGCAGTCTCCAACATATCACACCACTGTAAAAAACAAAAACATCTTTTGCAACAAGTATCAGACTACAAAAAGTTTATTTTCTAAAGCTTTCATTCAGTTTCTTTAAAATGAATTCAGTGAGATGGTCTTTGTTTTATTACACTTATCTTCAGGGTTCCATAGATTATGGTATCTCAAAACCTATGCAGTCGTCCATCACAAACTCCTTTTGAATATATATATCAGAGACAGAGACAGAGAAACAAAGAGACAGAGAGTCTTAGAGTCTTACTCTGTCGCCCAGGCTGGAATGCAGTGCACCATCTCAGCTCACTGCAGCCTCAACCTCCCAGGCTCAAGTGATCCTCCCACCTCAGCCTCCTGAGTAGCTGAGACTACAGGTGCAAACCACCAGCCCTGGCTAATTTTTTGTCATTTTTGTAGAGACAACATGTCCCTATGTTGCCCGGGCTGGTCTCGAACTCCTTGGCTCAAGAGATCCACCCACCTTGGCCTCCCAAAGTGCTGAGATTACAGGTGTGAGCCACCACACCCAACCTTTTTGAAGTTATATTGTACTTGAGTAGCTATCTAGAGACTTATGCCCCATAGTTGTTCTTGCAGTGAGTATTCTTCTCTAATACTTATAGCCAGAATTAATTATGTTCAAATACATATGAAAAAAATTTTTAAAAAGCTTAAATGTTTCCTGGCTTTTTACCACTAGGAGGTGGGAGGATGGCATAAATATGATGATTTATAAAAATTGACATATTCTCCTTGATTTTATGATTGAAACTAACTTCAAAATTAAAGAATCTCTGCCCAGATCTTGATTTCTGAACTACCTTTCTCCACAAAAAGGAACTAAGTCTTCTTGAAAACAGGGCTGGTTTCAAGTCTACAGCAGGAATGTACAAGATGACCTGGAACATCTTGTTGTGTCCAAAAGTAAGGAAGCAATCAGAAAATAAAATGAGGACATGTCAAAGGGAGCCAGCTTGAAGGCCCATCACTGGCCAAATCTGGGATAATTGGAGTACCAGCATAAGAACAGTAATAAGTGGCTGGGCGGGATGGCTCATGCCTGTAATCCCAGCACTTTGGGAGGCCGAGGCGGGCATATCACAAGGTTAAGAGATTGAGACCATCCTGGCCAACATGGTGAAACCGTGTCTCTACTAAAAAAATACAAAAGTTAGCTGAGTGTGGTGGTGCGTGCCTGTAGTCCCAGCTACTCGGGAGGCTGAGGCAGGAGAATCGTTTGAACCCGGGAGGCAGAGGTTGCAGTGAGCCAAGATCGCACCACTACACTCCAGGCTGGCAACAGAGCCAGACTGTCTCAAAAGAAAAAAAAAAAAGAACAGTAGTAAGTTACAGCCACTGAATAAAATAAGAATCCAACAATCTATATTAAGGAGAGAAAGAGAAATGGGGAAATCAGACAGTGGCTTTCCTTAAAGTAGACTTCTTGCTGATAAATCCAAAGAGAGTGGTGGAGTTGGGAAAACCACCATTTTGCAACTATCGTGGTAAAGATTGGTTGGGGCAAACATTATCAATTAAATCCGGCAGGGGTTGGGCAGGGAGTTTTATGAGAAGCAGGATATTTTTATGTTTCAAAGCATCTCCCCACAGATTTTATATTTTTTACAAAAGGAAATGGTAACTATATAACAGAAACTATGCAACACTTTGATCCCTATGATATAGTACTCTGAGAAGAACACAATATCACTTGAATCTGATCATGAGGAAATATCAACCAAACCCATATTGAGGAGCATTCTGTGAAATAACCATCATGAAAGGAAAAAAATGGCAGAGGAACTAACTATTCCATATTAAAAGAGACTAAGGAGACTTGACCAAAAAAAGTCAGTACATGATCCTAAATTGGAACTTATACCAGAGGGGGCAAATGCTATAAAATATCCATTGGAACAATTGACAAAATTGGAATGTGGACCGCAGATTAGATAAAAGTAGCTCCTACATTTGACAACTGTGGTGATTATTAAAAGGAATATCTTTTTTCTTAGTAAGTATACACTAAAGTATTAAGAGGAAAGGGGCATGACGTAAGCAACCGATTCTCAAATGGGTCAGAAAAAATAAATCAAAATATCTAAAGGGAGAAAATGATAAAGCAAATGGAAAAAAATGTTTGAAATTGGTGAATACAAAGAAATGATATTCAGGATTTCTCTACTATTGCACTTTTTTCTATAAATTTAAATAGTTTTTGTAAAGAAAAAAGTTAGGCCAGGTGCGGTGTCTCACACCTGTAATCCCAGCACTTTGGGAGGCCTAGGTAGGTGGATCACCTGAGGTCAGGAGGTCGAGACCAGCCTGACCAACATGGAGAAACCCTGTCTCTAATAAAAATGCAAAATTAGCTGCACATGGTGGCGCATGCCTGTAATCCCAGCTACTTGGGAGGCTGAGGCAGGAGAATCACTTGAACCCGGGAGGCGGAGGTTGCAGTGAACCGAGATTGCATCACTGCACTCCAGCCTGGGCAACAAGAGCGAAACTCCATCTCAGAAGGAAAAAAAAAAAAAAAAGTTAACGGCTCCCCAGCTTCCTGTAAGCATCATCTAAACTTTCCTCTAAAATAATTGCTCTCTTAGACATCATTCCAGAGTGGGACAGAACATTCATCATCAACTCTTTAATTGATTTTAATTATTTTATTTCCACTTTTATTAGTAAAGTCATGTGGTAGTTATCTTTTATGATTTTAGTTGATTATATACTTCCAATAAGAAGAAAACCTGCTGAATTTAAAAAAGACCAAAACATTTCCCAATCCCTCTTACAGGAACTTTTCTCATTTGCAACTAAAATTTAATTCTAGATGTTTTAAGAAATTGATTAGTTGAGCCAATTACCCAGAATAATTAAGGTTAAACAAGGGAGAAAAAGCAAAGTTAGTATACTTGTTCCAGTTTTCTTATTTCAGGCGATTAGTTTTTGGCTTCCTGTAAGCATCATCTAAAGTTTCCTCTAAAAGAATTCCTAAATTGGTTTTTTCCCTATTTTTAAATTTTGTCTCTTATAAATTTAAACTTTCTTTATTACAAAGGTATGCAGACGCTTAAATTCAAACAATTAAGGAGCATTAGAAATAAAAAGTAAGCCCTCCTCTCCACTCTAATGTTACCCACAGAGATAACTACTATTAAGTTTTTGTATCCTTCTAAACTCTTTGTGCTTATATCAATGTACGTATCTGTTTATTTACACAATGTTTTTAAATGGGAATAGTTCTGTACAATAGGTTCTTTTTCATTATTTTTATTTTTATTTTAGAGATAGAGTCTCACTGTGTTGCCCAGGCTAGATTGCAGTGGTGAGATCATAGCTTACTTCAGCCTTGAACTCCTGGGCTCAAATGATTCTCCTGCCAAGTAGCACGTGGCACAACACCTGGCTGGCTATTATATATATATATATATATATATATATATATATATATATATATATATACAAATAGGGTCTCACTATGTTGCTAGTCTCAAATTCCTGGCCTCAAGCAATCCTCCTGCCTCAGCCTCCCAAAGTGCTGAGATTACAGGCATGAGCTACCATGCCTGGCCCTCATTCTATACAATATGTTCTTTTTTTTTTTTTTTTTTTGAGATGGAGTCTCACTGTTGTTGCCCAGGCTGGAGTGCAATGGCTCGATACTCTTGCCTCACTGCAACCTCCACCTCCCAGGTTCAAGAGATTCTCCTGTCTCAGCCTCCTGAGTAGCTGGGATTAGAGGCGCCCACCACCATGCCTGGCTAATTTTTGTATTTTTGGTAGAGACGGGGTTTCGCCATGTTGGCCAGGCTGGTCTCGAACTCCTGACCAAAGTGCTGGGATTACAGGTGTGAGCCACCACACCTGGCCTACAATATGCTCTTGTGTTTAATTTTTAACAGATAAGTCTTTGTTTACTTAATTTTTATTTTATCAAAGCTGTGCATATGTAATTTTTATATGTAGTCTTAAAATTCAGATAATTCAAGCAAAAATTTTTTCTAATGATTATGTAACACATTCAGATGGTGTAGAATCCAAAAACTGCAAATATATATACTATGAAAAGTCTCGGCTGGGCACGGGGCTCATGCCTGTAATCCTAGCACTTTGGGTGGCCAAGGCAGACAGATCACCTGAGGTCAGGAGTTTGAGACCAGCCTGGCCAACATGGCGAAACCCTGTCTCTACTAAAAATACACAAATTAGCTGGGCATGGTGGCAGGCGCCTGTAATCCCAGCTGCTTGGGAGGCTGAGGCAGGAAGAATCACTTGAACCTGGGAGGCGGAGGTTACAGTGAGCCAAAGATCACACCATTGCACTCCAGCCTGGGCAACAAAGAGAGACTTGGTCTCAGAAAAAAAAAAAGAAAGAAAGAAAAGAAAAGAAAAGAAAAGCCTCCCTTCCACCTTTGTTCCTGAGACACCCAAATCTACTCATAGGCAACCAATTACAGTTTTAATGCATCCTTCATTCATACACAAACACACACACACACATTTTTTTTAAAGAGATGGGGTCTCACCCTGTTGCCCAAGCTGAAGTATAGTTGTGCAATCACAGGTCACTGCACCCTCAAACTCCTGGGCTCAGGCAATCCTCCTGCCTCAGCCTTCTGAGTAGCTGGGACTACAGAGATGTGCCACCACACACACACACACACACAGCTAATTTTTTTTTTTTTTTTTTTTTTTTGGAGAGACAGGGGTTTTACCATGTTGCCCAGGCTGGTCTTGAACTCCAGGGCTCAAGCGATTCTCCCACCTCAGCCTCCCAAAGTGTTGGAATTATAGACGTGAGCCACCGCACCTGGACTTAAAAATAGTATTTCAAACTGTATAGTCACCAGAAGTACACAGTTATAAAAAATGCAGGCCATGCCGGGCATGGTGGCTTATGCCTGTAATCCCAGCACTTGGGGAGGCCGAGGCGGGCGGATCACAAGGTCAGGAGATTGAGACCATCCTGGCTAACACGATGAAACCCCATCTTTACTAAAAAAAATACAAAAAAATTTAGCCGGGCGTGGTGGCACGCGCCTGTGGTCCCAGCTACTCTGGAGGCAGAGGCAAGAGAATGGCGTGAACCTGGGAGGCAGAGCTTGCAGTGAGCCGAGATCGCACCACTGCACTCCAGCCCAGGCGACAGAGCAAGACTCCATCTCAAAAAAAAAAAAAAAAAAAATGCAGGCCAGACGCAGAGGCTCACACCTGTAATCCTAGCACTTTGGGAGACCGAGGTGGGTGGATCACCTGAGGTAAGGAGTTCAAGACCAGCCTGGCCAACATGGTGAAACCCCTTCTCTACTAAAAATAAAAAAATTAGCTGGGTGTGGTGGCAGGTGCCTGGAGTCCCAGCCACTCAGGAGGCTGAAGCAGGAGAATCGCTTGAACCTGGGAGGCGGAAGTTGCAGTGAGCCGAGATCATACCACTGCACTCCAGACAAATAAATAAATAGGCCGGGCTTGGTGGCTTACACCTATAATCTCAGCACTTTGGGAGGCCAAGGCAGGTGGATCACGAAGTCAGGATTTGGAGACCAGCCTGGTCAACATAGTGAAACCCCATCTGTACTAAAAATACAAAAATTAGCTGGGCATGGTGATGCACGCCTGTAGTCCCAGCTGCCTGGGAGGCTGAGGCAGGAGAATCGTTTGAACCCAGGAGACGGAGGTTGCAGTGAGCCGAGATCACACCACTGCACTCCAGACTGGGCAACAGAGTGAGACTTTGCCTAAAAAAAACAAACAAACAAACAAACAAAACTGCAGACACTTCACTTGGCATCTCCAGTGCCTTCAGCTTTCTGTGCCTGGTCTGTTTGGGCATCTCTATTTTCCACAGGTTTATTCCCCTCCTTGCCAGCAACAGCCTTTCCCTTTTTCTCTTTGGGTACCTTCTCTCCCTTCTTTACAGGGCACTTTTAGTCTTGGGCTCTGGCTTTGGAGGAGCAGGTTTAGCAGACAACCTTTCAGATCTTCTCTGAGGTTTGTCCTTCACCATGGCTTTATCTCCTTTAACATCCCCTTCAACCCTTCTCTTGGGCTTGGTAACCATGGTGGCAGAACATAGGCACTGATTGCAGAGATGCAGGGCGCATAGGCTTTGGTCAATTGGGGGTCGTTCTTGCCTCTTCTTCACACTGCTCCATTTTGAAGATCTTTTGCTATCATTATATAAACAGCTATCTGCTTTTTATATTGTGACATGATATTTCATTGTATACATATGCCTTTATTTAATCAGTCACCTGATTTATGTAATCAAACATTTATTTCCAATTTTTGCTCTTACAAATAATCTGCAATAAGTCATGTGCATGACTCACACCTGTAATCTCAGCACTTTGGGAGGCTGAGGCAGGAGGATTGCTTGAGGCCAGGAGTTCAAGACCATCCTGGGCAACAGAGAGACCCCCATTTCTACAAAAAATAAAAATAAATTAGCCAGGCATAATGGCACGCACCTTTGGTCCCAGCTACTTGGGACACTGAGGCGGCAGGATCACTGGAGTCAAGAATTGGAGGCTGCAGTGAGTTATGATCATGCCACCACATTCTGCCTGGGCTACAGAGTAAGATCCTACATCAAAAAATTTTTTTGCAATAAATAACCTTAAATATACACCATTTTTGTCTATGTGTGAGTCTATGTAAACTCCTGGAAATGAAGCTGTGGAGCCGTGAGTTTCACAGACTGATTTCTCTTGGAAGCAGACTTTGGGACAGAAATTTAGAGTTCCAGACATTTATTGGGAGGTATTCTTGGGTTCAACAGCTATGAAAGGGAGAAGGAAGACGGAATTTGGCAGAAGCGGAAGCTGGCCTGTGATGCACTCATGCAGCCTAAGATAACCCCGTCGGAAAGCTGTGGAGCTGAAATGACTCAGCAGAGTTGTCCTGCACTGGGGGGAAATGGCAAGTCCTTTATATCAGTCATTGGATGTGGGTTGCCACAAAAAAGCATATCCTTGGGTGAGACAGCTCTTTGCTGCTGAGGCAAAACTTGAAGGGGCTGACAAATGAAGACTGTCGCTGACAGAACTCCTAGCAGCTGGGGCAAAAAGATCTTTCTGGAAAGGGGTGTCTACATTTTGTAATTTTTATAATTTTACCAAATTGACATGACAAGTTATTTTTTATTTATTTTTATTTATTTATTTGTTTTTTGAGACAGAGTCTCGCTCTGTCCCCCAGGCTGGAGTACAGTGAGGCCATCTTGGCTCACTGCAACCTCCACCTCCTGGGTTCAAACAATTCTCCTGCCTCAGCCTCCCGAGTAACTGGGACTACAGGTGCCCACACCACGCACGGCTAATTTTTGTATTTTTTTAGTAGAGATCGGATTTCACCATATTGGCCAGTCTGGTCTCAAACTCCTAACCTTGTGATCCGCCCGCCTCAGCCTCCCAAAGTGCTGGGATTACAGGCGTGAGCCACCACGCTGGTTGACGACATGACAAGTTATACTCCACAAGCAATGTATGAGAATGTCTGTTTACCCATTATCCTCCCCAACATAATGTATTATAAAAATTCTGTATATTTGCCAATCTGGTTAGGTAAAAATGTGACATCTCCATGAGGTATTAATTTTTCTTTTTTTTTTTTTTTTTTTGAGATGGAGTTTTACTCTTGTTGCCCAGGTTAGAGTACAATGATGTGGTCTCAGCTCACTGCAACCTCTGCCTCCCAGGTTCAAGCGATTCTCCTGCCTCAGCCTCCCAAGTAGCTGGGACTACAAGTGGGTGCTACCACGCTTGGCTAATTTTTGTATTTTTAGTAGAGACGGGGTTTCACCATGTTGGTCAGGCTGGCCTTGAACTCCTCACCTCAGGTGATCCGCCCACCTCGGCCTCCCACAGTGCTGGGATTACAGGCGTGAGCCACCACTCCCTGCCTTATCGAGGGTTTTCTCACAACATGGTGGAGACGGTTAAAGGGGAAGTAGATGCATGTGAAGAGGGGGAAACCTGAGGGCATCCTGACTTTATAACAACCTGTTCTCTCAGGAATTAATCCATTCCTGAGAAAATTAATACAGTTTCTCAAGAGCAAAAATTAACTGCCTGACCAAATAGCACCAAGTCTTTCATGAAGGATCTGCTCCCATAATGCACATGCCTCCCACTAGGCCCCACCACCCAGCACTGTCAAGTTGGGGATCAAATTTCAACATGAGTTTTCTGGGGACAAACAAAGCATATTGAAACCATAGCACTAGGTAAATGTTATTCACAACTGATTCATGTGGACTGCTATAATTACCTTTCTTTATGCCATTTCCTGGTTTATCTACAGTTAATAATTGATTCCTTTATTTACTTTGCTTAGTTTTCTCTGTGTCTATCACTAATTCTTCCTTCAACTCTTTAACAGATGTATCACTGCAGTCTGTGCTACCAACATCTTTCGCCTGAATTATTGGGATAATTGCTTCCTTATTAGGCAATCCAGTTGCTTCTTTATTATCTCTGTTTCCACCCTTGTCTGCCAATAGACTATTCTCAAATGGAAGCAAGAGTGAACCTTGTAAAAATGTATGCCAATTGTTTCACTTCTATAACAGCTCTCCATTTTCCTCAGAAGCAAAGCAAGTTATTACAGTCATCCATAAGGCCCACAGGATCTGACATATCCCCCCTACCCTGTACCTCTCTGACCTCATTTCTCTTGCTCCTGCATCTCTACCTCTTACATTTCTTCACCCTTACTGGCAGTTCCGTCTTCCTAGAAAGTTCTGCCACATATCCACACATCTAATTGCCTAACTTCCCTCAGGTCTTGGCTTAAATGTTACTTCACAATGAGGTCTATCTTGACTATCCTATTTAAAGTTGTAATACACACTCTACCACCTCCCCATCTACAGCAGTTTTAATCCTCCTTCCCCTGCTTTACTTTGTCTTTTTTTTACAGCCTTTATCACCTTCTAATATGTTACACAGTTTGCTTATTTATTATCTCACTTCCCCTTCTAGAATGAATGCTCCCTGAAAGTGGCTCCATGTTTGTGACTCAAAGTGGGTACTCATTGTGAATGAATGTATTTTCTTATAAAATGTTCAAACTCATCAGAAAAGCTACCCCTTTCGGCCAGGCGTGGTTGTTCATGCCTGTAATCCCAGCACTCTGGGAGGCCGAGGTAGGAGAATGGCTTGAGTCCAGGAGTTTGAGACCAGCTTGGGCAATATAGTGAGACCCCATCTCAAAAAAATAAATAAATAAACAAATAAATAGCCCGGGCTTGGTGGCTTACGCCTATAATCCCAGCACTTTGGGAGGCCGAGGCAGGCGGATCACGAGGTCAGGAGTTGGAGACCAGCCTGGTCAATGTAGTGAAACCCCATCTCTACTAAAAATACAAAAATTAGCTGGGCATGGTGGTGCATGCCTGTAGTCCCAGCTGCTTGGGAGGCTGAGGCAGGAGAATCGTTTGAACCCGGGAGACGGAGGTTGTGGTGAACTGAGATCATGCCACTGCACTCCAGCCTGGGCAACAGGGCGACTGAGATCTTATATGTCTGAAAATGTCTTTAGTCCAGCTGTGTGCTTAGCTGATAGTATGACTAGGAATAGAACTCTAGATTAGAAATACTTTTCCTTGAAGATTTTCAAGATATTGCAGCACTGTCTTCTAGCTTCCAGTGTTGGTTTCAAGAAGTACAATGTAATTTTGTTTCTTGAGCTTTTAAATGTTTTTTCTCTGAAAGTTCTTAGGGTCTTCTCTCTTTTCTCCCCTGGTGCATGGCCAAAAAAGGAATCATCAGGCAAATTAATGGCCTTACAATTATAACTGACAATTATAATGGCCTTATGATTACAACAATTATTATAAAAATTGAAGCTCGGCCAGGTGTGGTGGCTCACACTTGTAATCCCAGCACTTTGGGAAGCCAAGGCAGGAGGATCGCTTGAGCCCAGGAGTTCAAGACCAGCATAGGCAAGATGGCGAGACCCCATCTCTATATTTAAAAAAAAAAATTGGTCAGGCATAGTGGCTCACGCCTGTAATCCCAGCACTTTGGGAGGCTGAGCCAGGCAGATCACTTGAGGCCAGGAGTTCAAGACCAGCCTAGCCAACATAGTGAAACCCAATCTCTATTAAAAATACAAAATATTAGCTGGGTGTGGTGGCACATGCCTGTAATCCCAGCTACTCAAGAGACTGAGGCATGAGAATCGCTTAAACCCAGGAGGTAGAGGTTGCAGTGAGATGAGATTGCCACTGCACTCCAGGCTGGGAGACAGATAAGATTCTGTCTCAAAAAAAAAAAAAAAAAAAAAATTGAAGCTCATACTCTTAAAACCAACCCTAAATATCAAGGAAATGCCATAGTTGATTTTCTTTTCTTTTCTTTTTGAGACGGGGTCTCACTCTGTCACCCAGTCTGCAGTGCAGTGGCATGATCATGGCTCACTGCAGCCTTGATATCCCAGACTCAGGTGATCCTTCCACCTTAGCCTCCTGAGTAGCTGAGACTACAGGTGCACACCCCACATCCAGATAATTTTTTTTTTTTTTTTTGGTAGAGATGAGGTTTTGCCATGTTGCCCATGCTGGTCTTGAACAACTGGGCTCAAGTGATCCACCTGTCTCGGCCTCCCAAAGTGCTGGGATTACAGGCGTGAGCCACCATACCCAGCCACCATGGCTGATTTTCATACTAAACCTGCCACCCAGTGAAAGTAAGTTATATGCTCTGAATGAGATTCATTCAAAAGACATTAAAGAAATCCAACATTTATATGAATGACAGAATAATGCCCCAGAAACTGAAAAACAAAATTAGGGAAATAAAGGATGCAAGATAATTAAGGGATTCTGGGAGGGCCCAGATGGCTGCTTATTACTTCCCAAATCCTTCAAAAGTGCCATTCCTCTGAGCATTTAATTTTTTTACTTACCAAGAGGTGGATAAAATTATTCAGATTCTAACAAAACATTGAGGAGGAAACTTTTCGAAATCAGCCAAACAAGTCTATGATCAATGTCTGACTTATGAAACCCATAACCCTGGAAAAACCATTAAAGTGGCCCCTGGAATAACTGCCCCACCATCAGGGCCATTTGAATACCCACAGATGGACTTCAGTAAGTTGCTCACCTCTATGGGTTATCCAGTATATACTTATCATAATCTGTATCTCCTCAGCGTGAGTAGAAGCTTTTCCCTGCTGAAAGTACTGGTGCAATTACTATAGCCAAAAAGTTACTAGAGAACATTTTTCCATTTTGGAGAATTTCCAGCAAAATTTTAAGTGATGGAGGAACACACTTCACTAAACAAGTCATAAAACAAGTCAAAATCTTAAGGCCATTCAAGCATTATAGCATTACCATTGCCCCATTACATCCAATCTTCTGGAAAGGTAGAAAGAAAGAACCAATGGTGCTTTAAAATTAGCAAAACTAACTGAAACAGGACTACCCTGGCCTAAAATACTTCCCTTAGCTCTTATAACAATAAGATCTATACCTTTTGGAAAACATAAATGAACCCTTTATGAGATTGTCACTGGATAATTTATGCCCTTAATGGATAACTTATGCCCTTAATGATAGAACCCCATGTTCATCAACTCTTGTAAACTCTGATATGATCCAATATTGTAAAGCACTAATGCAGTATTCAAAAGCTTATTGCCACCAGGTACAAGGAGCCTTCAGAGGCATTCTTCCCCTCAAGGACATTGTACCCCACACATTGGAACCGGGTGACTGGATATTCGGGGAAAAAAAGTCAACAGAAAACTACACTTGAAACTTCCTGGAAGGGACCTTATCAGGTTCTTTTAGCCTCACACACAGCAAGTTGCAATTCATTGAACCTTGGGTTCATGTTTCTTGATGAAAAAGAGCTCCCAATTAGCTGCACATGGTGGTGTGTGCCTGTAATCCCAGCTACTCGGTAGGTTGAGACAGGAGAATCTCTTGAACCTAGGAGGTGGAGGTTGCAGTGAGCCAAGATCGTGCCACTGCACTCCCGCCTGGCTCAACACCATCTGAAAAAAAAAAAACAAAACTCTCACAAAGTCTTGGACCTGTTAATGTACAGCTGACTTAAAATTAAGGATATCTAGGGAAATGTTTTCCCCAGAAGCAGATGTCAACATGAGGTTGACAGCTTCCACTAAAGAACGTGGGTCAAGAACCCATTGGATTTTATTTTATTTTGTCAAGATTTTCTATTTCCATTATAATTATTGTAATCCTGCTACTTTGCAAACTAAGACAAAATGGTTAAACTCATATTCCTACTCCTTGTTAGAGGCCTTCATCGCACAGGCTGAACACTCACTAAAGTCTACTATTACGCATATAGCCTTCCTTACTAACCAGAGTGATGGTGGTTATATCGCCATTTAAATGCTTGGGAAGAATCTCAGCTAATACTAGAACTAGCCCCCATACACACTTGGGTGATAAACTTGGGAAAATGCCTTTGCAAAAAGGTTTGGCATCCTTCTGCTAGCAAATCAAATCATTTAACTAATACTTAATGGCCAACTGTTTTGGCATTGGAAAGAAACATTAGAAGCCAAAGTATGGCCCATAAGTACTAAAAAATTTGTTACTGGTAACTTCTCTCTACACATAGAAATCCTTAATGATGCTGGGCCTGACTTAGGTGAGCTCGCAGACTCCTGTAATCAAACCCTCCGGTTTGATTCAGATGGTAGAGGCTGGACTCATATATAATGAGACAGATATAAAAACAGAAAATGGCAATGACACCCTCATTCACACCATTAAAGAGGTCACTGAAACTATACATTGGTTTAATAGAAACTCTAAAGGCAAGTTAAATGCCTCTCTAATACCATTATATAAGGTTACCAACAGTTTTATATACTGATAGATCAAAATTCAGGTCGCATCCAGAAAGAGAACCAGTCTTACCTAATTGGTAATGGTACACATGGATTACTTTATCAAGCCATAGAAATGTCTTTTTCTCCTATCCTAGTTTAAACCACGGTCATTCAAACTAGGAATGCAAAGATGCCAACATGATTAAAAGTAATCATGATCTTTGTATCACATCTGGTTTTTTGGTAATGGGATCCACCATAACTTTACATCAGTGACACTGCGTTATTTGTTCTTTGTTGTAATAAGATACATGGACAAAGGTTTCCTACCCAAATGGTCTAGATGCTATGGTACAGGATATCTCTCACCCCAAATAACCAAATATGACTTTTTTATTTTATTTTATTTTATTTTATTTTATTTATTTATTTATTTTTGAGACAGGGTCTTGCTCTGTTGCCCAGGCCAGAGTACAGTGGTGCAGTCTTGGCTCACTGCAACCTCCACCTGCCTGGTTCAAGTGATTCTCCTGCCTCAGCCTCCCACGCAGCTGGGACTACAGGCCTGCCCCACCACACCCAGCTAATTTTTGTATTTTTGATAGAGACGGAGTTTCACCATATTGGCCAGGGTGGTCTCGAACTCCTGACCTCGTGATCCACCCACCTCAGCCTCCCAAAGTGCTGGGATTACAGGCGTGAGCCACCGCGCCTGGCTGACTTTTTAAATACTAGTCAAGTTACTAACTTGGGATCATTTGTACATAAAGTAACCTCCCACTAAAAAAATTTTTATGAGCTTTGAAATCCAGTTATACACATGAGCTCTGGATTTCATCCTTTTGTTAGAGTACTCTTCCTTCAACTACGAGTCTCTGAACTAGAAAAATCACTTATCAATATTTCTATAACTCTCAAAAAGTTTTAATGATATCTTAATTTACTTTCAAGTAATAGAATCCATGAGTAGTTTAGCTTTAGCTGTACTCTAGAATAGGAGAGTTTGTGATACCCAAACTGCTCAAGGAGGAGCTTGTGCTCTTATCGAAGAAAAAAAATGCTGTTTTTCTGTTAATAAGTCAGGAATTATAGCCCAAAATCTTAGAGATTTTGATCTTTTAGATCAGACCCAAATATTACAACACTTTGGAGAGGCACAATCAGTTGATGTATTTAATTGGTTAAATCTTGGCTCTTGGGGAGTTTGGCTTTGGGATATTTTTCAAACCTCAAATAGGAGGTGTTACCCTCCTATTAGTCATATTCATAATATTCCTTGAACCTTATATTCTCCTAAGAGTCTTAAACGCTTGTTAGCAGCCACTGACTCAACAGATGATCTTCATGAAGACTGAACATCAAAAACTACATGAAAAAGAATCATCAGAAGAACCCACTGAGATTCTAGTTTGCAACCTACACATGTCTATGGAAGGAAAAACAACATGGGGTGACCGAGAGTAATCCTAAATAGCTGGCCTCACTCTGAATCCAACTGAAAGAATGACCAAAAGGGGGGAATTACTAAAGAAAATTCAAATGGAGGCTACAGTTTGGATATACCCCTAAGCCAATTGCCCATAGCCACATAACAGAAATTTAAGCTATCCTAATTTCCTTCAAAATGCCAGCTCTAAACATAAAGCAAATTTAAGCCATTCTTTCTTGTCAGCATGCTTTAATAAAATAGAACCAATCAGCTACAGGCAAACAAGTTTATACAGCTTTTCTTGCCATAAAAAGAATGAACATTTATAATAATGTCTGAAAAATTACCTAAACACATGTTGAAGATGGTAAGACAGACTTTATTCAAGGAGAGCCATGGTGATAGGTATAGGGACCACTGCAATGGAGTCTCACAGTGGGGGAGGAGGGATTGGACTCAACTCCAACTCCAACAATGACAAGTGGAGATTTAAAACCATGGAGCTGGCTGGGCACAGTGGCCCATGCCTGTAATACCAGCACTCTGGGAGGCTGAGATGGGAGGAGGATCACTTGAGCACAGCCTGAGCAACATAAAGAGAACCTGTTTCTACTAAATCAATATGTAAATAAATAAATAAAGGAGCAGGGTGGGAATCAGTGCATGGAAAATTATTCAGAGGAAACATCAAGGATAAGGGGTTTCTGGCTAACCTGACTTGATAGGATTGTTGCTGAAGGCAGGCCAGGGTGATAAGATATCAAGGGTAGTCAGATACCAAGCATGGAGAATTTTCCCTAAACTGACTTAGCAGGATTTTTGCTCAAACTGGATTTTACGAGGACAGAGAGGTAAACCCAAAATCTGGCCGAATTAAGCACAGGACTCACAGAAGCCTGACTGAAGTTTTGGTCAAAGGAGAGAGTCTGTCAATAACCATTCACAGTAAAGTTCAACACACTCCCTCGTTTATGCCTTATAAGCTGTACTGTAATTGTTGTGAGCCAAGCTTCTTACCACTTTTGGTTTGAAGTTCATAAACTATCTTTTTTATGCACAGTAAACCTAAATTTTTAATTTGATCTGATTTTATTTTTGATAAAATATGCCCCCCAAAATATGATACTGTTCCTTTTTTCCCAAATCCCACTTTCTTTGTTTAAAGCCAAGTGAAAATGACTTTTTTCCCTTTAGAAAATCAAAACAGGATGGGCATGGTGGCTCATGCCTGTAATCCCAGCACTTTGGGAGGCCGAGGCGGGTGGATCACGAGGTCAGAAGTTCAAGACCAGCCTGGCGAAGATGGTGAAACCCCATCTCTACTAAAAATACAAAAATTAGCTGGGTGTGGTGGCAGGTGCCTGTAATCCCAGCTACTCGGGAGGCTGAGGCAGAGAATTGTTTGAACCCGGGAGGCGGGGGTTGCAGTGAGCCGAGATCGCCCCACTGCACTCCATCCTGCGCGACAGAGTGAGAACCCACCTCAAAAAAAAAAAAAAGAAAAGAAAAAAAGCAAATCAAAACAAAACCACTCAAGGAATCCAGAGCCTTCTCAGCTTGGTATAGAATGATATTTGAGACATGAGGTAGGTGAATTAGGTCTAGTATCAGTTGGCTTCAGCAAGACCCAAGGTTTGATGTTTCCATTTATCTTTGCTTTGCACCAGAAAGAAAGCACACTAAAGTTATAGTATTACTGCTCATAAGAAGCAAAATACTAATAAACCAGAAACTATTGTCAATAAGCTATGATCCCAGTAGCAGGCTATCCTAAAGGGAGATCTGAGTGGGGCACCTCGATGGCTTCCACAATCCACCTCTTGTTTGTGCACTGATCAATGTCCCCACATATGTTCTGGAAGCAGATTTTTTCATGGCTCTTGTGGGCTCCTTTTCCTAAGGGGAAACTTGGAGAAGAGTGGGATGAACTATAGCCTTCCAATACTGCAGTTTGTCTCAGGCAACAACTGGTACTCACCATTTCCCTCCTTCACTATCCATTCCAAGTTTCTCTCACCCTCAGCTATTACCTCTGCAGGTCATTATCATGAATCAGATAAGTCTAGCATGTTCAACTGAGTATATGCCCCAATATTAGGGACATACTTTCTAATAATATGTCCATGAGGAAGACAATGTGAAATGTTCCTTCCAGGGCTAGGACTAGACAAGGACCCTATCTTACATGTCTATTTAAAAAATTTGAGAAGTGTCTGTTCATGTCCTTCGCCCACTTTTTGATGGGGTTGTTTGTTTTTTTCTTGTAAATTTGTTTGAGTTCATTGTAGATTCTGGATATTAGCCCTTTGTCAGATGAGTAGGTTGCGAAAATCTTCTCCCATTTTGTAGGTTGCCTGTTCACTCTGATGGTAGTTTCTTTTGCTGTGCAGAAGCTCTTTAGTTTAATTAGATCCCATTTGTCAATTTTGGCTTTTGTTGCCATTGCTTTTTGTGTTTTAGACATGAAGTCCTTGCCCATGCCTATGTCCTGAATGGTAATGCTTAGGTTTTCTTCTAGGGTTTTTATGGTTTTAGGTCTAACATTTAAGTCTTTAATCCATCTTGAATTAATTTTTTGTATAAGGTGTAAGGAAGGGATCCAGTTTCAGCTTTCTACATATGGCTAGCCAGTTTTCCCAGCAACATTTATTAAATAGGGAACCCTTTCCCCATTGCTTGTTTTTCTCAGGTTTGTCATTGTGCACATCTACCCTAAAACTTAAAGTGTAATAATAATAAAATTTTAAAAAGGATATATATATATCCCATTACATATCATATAATTATATATATATCCCATTATATATCATACAATGATATATGAAAAACAAATTTGGATCATACTCTCTTAATTTCTAGACAATTGTGGTTTTAATATTTTTGAGCAAAATGACTATAGTGAATCTGGGAATATTTTGTTGACTAGATCCTAAGAGGCCACTGTATTGGAAAGAATTTTTGACTGATTACTAGATATTTGCTTTTTTCTATGGTTCTAACATTATGTAATTTTTTTTCACTATTAGAAAATTAAGCTGCTGGCTGGGCACAGTGGCTCACGCCTGTAATCCCAGCACTTTGGGAGGCCAAGGTGGGCAGATCACCTGAGGTCAGGAGTTCGAGACCAGCCTGGCCAACATGGTGAAACCCCGTCTCTACTAAAGATACAAAAAAAAAATTAGCCAGGCATGGTGGCATGCACCTGTAATCCCAGCTACTTGGGAGGCTGAGGCAGGAGAATCACTTGAACCCGGGAGGCAGAGGTTGCAAGGAGCCAAGATCAAGCCATTGCACTCCAGCCTGGGCAACAGAGCGAGATGCTGTCTCAAAAAATAAAAAATAAAATAAAATTTAAAAAAGAGAAAATTAAGCTGCTTTGCACAAGAAGATTGTATTCAGAAGGGAAACAACTGACTTGCCATACTTTTGTAAAAGGGGTTCTTATATTCTTATTACTAATTTTCTTTAATAGGCCTGTGTATTTAAATTACTGAGTTCCCTCAGGCCACTTACTTCAACTGTCTGGATTTCAGTTCCTTAATTACACAATTATAAACTATTATGTCATAAATTAAACAGAAATATTATTTATTGTAACTAAGTTTTTAAAATCTATGAGGACAAACTGGTTTTTTGTTAATTTGTTTGTTTGTTTAATTTATAGAGACCAGGTCTTTCACCATGTTGTCCAGGCTGGTTTCGAACTCCTGGACTGAAGTGATCTGCCCACCTGGTTCTCCCAAAGTGCTGGGATTATAGGCATGAGCCACCGTGTCCAGAAAGGACTAACTGTTAATGTCAGTTGAGTGCTTGGAATTTTTTGGCTCACACAAACATGGTGTAATATCTTTCTTTTTTGTTTGTTTATCTGTTTTCTGTAGGCACATGCCACTGCATCTGGATAGGCTTTTTTTGGTAAAGAATGTAACACTTAAGGCCGGGTGTGGTGTAGTCCCTGTAATCCCAGCACTTTGGGAGGCTGAGGCAGGAGGAGCACTTGAGGTCAGGAGTTTGAGACCAGCCTGGACAACATGGAGAAACCACCCCCGCCTCTACTAAAAATACAAAAATTAGCCGGGCGTGGTGGCTGGTGCCTGTAATACCAGCTTGGGAGGCTGAGGCAGGAGAATCGCTTGAACCCAGGAGGTGGAGGTGGGAGTGAGCTGAGATCATGCCACTGCACTCCGGCCTGGGCGACAGAGGGAGACTCTGTCTCCAAAAAAAAAAAAAGCATGTAACAGTTAGCTTTGGCCAGGTGTCATGGCTCACCCCTGTAATCCCAGCACTTTGGGATGGTGCGGTAGGACCCTTGAACCCAGAAGTTCGAGACCAGCCTGGGTAACATGGCAAGACTCTGTCTCTACAAAGAATTTAAAAATTAGCCAGGCATGGTGGCATGCACCTGTAGACCCAGCTACTCAAGAGGCTGAGGCCAGGGGATTCCTTGAGCCCAGAAGGTTGAGGCTACAGTGAACTGTTTGCACCACTGCACTCTAGCCTGGGTGACAAAGCAAGACCCTGTCTCAAAAAAAAGAAAAAAAAATTAGCCTTTCAACATGTCTTTGGGCAGTCTGCATAAATGGCTGAAATCACTTAGAGGGAAATGAAAGCCACAACTTTTTTTTTTAGCGGGGGGGGCAGTGTGGGAACAAAGTCTTGCTCTGTCACCCAGGCTGGAGTGCAGTGGTGCAATTTTGGTTCACTGCAACCTCTGCCTCCCGAGTTCAAGCGATTCTCATGTCTCAGGTCCTGAGTAGCTGGGACTGCAGGCACATGCCACCATGCCTGAAAGCCACAACTTTTGACTAGCAACATAAAACATTGTTTTAATCAGAACAGACTGGATAATATTTTTTTTTAATTTTCTTTCTCCTTCTTTTTTTTTTTTTTTTTTTTTTGAGACGAAGTCACGCTTTGTCACCCAGGCTGGAGTGCAATGGCAGAATCTCAGCTCACTGTAAACTCTGCCTCCCAGCTTCAAGTGATTCTCCTGTCTCAGCCTCCCAAGTAGCTCGGACTACAGGCATGCGCCACCATTCCCAGCTAATTTTTGTATTTTTAGTAGAGAGTTAAGTTCGAACTCCTGATCTCAAGTGATCCACCTGCTTCGGCCTCCCGAAGTGTTGGGATTACAGGCATAAGCCACCGCACCTGGCCTTAATTTTCTTTATACTATTGTGAAAATAATTTCAAAACCTAAAAGTAATTAGAATTTCTCACAGACACTACATAAGTATTTTAGAATCATTAACAATTAGAACCATTAAAATATATGCAAGATAAATTGTACAATATATCAAAGTAACCAAATAGCTGAAAAGGAGAAGTTCTTCTTTATAGGATAATTCTAGCTAATAATTGCTGAATAAATAATAGAATTTTTTAAATCATGATTTTGCAACTCCTAATGAAATAATGGATCTAGACAGTGATTATCAATAAATGCTGAAACCATTAAGATAAAGTTTGAATGGATTTTTTTTTTTTTTTTTAGAGACAGGGGTCTCATTATATTGTCCAGGCTGGCCTCGAACTCCTAGACTCAAGCAATCCTTCTGGCTCAGCCTCCCGGGTAGCTGTGATTATAGGCACATGCTGCTGTGCCCCTGAATGGGGAACTTTATAATGGACCTATCCACCTGAAAAAGACTTGAACCCATTACTGAAAACTAACATCATTAGAAATAAGACAGCCCTGGTATCCCAGTTGAGACCCTGGAACAGAAAAAGGACATTGGGTAAAATTGAAGGAAATCTGAATAAATGATGGACTTTAATTAAGTATAATGTATCACTGTTGGTTCATTAATTATAACAAATGTGCCACACTAATGCAAAATGTTAATAATCGAGTAGGGGTGGAGGGTAATACAGGAATTCTGTATTATCCACTCAGTTTTCCTGTAAATCTAAAATTATTCTAAAAATTAAATATCAATTTTAAAAAGTTAGAAAACTAGACATTATGTTCCTAATGAAATAGGAAGCGCATAGAATCACATAGGAAATATTCCTGTCAAAAAGATTGACCCTTAATCTAATCAAGCATCTAGATCAAATGACTAGTTTAAAGGAAATGTGGGCTGGGCGAAGTGGCTCACACCTGTAATCCCAGCACTTTGGGAGGCCAAGGAGGGTGGATCACCTGAGGTCAGGACTTTGAGACCAGCCTGGCCAACATGGAGAAACCCCATCTCTACTAAAAGTACAATAATTTGGGTGTGGTGGGGGGCGCCTGTAATCCCAGCTACTCGAGAGGCCAAATCAGGAGAATCCCTTGAACCCAGGAGGCAGAGGTTGCAGTGAGCCAAGATCAAGCCATTGCACTCCAGCCTGGGTGACAAGAGTGAAACTCAGCCTCAAAATAAAATAAATAAATAAATAAATAAAGGAAATGTGGTGGATAGATGACTATTTTCAACAATACCTCAAGAATGCAATTAAGCGAATCCAGAATGCAGGATTTTTACAAATGACCCAGTCTCCTAAATAAATAAATGGCATGAAAAAATTAGGAGGGGAGGCACTGTAAGAGCTTAAGAGATATATCAACCTAATGCAATGTGTTAACCTTGCCTGAATCCTGATTTAAAGAAATCAACCAGGGCTGAGTGCAGTGGTTCATGCCTGTAATCCAAGCACTTTGGGAAGCCAAGTGGGAGGATCACTTGAGCCCAGGAGTTCAAGACTAGCCTGGACAACATAGCAAGACCTTGTCTCTATGAAATAAATTAATAGTTTTTAAAGAAGAAAGAAATAAACTGCAAAAAGATACCTGGGAAAGTTTGAACACAGATAAGGGATTAAATAATATAAAAGAATTGAGCCAGGCATGGTGGCTCACACCTGTAATTCCAATGCTTTGGGAGGCTGAAGCAGGAGGATCACTTGAGACCAGGAATGCAAAGTCATAGTGAGCTATGATTATGCCACTGCACTTTAGCCTGGACAACAGAGTGACACCCTCTAAAAACAATAATAATATTAATCAATGTTAATTTTTAGGTGTGATAATGCCATTGTGGTGTTTTCTTTTGTTTTGTTTTGTTTTGTTTTGAGACAGGGTCTCACTGTCGCCCAGCCTGGAGTGCAGTAGTGTGATCTTGGCTCACTGCAACCTCTGCCTCCCAGGTTCAAGCGATTCTCCTGCCTCAGCCTCCTGAGTAACTGGGATTACAGTTGCATGCCACCACGCCCAGCCAATTTTTGTAGTTTTAGTAGAGACAGGTTTCACCATGTTGGCCAGGCTGGTCTCGAACTCCTGACCTCAGGTAATCCACCTGCTTCGGGCTCCCAAAGTGCTGGGATTACAGGCATGAGCCACTGCGCCCGGCTGTGGTTATGGTTTACACAGACTTTATTGGTTAGACATATATCTGAAGTATTGAAAGTAGAAAAGAAATTGTTCATTTTTTTCCATATGTAAAAAGAGAAAAATTAGACCCTGTCTCATAGTATACACAACAATAAATCCCAACTATATTAAAGACATAAAATAAAAACTTTTACCCTGAAGAAGTTATTATAAACTACATGAATGAGCTGGGCACAGTGACTCATACCTGTAATCCCAGCACTTTGGGAGGCCGAGGCGGGTGGATCTCTTGAGGTCAGGAGTTCGAGACTACCCTGGCCAACATGGTGAAACCCTGTCTCTATTAAAAATTTTTTTAAAAATTAGCTGGGCGTAGTGGTGCACATCTGTAATCCCAGCTACTCGGGAGGCTGAGTCAGGAGAATCGCTTGAACCCAGGAGGTGGAGGCTGCAGTGAGCCAAGATTGTGCCATTGCACTCCAGCCTAGGTGACAGAGTGAGACTCCATCTCAAAAAAATAAATAAATAAAGTAATATAATAAAATAAATAAACTACACGAATGGACAAACCATTTCTATGTAGACACCTGCTATGGTTTGAGTGTGTTTACTAAAAAGCATATGTTGGAAATTTAATCCTGATGCAACAGTGTTGGGCGGTGGGGCTTAATGGGAAGAGTTTATGTCATAAGGGCTCCACTCTCATAGATGGATTAATACCAATAATAGACAGGCTTGAGGCTTTGAATTTGATCTCTTGTGCTCTGTCTCATGGGCATGCTCTCTTGCCCTTCTGCCTTCCACCATGGGATAGCTCAGTGAGAAGGCCCTCACCAGATATAGGCACCTTGTTATTGGACTTCCCAGTCTCCAGAGCTATGAGAAATAAATTTCTTTATAAATTACCCAGTCTGTGATATTCTGTTATAGCAACGTGAAATGGACTAGAAAATTGGTACTGAGAGTGGAGTTGTGGCTGTGACAAATACCTGAAAATATAGAAGTGCCCTTGGGGCTGGGAGCGGTGGCTCACGTCTGTAATCCCAGCAATTTGGGAGGCGGAGGCAGGCGGATCACGAGGTCAGGAGATCAAGACAATCCTGGCTAACACGGTGAAACCCCGTCTCTACTAAAAATACAAAAACTTAGCCGGGCGTGGTGGCGGGCGTCTGTAGTCCCAGCTACTCGGGAGGCTGAGGCAGGAAAATGGCGTGAACCCGGGAGGTGGAGCTTGCAGTGAGCCGAGATCACGCTGCTGCACTCCAGTCTGGGCAACAGAGCAAGACTCAGTCTCAGAAAAAAAAAAAAAAAAAAGAAGTGACTTTGGAACTAGATAATGGGTAGAAGCTGGAAGAATGTGGAGGACCAGAATAGAAAAAGCCTGGAATGCTGTGAATAGAGTGTTAAGGACAATTCTAGTGAAGGCTCACAAGAAAATAATGTGGCAGGCCAGGTCTCACTAACGCAGGCCTCCATAACAATCTTTTCAGTACTAACTGAGTGGTTAAGTTAAATATTAAAAGCTAAAAAAGCCAGTGCCCTTATACAAAGGCTGGAATGTAGCAAAAGCCCACCAAGAGTTTTGCCTAGGCTTTTTCTGGGCCTTAAAGCATGACAAAATAATGAAGGAGTTTTTAACAGGACCCATTTAGGATTAAACAAGTTTTACTGGGAGTCTGAAGAAACTCCCCAGGCCTCCACAAAGAAGTTTTTTGTTTGTTTGTTTGTTTGTGGTTCTTTTTTTGAGACGGAGTCTCACTCTGTCACCCAGGCTGGAGTGCAGTGGCACGATCTCGGGCTCACTGCAATCTCTGCCTCCCGGGTCCAAGCGATTCTCCTGCCTCAGCCTCCTGAGTAGCTGGGGTTACAGGCACATGCTACCATGGCCGGCTAATTTTTTGTATTTTTAGTAGAGACGGGGTTTTACCGTGTTAGCCAGGATGGTCTCCAGCTTCTGGCCTCAAGTGATCCGCCCGCCTAGACCTTCCAAAGTGCTGAGATTACAGGCGTGAGCCAAGACGCCCGGCCACAAACAAGTTTTTTGGAGGTCTGAAGGAACTCCCCAAACCTCCATGATTTAGCAGAAGACAAGGGTAATCACCCCAGCACCTAGACCCATTTAGATTAAGTAAATTTACTGAGGCTCCAGAAGGTCTTCAGGACTCAGACCTTAGTTATAGATTAAAGGAAGTAATTTGGCCAGGCGCGGTGGCTCACATCTGTAATCCCAGCACTTTGAGAGGCTGAGGCGGATGAATCGCCTAAGGTGAGGAATTCGAAATCAGCCTGACCAACAGGGCGAAACCCCGTCTCTACTAAAAATACAAAATTAGCCTGGTATGGTGGCATGCGCCTATAATCCCAGCTACTCAGGAGGCTGAGACAGGAGAATCAGTTGAACCCGGGAGTGGGAGGTTGCCGTGAGCCGAAATTGTGCCATTGCACTCCAGTCTGGACAACAAGAGTGAAACTCTGCCTCAAAAAAAAAAAAAAAAAAAAAGTTACTTATCTTTTTAGATGAATGCACCCTTATGCATAGACATATAGCTTAGAAGGTATATAAGCTCTAAAAAAACTTTGTAATTTTGGCCAGGCGCAGTGGCTCACACTTGTAATCCCAGCACTTTGGCAGGCTGAGGAGGGTGGATCACCTGAGGCCAGGAGTTCGAGACCAGCCTGCCAACTTGGCGAAACCCCATCTCTACTAAAAATACAAAAAAAAATTGGCCGGGCGTGGTGGCGGGCGACTGTAATCCCAGCTATTTGGGAGGCTGAGGCAGGAGAATCACTTGAACCTGGGAGGTGGAGGTTGCAGTGAGCAGGGATCACGCCGTTGCACTCCAGCCTGGGTGATAAGAGTGAAACTCCATCTCAAAAAAAAAAAAAGTTTGTAATTTTGAGTTGGTCTGGTGATCATTCCCAGGCCTTCTCCCTGTACTCAGTTATAGAAATAAAAACTCTCTTCCTCCCCGTTCATTTGCATCTTGTTACTGGGCTGCAAAAAATAGCAGCCCAACCCTTAGTTTGGTCCAGGAACAATAAGAAATGTAGACAAACTGTGAAACTTTTTAGAGATTACTTAAGTGATCACGATCAAAATATTTGTAGAAATATGGACAATAAAGACCATTTTGATGATGTCTCAGATGGAAATGAAGAACAAAGTATTGAAAACTGGAGTAAAGGCTATTTTTGATATACAATTGCAAAGAACTTAGCAGAATAGTGTCCATGTTCTGGGACTTTGTGGAAAGCAGAACTTATGAACAATGAATTAGGACATCTGACAGAAGACATATCTAAGCAGCAAAGTGGTCAAAGTGTCACATAGCTTCTTTTGGCTGCTTCTAGTAAAATGAGAGAAGAGAAAAATGATTTAAAGACGAAATCTATAATTAAAAGGGGAATAAATAGTTAAAAAATTTCATCCTGGCATGGAAAAGTGTTAGGGAGAGAATGCTAAGGGTGTGACCTTTTGCTAAAGAGATTAATATGGATAGAAGGAAACAAACTTCTATTCATCAATACAATGGGAGAATGATCCCAAAGGTATTTCAGAGACCTTGGAGGCATCCTAGGACCTTAAGGGCAAGGTTTCTAGAGAGGTGCTTGTGGAACCTCAGCATTCACTCAGTGAAAAGGCCCTTGCCAGATGTGGGTGCCTTGATATTGAACTTTCCAGCCTCCAGAACTGTGAGAAATATATATATATATATATATATATATATATATATATATTTTATAAATTGACAGGCTGAGGCAGGTGAATCACTTGAAGCCAAGAGTTTGAGACCAGCCTGGCCAACATGGCGAAATCCCTTCTCTACTAAAAATACAAAAAATTAGCTGGGCATGGTGGCACACGCCTGTAGTCCCAGATAGGAGGCTGAGGCACAAGAATCTCTTGAGCCCAGGAAGTGGAGGTTGCAGTGAGCTGAAATGGCACCACTGCACTTCAGCCTGGGTGACAGAGTGAGACTTTGTCTCAAAAAAAAAAAAAAATTGCCTAGCCTGTGATATTTTGTTATGCAACACAAAATGGACTAAAACAATACCCTAGAGAAAGTTTAGCATATGTGCATTGCAGCACTTTTTATAATATCACAAATTGGAGGCCAGACATGATGGCTCATGCCTGTAATCCCAGTGCTTTGGGAGGCTGAGGCAGGAGGACCATTTGAGGCCAGGAGTTTGAGGCTAGCCTGGGCAACAATCAAGGCTCCATCTCTACAAAAAAATTTTAAAATTCACTGAGCATGATGTGTACCTGAACTTGGGAGGCTGAGGTAGGAGGATTGCCTGAGCCCAGGAAGTTGAGGCTATAGAGATCATGCCACTGCCCTGTAGCCTGGGTGACAGAGTGAGATCTTGTCTCAAAAAAAAAAAGAAAAAAAAATTAGGAACAAATGATACACCAGTAGAAGAAAACAGTGACTGTGATTTATTCATACAACAGAAATCTATAAAGCACTAAATGTAACAATATAGAGAAGTCTCTACTAAAATATGTGTTTTAAAAAGTAAATTTCAAAATGTGTAATATGCCAGTTAAATAAACTTTAAAAACAAAAAATAAATACTATTTTATTAATGGATATACATAAAGTAGAAGTAGAAAAACAAATGTGGAAAGAACACATACCACCTTGAAGTTAGAAATTATCATGAGAAAGAAAGAGAAAGAGGAAAAAGGATGAAGGGACAGGGCTTTAACTTATCTAGAACTTTTTATTTATTAAAAAATACCAAAGCAAATAAAATCTGCATGGTGAATATCTAGATGTCAGTTATATTATTTTCTGTATACTTGATATATTTAATCATGCAAAAAATAATAATAGTAAGGAATGCCCAAAGCAAAAGCGAAAAAAAGAACACACATGCAAATATTTTCCCATAAATCTGTTTGACGTGGTAGGATGATGACCCTGAAAGATGATCCAGGATCATAAATGGTCTAGAATAGTAACAAGTATCAAATATAGGATGGTAAACTGAATGGTTGTGCATCTCACTCAATGAACTTGGATAAACAAGAAACGATACATTAGTTTTTAAAATAAAATTAAAATCATAAAGAATGAGATTCAGTATGAAAAAAAAATTAAAGTCAGCCCCATTCTGAAAGCTGGTAGGCAATTTAGTCCTGTTGTCTGTTGGTGCCCCTCCCATATTACCTCAGAAGCTGCATTGATGATGCCTCCTTTATTAACTACCTTCCTTTCCCTGTCTTACTTTCTCCATTTCCCGAATCTCTCAGTTAACCTACTTGCACTCTCATCTTCTCCAGGTTTGCTTATAGGGGAACCCAAATGATGACAATTAAGTAGTAGGGCATCCTCACCTCAATTCAACCCCTTTATTCATAAATACGAGATGTTTAATCATGATGGGCTCCTCAGGTTTACATATAAGAACACATACCAACAAGATGTTACAGTAATAACTCTAGGATCAAAGGTGGACATGGTATTATGATTCAACTTATGGATGTGTCATACTTCACTAGTCTTGAGTCTTGAGCTCTCATTCAGATGTTTGGGAAATATCTTTACAGGATAGCCGGGATGCTGGTCAGATCATATCAGAATGAAGTTTTATTAAAAATAAAAGAAATAGGGCCGGGGTGGACGGTGGGTGGGATGGAGGCAACCTTGGAGCAGCACTTGGAAGACACAATGAAGAATCCCTCCATTGTTGGAGTCCTGTGCACAGATTCACAAGGACTTAATCTGGGTTGGCGTGGGACCCTGTCAGATGAGCATGCTGGAGTGACATGTGTTCCACCCCAGCAAGCAGCTAAGCTAACCTCTGACCCCACTGATATTCCTGTGGTATGTCTAGAATCAGATAATGGGAACATTATGATCCAGAAACATGATGGCATAGTGGCAGTGCACAAAATGGCCTCTTGACATCTTGTATCTGTTCCTCAGCAGCCTGTCACAGGAACTCGATCCTACCTATGTTAATTACCTTACAGAACTACTAAAGTTCCAGTAGTTAGGCCATTCATTTAATGTGCATTGGGCACTTTTCTATTTATTTAAATTGCTTTTTAACACTCTATGGACCGACTCTCTAGATATTAGTAAGAAAGGATCATGTTTTGAAGCAGCAGGTCCAGGTCACTTTGTATATAGAATTTTGCTATATTCAATAAATCTGTTTGGAGGAAAAAAATAATAAAATAAATAAATAAATAAAAGAAATCACAAGCATTAGGTGCTAGTTTTGTAGCTTCTCCTCTGCTCCTTTTATTTTCGGGCTTCTCAATCCACATGATTTTGGATTCTTTGGGTTAGTATCAGTATCACTGTGTATCATTATGCATTCCTCTCAATTTAATAGAAAATTACTAAATGCTCATTATGTGCCAAATATTTTCCTAGGGCTCTAGCCTCTTCAAAACTTGGTTTATTTCTATACTAAAGGATTTAGTTACAATACTAACTATACACACATAGAGGCTCCAACCCTTGCATGCCCTATTTCTTCACAAGAGCATTAAATATCTATTTTCCAATAGAATAGGACTACTTAGCCATGGGCTGGCAAATCACCTCCATTTGTTCCTCCGCTTACCAGCATAAGATATGATGAGTCCACTTGCTCTAGTTTCCCAGTGAGGAGTAATGAATATAACTCCACAGCCTGGATAATGCTTTATTCTCAGCAGCAATTAAAGTACAGCCATATCCCCTGGGAAGCTGCCTTCCTGCCTCCTGAATCAGTTAAAGGATGGAGAATTGGAGCTCAAAACGCTTGCTCCTGCTAATTCTAAGTCTCATTTTAAAACAATAAGGCTAAGGTGTCATAGTACTATGATACGTTTTAATTTTTTTATTTTAATATAAAAATAATATACGCATATGGCTAACATTTCAAAATAATATTACAAGGTATAAAATAAAGTATCTGTATTTCTTAATTTATCAACTTTAAACAATATCTATTGATAGCTACTTGTGAAAGATATGACACTTGGTACTCTTAAATTACTTCTCACTTTTTCTTATCACCTCTTCCCTTCAGTTTTTCTTGTTTTGTTCTTCTAGTGGCTACCTTTGTTAACTTTAAATTATATACTTAGCCTGTTTCTACAAAAAATAAAAATAGGACCGGGCACAGTGGCTCATGCCTGTAATCCCAGCACTTTGGGAGGCCGAGGCGGGTGGATCACCTAAGGTCAGGAGTTCGAGACCAGCCTGGCCAACATGGTGAAACTAGGTCTCTACTAAAAATACAAAAATTAGCCTGGCATGATGGCGGGTGCGTGTAATCCCAGCTACTAGGAGGGCTGAGGCAGTAATCCCAGATACTTGGGAGGCCGAGGCCAGGAGAATCACTTGAACCTGGGAGGTGGAGGTTGTAGTGAGCTGAGATCGTGCCATTGCACTCCAGCCTGGGCAACAAGAGCAAAACTCTGTCTCAAAATAAATAAATAAAATAAATTAGCCAGTGTGGTGATGCTTGCCTGTGGTCCAAGCTGCTTCGGAGGCTGAGGTGAGATCACTTGGGCCTGGAAGTTTAAGGCAGCAGTGAGCCATGATCACGCCACTGCACTATAGCTTGGACAACAGAGCAAGACTCCATCTCAATTATATACTTGGGTCTCTCTTAATCTACCAATTATAGTTTGATACATTTTAAATGTCACCAGGCTACACTATTGCAGGAATGTTATCAATCTGTAGAACAGGACAGGTGCATTATTTAATGCATTTAAAATACTACCAGTAATTCTATGGAGTTGAATACTATTAGCATTCTTTTTTTTTTTTTTTTTTTTGAGACAGAGTCATGTTCTGTTGCCCAAGCTGGAGTGCAGTGACAGGATCTCGGCTCACTGCAACTTCCGTCTCCCAGGTTCAAGCAATCCTCCTGCCTCAGCTCCCCTAGTAGCTGGGATTACAGACACACGCCACCATGCCTGGCTAATTTTTGTATTTTTATTAGAAACGGGATTTAGCCATGTTGGCCAGGCTGATCTCGAACTCCTGACCTCAGGTGATCCATCTGCCTCGGCCTCCCAAAGTGCTGGGATTACAGGCGTGAGTCACTGCGCCTGGCCTAGCATTCTTTAATTAATGAAGCATTTAGTATTGAACTACTCAAAAATTAACATTAGGTTTATAACATTTCTAGATTTTCAGAAAAACCTAAAATATTACAAATCTTGTTACAAAGTCTCATTTCATGAGACTCCATGAAATATGAAATCTCATTTATATGAAAATAAATAGAACAATAACAAAATCTTTGTGGCCTTATAATTATTTCTTTAACAATTCATTTTTTTAGAGAAGGAGCTGGAATTATTATAATGCAGATACATTAAGTCCCTCTTTATAAATAAATAGCTCTTGTATTTTCAAAATCAGAACGTATAATATCCAGAGCTTTAATTATGAAGAGTACACAGTCCAGCTTATCCCATATCCAGGAGCATTTGCTAAGCCCTTTGTCATGTGCTAGCCATAAAAAGTACCAATTTAGATCCTATGAGATAACATCTAAGTTAAGACCAAGCGATTGTAATAAGAGTGATTATCCAAGAAGAGTCACCAGCTATTTCTTATTTTTTTATCTACAGAAAAAAAGTCTTCTCTTCCAGGAGGGAGCAAAGGAAGGGAAGATTACCCCAAAAGAAAATGAAAAAAAAACCAGAGCTTTCTACACCAATAAAAATGCAAAATAGGTGTACTATGTACTGTTTATTATTACACATTTACAGTAGGTCCAAAAACTGTTCTAAGTAAGATTAGAAAAAGAGAAAAGTGGGAAATAATTAATCCATTGGTGATATTTCGTGTGCTGATTAAATTGGAAACAATATGTAATAAAGAAAGAAATTACTTGTAACTAGTATGGAGTATTTGTAGTACATTTAATTTTTTTTTCTCAGAATTGCATTTTGGAGGAAGGGAAGTAAAAGTTGTATCTATTTCTTTTTTACTTTTTTTTTTTTTTTTTTTGAGAAGGAGTCTCACTCTGTTGCCCAGGCTGGAGTGCAATGGCACAGTCTTGGCTCACTGCAACCTCTGCCTCCAAGGTTCAAGCAATTCTCCTGCCTCAGCCTCCTGAGTAGCTGGGATTACAGGCACATGTCACCACAGCCAGTTAATTTTTGTATTTTTAGTAGAGACGGGGTTTCACTATGTTGGCCAGGCTGGTCTTGAACTCCTGACCTCGGGATCTGCCCACTTTGGCCTCCCAAAGTGCTGGGATTACAGGCATGAGTCACCACACCCAGCATCTATTCTATTTCATTTTTGCAAATAATTACTATCCTAATACTATATCCTGAAAAATTCAGATTTCTTGTGGTTTTCTGTAAAAGCATATATTGGCCAGGCATGGCGGCTCATGCTTGTAATCCCAGCACTCTGGGAGGCTGAGGCAAGAGGATCATTCGAGGACGGGAGTTTCAGGCTGCAGTAAGCTATGATTATGTCACTGTATTCCAGCCTGGGCAACAGAACAAGACCCTGTCCCCCCGCTCCCCAAAAAAAAGTAATTAAAAATAAAAGCACATATTGCAGTGTAAGTATCAAAGTGCCACCAACTGTTAGTTTTCTGAGAATAAAATTTGGTCTTTTATCCTGCAAAGATGCTGTGTATTAGTATTAATGGGAGGCTAAAGCACACACCTGAATCCTGTCAACAACAAGGGTGCCAAAGTAGAAGACTGAGCTGGCATTTGAAGAGCTGGGTTATTCTCTCAGTTTTTAACCTCTCTGAGCCTTAGTTTCCCCCATTTGATAATGAGGCTAATATTATCTGCTATCCTTGGGGAACTTTGTGGATCAGAATGAGATAAGGTAACTGAAAATACATTGTAATCTATAGAGTACTATACAAGTACTTCCTATTACCTTAATAAATATTCATAGGGTTCCTGATACAAGAATAACATTAAACAATGTGAAAAGAGAGAAAAAGAAATGGAGCCTGCCCTCAAAAAGAAAGAGACATTGACTAACATATTTTTATCTTTTTGTTCAGAGCCATGATATTTGACAATGTCTTTTGGGCCTCATTATAGAGGCCCATAAGGAGACCTAGACAAATTAAAAGGGTTCAGCTATGGATTGGATCCTTCCCCCCACCCACCATCCATATGTTGAAGCCCTAACCCCCAATGAGATGGTATTTGGAGGTAAGGCTTTTGGGAAGTAATGAGATTTAGGTGAGGACTTGAGGGTGGGGCCCTCACGAAGGGGTTTGTGCCTTTATAAGAAGAGACACCAGAGCCAGGTGCGGTGGGTCATGCCTGTAATCCCAGCACTTTGGGAGGCCGAGGTGGGCAGATCATGAGATCAGGAGTCCGAGACCAGCCTGGCCAACACGGTGAAACCCCATCTCTACTAAAAATACAAAAATTAGCAAGGCACGGTGGCACGTGCCTGTAGTCCCAGCTACTCGGGAGGCTGAGGCATGAAAATCACTCGAACCCATGAGGCAGAGATTACAGTGAGCTGAGATCACACCACTGCACTCCAGCCTGGGCAAGAGTGAGACTCCATCTTAAAAAAAAATAATGGCTGGGCACGGTGGCTCATCCCTGTAATCCCAGCACTTTGGGAGGCCGAGGCAGGCGGATCACGAGGTCAAGAGATCAAGAGCATCCTGACTAACATGGTGAAACCCCATCTCCACTAAAAATACAAAAAAAATTAACTGGTGTGGTGGCGCACCCCTATAGTTCCAGCCACTCGGGAGGCTGAAGCAGGAGAATCACTTGAACCTGCGAGGCGGAGGTTGTAGCAAGCTGAGATCTCGCGACTGCACTCCAGCCTGGGCAACAGAGCAAGATTCGGTCTAAAAACAACAACAACAAAAAAAATGATATATATAAAAAAAATTAGAATAGACACCAGGCCTGGTATGGTGGCATATGCCAGTAATCCCAGCATTTTGGGAGGCCAAGGCAAGATGATTACATGAGTTCGGGAGTTTGAGACCAGCCTGGGCAAGATGGCGAGACCCTGTCTCTATAAAAAATACAAAACTTAGCCAGGCATGGTGGTACATTCGTGTAGTCCCACCTACCTGGGAGGCTGAGGCAGGATTGCTTGAGCCCAAGAGGTCAAGGTTGCAGTGAGCTGTGATGGCAGCACTGCACTCCATCCTTGGTTACAGAGTGAGACCCTGTCTCAAAAAAAGAAAAAGAAGAAGGGCCAGGCGCAGTGGCTCACGCCTGTAATCCCAGCACTTTGGGAGGCGGAGGTGGGCGGATCACCTAAGGTCAGGAGTTCAAGACCAGACTAGCCAACATGGTGAAACCCTCTCTCAAGTAAAAATACAAAAATTAGCCGGGCATGGTGGTGCACACCTGTAATCCCAGCTACTCGGGAGGCTGAGGCAGGAGAATCGCTTGAACTGGGGAGGCAGAGGTTGCAGTGAGCCGAGATTGTGCCACTGCACTCCAGGCTGAGCAACAGAGTGAGACTCCATCTCAAAAAAAAAAAAAAAAAAAGAATAGAAGAAGGAGGAGGAGGAGGAGGAGGAAGAGGGGGAGGGCAGGAGAATTGGGGGAGGGAAGGGAGGGGAAGGGGGAGGAGGAGGAGGAGGAGGAGAAACACCAGAAAGCAAGGTTGCAAATCCCTTCTTCCTGCCACGTGAGGATACAGTGAGAAGGCATCCATCTGCAAACCAGGAAGACAGCCCTCACTAAAACCTGACCATGTTTGTACTGTCCTTGAACTTGCCTCCAAAGCTGTGAGAAACACTTTTCTGTTGTTTAAGCCACCCAGTCAATGGTATTTTGTTATCGCAGCCCAAGTTGACTAAGACAGGCTCTTCCCTAACTTCTCTATTCTATCCCCTCTACTTCCATAGTAGTAATAGCTAATATTTGAATAAAAGGTTAAATGTATGAATTGTCTTATTTAATCATCACAACAATTTTAGGAGGCAAGTATTATTAATCTTCTTTTACAGATGAGGAGTCTAGGCTCAGCAAATTTACAGTTTTTGGCCCCAAGCCCCACAGCAATTAAATGACACCAATGCAGATCTTCTGAGTCCAGCTGTAGTGCTTTGAATTTCTATGTACTAAAGCAACTCCTAACATCTTTTGGCCATCCAGAAAAATATTTTTCCTACCTTAAAACTGACAGTTGAGTAATAGCCAAAACTAGAAACAACCCAAAAGTCCATTAAATATGAATGAACAAACAAATTGAGATAATTCATTCAAGGAATAGTACTCAACAATAAAAAAGAGAACTATGTATATACACAACATCATAGATTAATCTCAGAACAATTATGCTGAGTGAAAAACAGGCAAAAAAGAATATATACTGTGGCTAGGTGTGGTGGCTCACGCTTGTAATCCCAGTGCTTTGGGAGGCCAAGGCGGACAGATCACCTGAGGTCAGGGGTGTGAGAGCAGCCTGGCCAACATGGAGAAACCCGGTCTCTACTAAAAATACAAAAATTAGCTAGGCATGGTGGTGCACGTCTGTAATCCCAGATACTTGGGAGGCTGAGGCAAGAGAATTGCTTGAACTCAGAAAGCGGAGGTTGCAGTGAGCCCAGATCATGCCACTGCACTCCTCCAGCCTGGGTGACAGAGCCAGACTCCTCTAAAAAAAAAAAAAAATATATATATATATATATATATATATATATATATATACTGTTTGATCCATTTATATAAAATTCTAGAAAATTTAAACTAATCTATAGTGATAAAAGTGGATTAGTGGTTGCCTGGGGATGTAAGTAGACAGAGGCAGGGATTACCAAGGAGTAAGAATAAACTTTTAGAGCAGATGGAAATGTTATTTTGATTGTGATGATGGATACATATGTCAAAACTGATCAAAATGTACACATACATTAAATATGTGTGTCAATAAATCAATAAAGCTGGGGGTGAGAGAAGGCAATTAAAGAAAAAATGCACTATTGTCTTAATTTCCTGTAGAATAGTCTGTGATTTGTTCAAAGAGTGACCTGTGTTTTCCATAATCCAAGAGAGCTCATTTAATTAGGTCAGTTTTATAATTTTGGAATTTTGGCAGTAGGTGGTTTTCATGACAGTGGCACCTTTATTTTTAAATTTGGACACTTTACAAAAAGCTGAGGAGAGTGTTATAATTCTTTCTCAGTAAGAGGCCTACCTGTCTCAAATGTCTTTGTTTGCAGATTTTTTTTTTTTAAATAGAGATGAGGTTTCACCATGTTGGCCAGGCTGGTCTCGAACTCCTGACCTAAGGTGATCCACCCGTCTTGGCCTCCCAAAGTGTGGGGCTACAGGTGTCAGCCACCGCATGCAGCCTTGTTTGCAGGATTTTTAAGAGGAATAAATTATTCCCATTGTACCCAGCATTTTATTAGGCTTTTAGAGTTGCAAGAAACAGAATTACTCAGAGACTATTTTAAAAGCAGAGGGTCTATTGTAAAGCTACACTGAGACTATAACTGGAACAAGATCTCAGACTGGAAAGTCATCAGGATCTGAGGCAACTCTAGAAATGAGCTACTCTTTCAATCTCTGTTACAGGCAGCATGTTCTCTTTCTCTTGCAAAGCATCTTTTTCCTCTCCACATGTCTACTCTGTTGTCCTCCTTCTATTCATTGTTTTATTTCTCGTTATTTTGCTATGCCCAGAATATCTTCAGTCTACCCCTACGGATCCACTCTTTGCCCTTTTCTACAGTGCTTGCTTTCCTGGAAGCCTGGTCTGTATGAATTATATTAACGGAATGAGGTCAGTATATTTATTCTCCTGGCTCCCTCCCTGGAAGGTCATGTTAAGCAGCTGTACCCTTCAACCGAAGGCCATTGCTCCTCTCAAGATAACTCACTCTACACAGGGTTCCCCTTCCAACCTCTCCCTTGCCTCGTCCCTACAAGTCTAGGAATGCCTAGACCACGTTCCTCCACTATCTTTGTGGTTTTCCTACACCCTGCCCACACATTCTTAATTAGTTCCTTTGAAGATAAACCCTCCTCAATTTATCCTAGTTTGCATATGCCATTTTTTTCTTGTTAGGACGCTGAGTTATATCCTTTTTTTTGGGACTAGTCAAGGGCAGTAGTGAGAAGAGAGGAAAGAGCGGAGCAAGGAGTTTGAACTGTAACTGACATGAACAATCAGTTGAGATAACTCACTACATTTGGACCAACTCTTTTTTTTTGAGATGGGGTTTTGCTCTTGTTGCCTAGGCTGGAGAGCAATGGCACAATCTAGACTCACTGCAACCTCTGCCTCCCGGGTTCGAGCGATTCTCCTGCCTCAGCCTCCTGAGTAGCTGGGATTACAGGCACCCGCCACCACACCCAGCTAATTTTTGTATTTTTACTAGAGGCAGGGTTTCTACATGTTGGCCAGGCTGGTCTGGAACTCCTGACCTCAGGGGATCCACCCACCTTGGCCTCCCAAAATGCTGGGATTACAGACGTGAGCCACCGTGCCCAGCCCCATCCCCCTTTTTTTAAAGAGACAAGATCTCACTATGTTGCTCAGGCTGGAGTACCAGCTCAGGCTATTCTCAGGCACGGCCACAGTGCACTACAGCCTTGAACTCATGGGGCTCAAGATCCTCCCGCCTCAGCCGCCTGAGTAGCTGGGACTACAGGTGTGTGACACCATTCCCAGGTATATGTTTTTAATCTTTTTTCTTTTTTTTTTTTAAATCTCACAGCTTGCTAGGCATGGTGGCTCATGCCTGTAATCCCAGCACTTTGGAGGCCTAGGCAGGTGGATTGCTTGAGCCCAGGAGTTCAAGACCACCTGGGCAACATGGTGAAACCCTGTGTCTACCAAAAACAAAAACAAATAAACAAAAAAGCAAAACTTAACTTGGCACGGTGATGTGTGCCTGTAGTCCCAGCTACTCGAGAGGCTGAGGCACGAGAACCGCTTGAACCTGGGAAGCAGAGGTCGCAGTGAGCCGAGATCGTGCCATTGCACTCTGGCCTGGCAACAGAGCAAGACTCAGTCTCAAAAAAAAAAAAAAGGAAAAAGAAAAATCTTTAAGGCCAGGCGCGGTGGCTCACGCCTGTAATCCCAGCACTTTGGAAGGCCGAGGCGGACAGATCAAGAGGTCAAGAGATCGAGACCATCCTGGCCAACATGGTGAAACCCTGTCTCTACTAAATATACAAAAAATTAGCCAGGCATGGTGGCAGGCACCTGTAATCCCAGCTACTTGGGAGGCTGAGGCAGGAGAATCACTTGAACCCAGGAGGCGGAGGTTGCAGTGAGCCGAGATCGCACCATTGCACTACAGCCTGGGCAAAAAGAGTGAAACTCTGTTTCAAAACAACAACAACAACAACAAAAACAATTTACATGAAAAAATTTAAAGATGAATAACAGGTTCCAGCAGTTATTCTTCTTCTTCTTTTTTTTTTTTTGAGACTATCTTGCTCTGTCACCCAGGCTAGAGTACAGTGACATGATCATAGCTCACTGCAGCCTTGAACTCCTCAAGTGATTCTCTCCCCTCAGCCTCCCAAGTAGCTGGAGCTACAGGCATGAGCCACTGGGCCTGGCCTGGTTATTCTTAACCATGCTAATATTTGGTAATATACTAATGTGTATCCTCCTATGGGCTTACTATTTAAGGCAGTAAGGTAGTACTGCTTAAGGTTGCTTTTCATCGTGTATGAGGACTCTGAAGAATCCAAAACTTGAGTTTGGATGAAATCATGATCTCAACAGGATAGCATAGGCAGTTAATGTTTCAGAAATAATACAGATTTTAGTGGTTCACACCTGTAATCCCAGCACTTCGGGAGGCCAAGGCAGGCAGATCACTTGAGGTCAGCAGTTTGAGACCAGCCTGGCCAACATGGCAAAACTCCATCTCTACTAAAAATACAAAAACTAGGCCTGATGCAGTGGCTCACGCCTGTAATCCCAGCACTGTGGGAGGCTGAGGCAGGTGGATCACAAGGTCAGGAGTTCAAGACCAGCCTGACCAACATGGTGAAATCCCCTCTCTACTAAAAATACAAAAGTTAGCTGGGCATGGTGGTGCATGCCTGTAATCCCAGCTTACTCAGGAGGCTGAGGCAGGAGAACTGCTTGAACCCAGGAGGCAGAGATTGCGGTGAGCCGAGATCATGCCATTGCACTCCAGCCTAGGCAACAGAGTGAGACTCTGTATCAAAAACAAAAAACAAAAATTAGCTGGGTATGGTGGCATGCACCTGTAGTCCCAGCTATTTGGGAGGCTGAGGCAGGAGAATCGCTTGAACCCAGAAGGCAGAGGTTGCAGTGAGCCCATATCGCACCACTGCACCCCAGCCTGGGTGACAGAGTGAGACTCAGTCTCAAAAAAAAAAAAAAAGAAAGATATAATACAGATTTTAGAGCCGAATAAGCTTGGTTTGAAACCCTAGAGCTACAACTTTAAACTTCTATTTCCTCATCTGTAAAGTATAATTATAACTACCTTATGGAGATATTATGTAGATTAATGAGAACAAACCTAAAATATAATACACAGTAGATACTGAGTAAATGTAGTTATTATGATCACGTGTGATTATCTTAGTTAAGTATGCACGGCAAAACCTTTTGGCTTAATTTAGAAAGTCAAAATAAATGGGAGGAGAAAAAAAGAAAAGCAGCTTATGACTCCTTTTCCTGTCTTGCTCTGCTTAGCTGCAGCTAAGATCTGACTTGTGAATTCAGTCACCAAATTTCTGAGGCAATCCACACCATGTCTAATAGTATATTAGAAACATCATTTCCATCAGCACGAGCCTGAAGTCAATCTTGCTCTGTTAAACATATCCAATATGCCTCCTATATGCCTTTCCTTCAATTCTCATTTTTTTTAACCAGAATTTTTACTGGTAAATTACTGTAGAATTTACTGGTAAATTCTGTAGTATTTTTACTTTGATTGCTAATTTGCATTTTTATTTTCTTTCTTGGGGCCAAAATCCTAACTTGAACCCAAACTGGCTGTCTGGGGCTAAAAAAATCCACTTGATCTAGCACTTGGCAGTTCCTTCTCCATGGGACCTGACCCAACGTCTGTATCCCTAACTGACCCTAGGGGTCTACTTCAAACTAGAAGGATCCTACCAACCCTATTAGTATCCTTATTTGATTAGAATCAGTTTGGCAAATAGATTTTATACCAGGTAACAGTAGTTTACTGTAGTCACTGGTTGAAGCACTGTTTTGAGAAGTATTGTAAGGACTTTTCTGGGTGAACTAGAAAAGAGGACCCTATTTGATATATATTTTTTTTAAGTCTGCCTTGGGGAGGTGTGGTGTGGTGGCTCACACCTGTGATCCCAGCACTTTGGGAGGCCAAGGCAGGTGTATTACTTGAGCCCAAGAGTTCAAGACCAGCCTGAGCTGTATTAGCATCTGCTCACCCATACCATCAGCTGAATAGTAAAAAAAGACATGATTCCTATGCCTAGCAAGACCCCATTTCTTCAAGAAAATTAAAGATTAGCCAGGCATGGTGGTGCACACCTTTAGTCCCAGCTACTCAGGAGGCTGAGGCAGGAGGATTGCTTGAGCCCAGGAGTTCAGATCTACAGTGAGCCATAACTGTGCCACTGCACTCCATCCTGGGCAGCAGAGCAAGACCCTGTCTCAAAAAAAAAAAAAAAAAAAATCTGCCTTGGAAGCCAGGTTGGGGAATGTGGAAGGGAAAAATGGAGGCATTTATGCTACACATTTGCCAGCCTTGGCTCAGAGACTACTGCTGCTTGATCCCTATGCTAGATTAGATTCCTTACACATTAATGTCAGTCACTTAAGCCTGAGTTTTCCTACATCTTTTTTATCACTGTAATTTGAACTGAGGTTACCCTCATGGGGGTGTCTATCCTGGCACTCAAGTGTTTGACTGATGGTCATTGTTCTTCTCAAGGCAGGGCAGCCCCACTCTACATAACCTCTCCCTTTAGACCTAGGGTGGTGGTAACAGCTTTTCACTGTTACAAGTCCCAAGTTACTTTGCTATAATTTGTGGTTCCTCTCCACCCCACCTATAGCTTTCTGAATGGTCTCTCCTCAAATTATCCTATTTTGAGTGTGTCATCTGTTTCCTATTGGTACCCTAACTAATGAAAGCACTTACTATGTACCAGGTACTGAGGATACAATAGTAAACAAAGACAGGCCGGGCACCGTGGCTCATGCCTATAATCCCAGCACTTTGGGAGGCCAAGGCCGGCAGATCACCTGAGGTCGGGAGTTTGAGACCAGCCTGACCAACATGGAGAAACCCCATCTCAACTAAAAATACACAATTAGCTGGGCATGGTGGTGCATGCCTGTAGTCCCAGCTACTCAGGAGACTGAGGCAGGAGAATCACTTCAACCCGGGAAGCGGAGATTGCGGTGAGCCGAGATCATGCCATTGCACTCCAGCCTGGGCAACAATAGGGAAACTCCATCTCAAAAACAAACAAAACCCAAAGACATAAAATTTCCCACTTTCTGGTAACTACATTGTAGCCAGTTTCAGAACGCCTTGTAGTCATGTCTGTGTAGGTTATATCCTTGCCTGTTTGAAGTTTATGTGCCTTTCTTGTCGTTAAACACAATAAAGGAGATACAGACCCGTGCTTGCAAGTATGTTTTATATAAACCCCTATAATTAGGATTTCAGGAAATTCTAAGGGTAGGAACCCTTAGACTTTCTCAAATCTCTCATGTGTTGCCTTCATTTATTCAACAAATATTTATTAAGTGCCTGAGTGCTCAATAGATGTTAGCTGCCTGTTATTGTGTTCCAGGTATCCTACTATACGCTGAGGTGTAAGAGGTGGGTAGAGAAAGGGCGGGTTCAATGATGAGTAGAATAAGTTCTGTGAGAAATAAACTCATAAACAATCACTGCACAAATATAAAATGTTTATGATAGATGTTTGTGAGAAGGTTATGGGAGTACAGAGGAGGGAATGACTAACTCATTTCGGGAATTGGGAAAGGCTTATTGGAGGTAATGTTTGACCTGAGCTTGGACGGATGAGTAACACTTTGCCAGAAAGTGGAAAAGGGAAGGACATTTAGGAAGAGGAAAGGAGTTATGAAATATCCAAAAAGTATGTCAGAAAATGACAAGTGGTTTAATTTTCTTTGTAACTAGAGTACCGCATTGCAGATGGTAGCAAGGAATGAGACTGGAAAGGGCATGCAGGACTCAGATTTTGAAGGGGGGTCACGTATGAAGAGTTTGGAATTTATTCTAGTAAATAGTAAGAAACCCTTCAAAGAATTTTAAGCAGAAGTGAAAAAAATGAGAACTATGTTTTAGAAAGAAAATTTTGGGAGATGGAGGGGGTAAAACAGTGGAAATGGATAAAGATTTAAAACAGGAAAGTAGTAGGTTTTTGTTGCAAATGTGTAGGGGAGAAATGATAAGAGCCTAAACTAAAGAAATGACAATGGGAATGGAGAAATGGAGAGATGGGGCAGGGGGAGTGAATTTTTTTTTTTTTTTTGGAGACAGAGTCTCCCTCTGTTGCCAGGCTGGAGTACAGTGGAGCAATCTTGGCCCACTGTAACCTCCACCTCCTGGGTTCAAGTGATTCTCCTGCCTCAGCCTCCTGAGTAGCTGGGATTACAGGCGGGCACCACCATGCCCAGCTAATTTTTGTATTTTCAGTAGAGACGAGGTTTCACCATGTTGGCCGGGATGGTCTCAAACTACTTATCTCAGGTGATCCTCCCGCCTCAGCCTCCCGAACTATTGGGATTACAGGTGTGAGCCAGTGCGCCTGGCCTTCTTCTTTTTTTTTTTTTTTTAAGACAGAATCTCACCCTTGTCACCCAGGTTGGAGTGCAATGGCATGATCTCAGCTCACTGCAACCTCCAGTTCTCAGGTTCAAGCGATTCTCCTGCCTCAGCCTGTTGAGTAGATGGGATTACAGACACACACCACCATGCCCGGCTAAGTTTCGTATTTTTAGTAGAGACAGGGTTTCACCATGTTGGCCAGTCTGGTCTCAAACTCCTGATAGGTGATTCACCTGCCTCGGCCTCCCAAAGTGCTGGGATTACAGGTGTGAGCCACCGCGCCCGGCCAAGGGGGAGTGAATTTCATTGATATTTAGGAGGTGGAATAAAAAAGGTTCTGACACTCTATTAGATATGAATAAATATGGAAAGGGAGGAGATGAAGTTGATGCAAATAGATGGATGGAAGAGTAGTCAACTTGGTGAAAGAGAGTTAGAGCAATTGAAATCTGTCTTGCCAAAGGAGGAGCACAAGAAGCAAGATGATAATGCTGCAGAAGCCAAAACGTTTCGGTAATTGGAGATATTAGGTACATCTGAAGCTGTGGAGTGAGCTGAAAACAGGTGAGTAGGTTAATCGTTTATATGTACAAAAAGTGTCAGAACCACAGATCCCCTCTACCCTGCTGGCTGAGTCTCTCCTACTCAAGCTAGGCAAGGTAGAGGGCAAGGATGAGGCTTAAAACGTCAAAAGGGCATTAGCTGAAAGTTTCCTCAATCCTGAAACTGACCCTTGCTATAGGATTGGATTTTTTTCCCCCTGAATTTCATGTTGAAATTTGATCCAAATGTCGGCGACGGGGACTAATGGTAGGTGTTTGGGTCATGGGGCAGTTCCCTCATGAATGGCTTGGTGCTGTCCTTGCAGCAATGAGTGAGTTCTTGCTCTTCTGGTTCCCATGAGAGTTTTTTGTTGTTGTTGTTGTTGTTTTCCTCTGTTTTCTGAGACAGAGTTTTACTCTGTCGTCCAGACTGGGGTGCGGTGGTGCGATCTTGGCTCACTGCAACCTCTGCCTCCTGGGTTCAAGGGATTCTCGTGCCTCGGCCTCCCCGGTAGCTGGGACTACAGGCACACACCACCATGCCTAGCTAATTGTTGGATTTTTAGTAGAGACAGGGTTTCACTATGTTGGCCAGGCTGGTCTTGAAGTCCTGGCCTCAAGCGATCTACCCACCTTGGCCTCCCAAAGTGCTGGGATTACAAGCATGAGCCACCCCACACGGCCGTTCCCCTGAGAGTTGATAGTTAAAAATAGCCTGGCACCCCCTAACCCCCGACCCCCATCCCTGCCATTTCCTCTCTCACCATGTGATCTCTGCACACACTGGCTCCTCTTTGCCTTCCTCCATGAGTGGGAGCAGCTTGAGGCCCTCATCAAAAGCAGATGTTGGTGCCATGCTCCTTGTACAGCCTACAGAACCATGAGCCAAAGATACCTCTTTTCTTTACAAATTACCCAGCCTCAGGTATTCCTTTATAGCAACACAAAAGGAGTAAGACACCCTCATTGATGGTTTCTTATTTAGCTCCTAGAATGTTGGCAGCCAATCAAATGGGCCCCAGGCAGAAGCCTGTCACCAGCTTCTCCCTTTATAGGAATTCCCACCAGGCAGCAAGCCTCACCCATACACAATAAACTTGCATTCAGGTTTTTCAGCCCTTACTCGTAACTATGAAAGGACAATAAAGAATCACCAGAAAAGACCGGGCACCGTGGCTCATGCCTGTAATCCCAGCACTTCGGGAGGCCAAAGTGGGTGGATCACCTGAGGTCAGGAGTTCGAGACCAGCCTGACCAACATGTTGAAATTCTGCCTCTATTAAATACAAAAAATTAGCCAGCCATGGTGGCGCATGCCTGTAATTCCAACTACTTGGGAGGCAGAGGCAGGAGAATTGCTTGAACCTGGAGGTGGAGGTTGTAGTGAGCCGAGATCATGCCATTGCACTCCAGCCTGGGCAGCAAGAGTGAAACTCTGTTTAAAAAAAAAAAAAAATTTTTTTTTAGAGACAAGGTCTTGCTCTCTCATCTAGGCTAGGGTGCAGTGGCATGATCGTAGTTCACTGCAGCCTTGGACTTCTGGGCTCAAGCAATCCTCCTGCCTCAGCCTCCCAAGTAGCTAGGACTATTTGTACATGTAGTCTTTTCTCTAAAGACACTAATTTTTAAAGGGTGTGAAGCTGGGCATGGTGGCTACATGTGCAAGCTACATTACAGGTGCAAGCTACATTACAGGTGCAAGCTACCATGCCCAGCTTCACACCCTTTAAAAATTTGTGTCTTTAGAGAAAAGAAGATATTTCATTCATGAACTAGAAATAAGATCATTTTTTAAAAGAACATATAAAGAATAATAACTCTGGTAAATTAAACATATGATAAAATTAAAGATTTAAGGGAATTTCCTAAAAGGTAACACAGATAAGATAAGAAAATTAAAGTACCAATACAGAAGGCCTAATGTATGACTGAGAGAACAGAAAAACTGGAGTGGAAGAAATTATCAAATAAGATAACAAAATAATCAAAACTATCAATCAAATGTAACAGAATAATGTCATTTCAGACTACAAGGACTCAAAAAATTTATCTCCTAAATACCCTTTCTCAGACGTCTACTGGAGGATATATTCCACCCAAATGAAAAACTAAACTGAAAAAGAAGAAGAGATCCAGGAAATAGGAAATCTAATATAGAAGGTAGGTAAAGAGAATCTCAAGGAAAATTGTGAAGGCAAATCTCAGAAGGACAGTTGGCAGGGCTGGAGAGAAAATCACATCCAAATTGGAGCAGTGCAGAGGGCTCCAGAAGAAATGCCTCCAGGAGGGAAATTTTAAAAAAACTGATACAGTGACCATATAGAAAGGCAATGAAAATGGCACTTTACCTCCATGGTCTTTCCCCAAAAAACATATAACCCCAATCTATCATCAGAAGAATATCAGACAAATTTCAATTGAGGGATATCCTACAAAATACCCAACTCATACTCTTCAAAATATCAACGTATAGGGAAGGCTGAGGAAGTCTTACAGCAAAGAGGAAACTAAGAAGATGTAGCTACTAAATAGAATGTGGTACTAAATTGGGAACATAGTAGATTTTCATAAATTATGTGTGCCTGGTTGGAAATGTCAACTGTCTTTATGTCTGCTTGTAAAAGTTTCAAAATATGTTTTCCCTCAAAAAGGCAACATTACTTCATTTGCTTGAATATTATGATAGGAATGCTTACTGATATTACTTGATAGTCATATATAGCCTAGGAACTTTAACATATGTATAACTATAGCAGTATTAATAATGACAGTTGTACTTCTTTAAAACATTAAATTTGAGGAAACTTTAAAAAAAAAAAAAGAATGTGGATGAGGATATTGGAATAAAAAAAGAAGACTAGGGCCAGGCGAGGTGACTCATGCCTGTAATCCCAGCACTTTGAGAGGCCGAGATGAGTGGATCACCTGAGGTTAGGAGTTGGAGACCAGTCTGACCAACATGGTGAAACCCCATTTCTACTAAAATTACAAAAACTGGACGTGCTTGGTGGCAAAGCCTGTGTCCCAGCTAGTCAGGAGGCTGAAGCAGGAGAATTGCTTGAACCTGGGAGGTGGAGGTTACAGTGAGCCGAGATCGTGACACTACACTCCAGCCTAGGTGCTGGGTGACAGAGTGAGATTCGGTCTCAAAAAAAAAAAAAAAAAAAAAGAAGAAGAAGAATAGGTAAAAACTAAGGAAATCTGAATAAAGTATGAACTTTTGTGAATAATAACATACCAATATTGGTTCATTAATTACAACAAATGTATCATACCAGTGCAAGATGTTAATAATAGAAGAAACTGGGCATGGCGTATATGAGAACTCTGTACTATTTTCACAATTTTTCTGTAAATCTAAAACTGTTTTAAGTTATAGTGTGTGTGTGTGTGTGTGTGTGTGTTTTAAAAAGAGCTGGCTGGGCATGGTGGCTCACACCTGTAATCCCAGCACTTTGGGAGGCCAAGGTGGGTGGATCACCTGAGGTCAGGAGTTCGGGACAAGCCTGGCTAACATGGTGAAATCCCGTCTCTACTAAAAATACAAAAATTAGCCGGACCCAGTGGTGCATGCCTGTAATCCCAGCTACTTGGGAGGCTGAGGCAGGAGAATCGCTTGAACCTGGGAGGCGGAGTTTGCAGCGAGCTGAGATTGTGCCACTGCACTCCAGCCTGGGTGACAGAGTGAGACTCCATCTCAAAAAAAAAGAGCTAACTGGGGTTTGGGGTGGGGGAAGGCAATCATAAACTCCAGGAAAGCCAAGAAATTGTACAAAAAAAAAAAGAATGCTTTCATAGTATACCTTATGGCTAAGCAATGAATAATATTTATATAATCATAATGCTGTAAACACTAATTATTGACCTAATAAAACACTGTGCTACAATTAAATAGGCAGTTTAGAAGGACAAGTAAATGTGTCGATGAAACGATAGGATTTCTAATTCTTTATTTTCCGTAGAAGGAAGTCAGTATATAATGTCTAAAATGGAAAACTAAAGAAATAACAGCATAAAGATATTCTTTAGAAACACAGATAGAGGTTAGCACCAATAGAAACAGTTTTTAAATGTTGAAAATGGCTGCCTCTGGGTAGCTGGTTGCAGGGGTAGGTTTGGGAGAGGAGGAGCAGCGTTGCATATTTTTTATTATAATGTTTTAGCATTGGCCGGGCACAGTGGCTCACGCCTGATCAACATGGTGAGGCTGTTGGTCACACCTGACCAACATGGTGAGGCTGGTCTCAAACTCCTAAAAATACAAAAATTAGCCAGGCATGGTGGCATGCGCCTGTAATCCCAGCTACTCAGGAGGCTGAAGCAGGAGAATCACTTGAACCCGGGAGGCGGAGGTTGCAGTGAGCCAAGATCGCGCCACTGTACTCCAGCTTGGGCAACAGGGTGAGACTCTGTCTCAAAAAAAAAATCTATTTAATGTATATCTTTAATAGAAATTACATTTTTAAAAAGATTGAAAATATTTAGACTGAAATAGGGAGGTAATTATATTTCCTTAACCCTACCCGTAGTTAAACTTAGGTAGTTCATACCATAAAAGGGGGCAAATAAGATGTTCTTAAAAAAATAATAATAATTGGCTGGGTGCGGTGCCCCTGTAATCCCAACACTTTGGGAGGCCAAGGCAGGCAGATCACCTGAGGTCAGGAGTTTGAGACCAGCCTGGCTAATATGGCAAAACCCCATCTCTACTAAAAATACAAAAATTAGCCAGGCATGGTGGTGGGTGCCTGTAATCCCAACTACTTGGGGGGCTGAGACTGGAGAATTCCTTGAACCTGGGAGGCGGAGGTTGAAGTGAGCTGAGGTCACGCCACTGAACTCCAGCCTGGGTGACAGAGTGAGACTCCATCTAAAAATAAAAATAAGTAAAATAAAATAAAATAAAATTAGGCCAGGCACAGTGTCTCACGTCTGTAATCCCAACACTATGAGAGGCCGAGGTGGGCAGATCACTTGAGGTCAGGAGTTCGAGACCAGCCTGACCAAAATGGTGAAACTCTGTCTCTACTAAAAATTCAAAAATTAGCTGAGCATGGTGGCAGACGCCTGTAATCCCAGCTACTTGGGAGGCTGAGGCAGGATAATCACTTGAACCTGGGAGGTGGAGGCTGCAGTGAGCTGAGATCGCACCATTGCCCTACAGCCTGGGTAACAGAGCGAGACTCTGTCTCAAAAAAAAAGAAAAAAAAAATTGCCAGCCGGGTGCAGTGGCTCATGCCTATAATCCCAGCACTTTGGGAGGCCATGGCAGGTGGATCCCTTGAGCCTACGAGTTTGAGACCAGCCTGGGCAACATAGGGAGACCCTGTCTCTACAAAAATAATTAAAAATTAAGCTAGGCATTGTGGCGTGTGCCTGTGGTCCCAACTACTCAGGAGGCTGCGGCCGGAGGATCACTTGAGCCTGGGAGATCGAGACTGCAGTGTGCAGTGAGCAGTGATGGTGCCACTGCACTCCAGCCTGGGTGACAGAGTGAGACAATCTCAAAAATAAAAATAAATAAATTGCCCTCTGAGAAACCACACAGGTAGCACATAATTAGGAATTAGATCAGAGATATGCAAAAACTCAAAATCCTTTTTTTGTTTGTTTGTTTTTGTTTTGAGACAAGAGTCTCACTCTGTCACCTAGGCTGGAGTGCAGTGGCACCATCACTGCTCACTGCACACTGTAGCCTCCACCTCCTGGGCTCAAGTGATCCTCCAGCCTCAGCTTCCTAGTAGCTGGGACTACAGGTACTGCTACCACCCTCAGCTAATTTTTTTATTTTTTGTAGAGACAAGTAGGGGAGTGGGGTAGGGTCTCCCTATTTTTGCCTAGGCTGGCCTCGAACTCCTGGAGTCAAACAATCCTCCCACTTCAGCCTCCCACACTGCTATGATTACAGGCATGAGTCACCTCCCCTGGCCTAAAATCCTTAATGTACTGACTAAATGTACTCATATGGTTAAAGAAAGATTCAATCAGAATGTGGATCACTCAGCTGCAGAAGTCTAGAAAATATTCTCTCAGAGACAGACACTGGTGGGGCCTATGTAAAGCGAAAAGATGCCCTTTAGCAGGTAAATTCTCTATTATGGAGATGACGAATAAACCTTTGAAATATTAAACAAACTTCTCTTTCCCTGATTCCATGCTCATCCAGCAACCTTGTCATTTAATTTGCCTTTGCATGTCAAACCTCCTACAAGAAGAGAAAGGACACAAATATAAGGACACAAGTGTCAGTCCTCTTGGCAGTTATATTTCTCATTGTAAAGTAAACAATGCAGCATTCATATTTTATAGATTAGTGTCTGTGAGCTAGGTTAATGTCAGTCAGCCCTCTGAGAGACTTGGCACCATTCTGTGGGTGACATATCAAGCCTCCAAGCCTGCAAGACTGAGGGCCAGATCTTAGCCTGTGAATTCACCCAAGTAGTTCCCACCTGCAAGGTCAGTCAGCCAACTTTGATTTGGCAATACTCTGACCTCTCTATCTTCTTTGACCTTCCTCACCTACATATGAAGGAATATTTTAATAACATGACATAAGACACACATATTATTGTCCTAGAACCACATGATCCTAGAGTTTTATTTTTTCAATTCTAGTATTTCACCAAGTGGAAGTAAGGCAATCCTACTCTGGGATTAAATTAGGTAGATGATAAAGACAAAAATCTTTTGGGTTCTCATGAATGCACTAATCTGACATGATGTGTTGAGAATCACCATCTACTTACACCCATGTAGACTGAGAGTTAGAATTGCATAAATAGAAGCCATGACCTTTTTTCATTTTTATTTATTTATTTATTCATTTTTTGAGACAGGGTCTGGCTTTGTCATCCAGGCTAGAGTGCAGTGGCATGATCTCAGCACACTGCAACCTTCGCCTCCTGGGCTCAAGCCATTAGCCTCCCAAGTAGGTGGGACTACAGGCACAAACCACCACACCTGGCTAATTTTTGTATTTTTGGTAGAGACAGGGTTTCGCCATGTTGGCCAGGCTGGTCTTGAACTCCTGAGCTCAAGCAATCTGTCCCCTTAAGCCTCCCAAAGTGCTGGGATAACAGGCGTGAGCCACCTTGCCAGGCTGTGGCAATGATCTTAAAGGACAGCTCACGGTCTACCACATCTGGACAGAATAATGCCACTAGTCTAGTTGCAATTTCTTCTAAAGCTCACTCTCATAAAGGGAGGTAGTTTCATGACAGAGAGAGACATCAAATTTGCTGCCATCTCTTTGCGTTCTTTATGGTCCAGGCCTTGCTATTAATATTAGAAGTGTAATATATGTACTACATGGCATTAGTAACACTTGGAAGCTCGTTAGAAATGCAGAATGTCAAGCCCCACCCCAGTCTTACTGAATTAGAATTTGTATTATAACAAGATCTCCAGGTCATTCAAATTTACTGGAAAATTTGAGAAGCACTGATCCAGGGTGTGTTTTTCAAGTTGCAGTTGCAACCCATTAGTGGGTCATGAAATCAATCTAGTGGTTCTGACACCAGCATTGTTTAAATGAAATAGATCAGAAAACAACAGAGTGCATTGCATGTATAGGAATAACAATTGTTTTGTGAAACTCTTGTTTTAATTATAAATATGTTTATATTTTGTGAGTCTTGATGTAAAATGTTGGTCCTGGTCAAAAAAGTTTGAAAGCCTCTAATTTCAGGTAGTGTTTCTCAAAATGTTGCCTACATTGGAATTCCCAAAAGTATTTAAAAGTTTGTCCTATGGTGAGGAAGGAACAGGAGTTTGTATTTTAAACTAATTATCGGCCGGTGCAATGGCTCATGCCAGTAATCCCAGCACTTTGGGAGGCCAAGGCAGGCAGATCACATGAGGTCAGGAGTTTGAGACCAGCCTGGACAACATGATGGAACCCCGTCTCTACTAATAATACAAAAATTAGCTGGGTGTGGTGGTGCATGCCTGTAATCCCAGCTGCTCTGGAGGCTGAGGCACAAGAATTGCTTAGACCCGGGAGGCGGAGTTTGCAGTGAGCCAAGATCACACCACTGCACTCCAGCCTGGGCAACAGAGTGAAACTATCTCAAAAAACGAACTAAACTAATTCTCCCAGGTAATTCTGATTTTGATGCATACTAAATTTAAGAACCACTAGTCTGGCAGTGACCTCAGACATTAGCATGCATTATAATCACCTGGAAGGCTTGTTAAAACACAGGTTGCTGGGCTTCACCCCAATTTCTAATTCAGTTGGTCTGGGATAGGGCCCAAGGATTTCAGTTCTAACAAATGCTAGGTGATGCTGATGCTGCTGGTCTAGCAACCACTGGTCTAGAGACATCAAATTACTACTGTGAAGGACGTAGAATTAGGATATTTGCTTCAAGCTGAATTATTTTTCCAATTTCTGTAAACCCATTCATCAAACACTCCCATTAATTTCTGTATACATTGTCCCAGTATCGTCATAGAGTGAATGAGCCTTAGTTGTTTCAAAGAGGAACTCTATTGAACATTTATCGATTTTCACTATTCTAAGAATCATGGGTCTATCTAGCCACAGGATATGTACCTTTTGCCAGTTTCTATTTTCTGCAGAGTTTATCTTCTGCAACCATCAGATGGGCTCAGACAGGAATGTGATAAAAGTTCAGAATTTGTGAAACTTTAAATTTACAAATACTTTTAGATCAGGGCTACTCAAAGTGTGGTTTAGCTGGGCACAGTGTCTCACGCCTGTAATCCCAGCACTTTGGGAGGGCGAGGCGGGCGGATCACGAGGTCAGGAGATCGAGACCAGTCTGACCAACACGGTGAAACCGCGTGTCTACTAAAAATACAAAAATTAGCTAGATGTGGTGGCGCATGCCTGTAATCCCAGCTACTTAGGAAGCTGAGGCAGGAGAACTGCTGGAACCCAGGAGGCAAAGTTTCCAGTGAGCCGAGATCACACCACTGTACTCCAGCTTGGGTGACAGAGTGAGACTCTGTCTAAAAAAACAAAAAACAAAAAACAAATATGGTCTTGGGGCTGGGCGCGGTGGCTCACACCTGTAATCCTAGCACTTTGGGAGGCCAAGGAGGGTGGATCACCTGAGGTCAGGAGTTCGAGACCAGCCTGGCCAACTGGCGAAACCCCATCTCTGCCAAACATACAAAAATTAGCCAGGTGTGGTAGCAGGCACCTATAACCCCAGCTACTCGAGAGGCTGAGGCAGGAGAATCACTTGAACCTGGGGGGGGCGGAGGTTTCAGTGAGCCGAGATTGCGCCACTTCACTCCAGCCTGAGTGAAAGAGGGAAACTCAGTCAAAAAAAAAAAAAAAAAAAAGCCAGGCGCAGTGGCTCATGCCTGTAATCCCAGCACTTTGGGAGGTCAAGGAGGGCAGATCATGAGGTCAGGAGTTCCAGACCAGCCTGGCCAACATGGTGAAACCCTGTCTCTACCAAAAATACAAAAATTAGCCAGGCGTGGTGGCACATGCCTGTAATCCCAGCTACTCGTGAGGGTGGGGTAGGAGAATTGCTTGAACCCAGGAGGCAGAGGTTGCAGTGAGCTGAGGTAGTGCCACGGCACTCCAGCCTGGCTGACAGAGCTCTGTCTCGGGAAAAAAAAAAAAAAAGTGTGGTCTTGGCTTGATCATGGCTCACTATAGCCTCAACTTCCCAAGCTCAAGTGATCCTCCCACCTCAGCCTCCCGAATAGCTAGGACTACAAATGTGCACCACCATGCCCAGCTAATTTGTTATTTTTAGTAGAGATGGGGGGAGTCTCACTATGTTGTCCAGGCTGGTCTTAAACTCCTGGGCTCAAGCAATCCACCCTCCTCAGCCTCCCAAAGTGCTGGGATTACAGGCATGACCCACCACACCAAAGCCATCTTATGCACACTTTGTGGTGTTCTTGTGCATAAGATGGTTCTTATGCACCACAAAGTGTGAGAAACTCTGCACCAGATCACTTGCTATTGCTAGAGGCCTCTGTTAAGATGTAACATCACTGCATCACCACGCTGCAACTACAACTAGGAAACCAGGCAGCAATATCGACTTTGGGGATATGACCATGGATTTTCTGACATCATGGCCACTACAGGGTATGCAGCCCATAACTATGTGTAAAAAATTATCTATATTTGTTAGAAATGCCTGTGTACATAAACTTCTGGAGGTTACCAGAGCAAATTATATACCTGCATATTTATATCTCCTAAAGCTTATTACCAAAACTTATTTTCCTCCTTTCTGATTCAGTGATTTTTTTTAACCTTTCACTATATGCATGGAAATTAAATATCATTGAAATATGTTCAACCCAAGGTTATGGTTATGGGTGGTGAATTTTTTGTTTGTTTGTTTGTTTATAGAAGGATTTTCATGCTTGTTGCCCAGGCTGGAGTGCAATGGCACAATCTCGGCTCACTAAAACCTCTGCCTTCCGGGTTCAAGCAATTCTCCTGCCTCAGCCTCCTGAGTAGCTTAGATTACAGGCATGTGCCACCACGCCCAGCTAATTTTGTATTTTTAGTAGAGATGGGGTTTCTCCAAGTTGGTCAGGCTGGTCTCAAACTCCCAACCTCAAGTGATCCGCCCGCCTTGGCCTCCCAAAGTGCTGGGATTACAGGTGTGAGCCACCTCATCCGGCCTCCCAGGACTCTTATAAGGGCTCTAATCCCATTCATGAGGGCTCTATCCTCATAACTTCATCTATCTTAATTACCTCCCAAATGCACCACCTCCTAATACCATCACAATGGGAAGATATAGGGGTAACATAAGAATTTGGGGAGGACACAAACATTTAGACCGTAAGCATCCCTAGACCTAGAAGTACAGTAAGTCCTTACTTATCATCAACAGGTTCTTGAAAACTTCAACATACAATGAAACCAATTTTATGATAAGCTAATTGATGTCACAAAAATATCAACCAAACTTATAAAGACTAAAACACTTCTAATGTTAAACATTGAAATAAATGTGAGCTACACATACATTTAAGAAAGACTGATAAAAACAAGTAAGTTTTGTTTTTTTTGTTGTGTTTTGTTTTGTTTTTTTGAGACAAGGTCTTGCTCTGTTGCCCAGGTGGGAGTGCAGTGGTGTGATCTCAGCTCACTGCAGCCTCAAACTCCCAGGCCCAAGTGATCCTCCTGCCTCAGCCTCCCAAGTAGCTGGGACCACAGGTGCATGCCACTACACTTACCCAAGTAAGATAACTATTTACCCAATTATAGTGGCCAGAATCTATCTGGGCAGCTCTGGTGCAAGGCAGGAACTAGCCCTGGACAATATGCCATTCCATCAGGGTGCACTCACAAACACACACCCACAATCAGACTGAGCCGATGTAGACACACCACTGAACCTAATGTGCACATCTTTGGGACATGGGAAGAAACTGAAATACCTGGAAAAAACCCATGCAGACATGCGGAGAATGTGCAAACTCCACACAGTCAGGGGCCCTGGCTGGGAATCAATTTTTTTTTTCTCCTCATTCTAAGGAAACAACACTGAACAAAATGACATTATTTGAGAACCTGCTATACTTTATTCTCTTCATGTTGATTCTCCTCTGAATGTATATTTTCTTTCTGTGAGCAAACTCACTCTTCATTATAAACACAATTAGGTGGTGATAGCAATATAAAAATTCTTGGTTGCAAGGAGCTTTATGCTATGGAAATGGCTTGCTCTCTTGGAACCTGTTAGCTTTGAATCTGTTCTTAACAGAAAGATTATTCTCTCTTCCTACCCTCCTGCTGTTTTCCTTCTGTTGTTGATTTTACTTCAAAATATTTCTCTTTTGTTCTCTGGTTTTAGGTGGATACACTACTGCATAAAAATGACTGTGGTACTTCTGAGGGTGAGGTGAGCCTGTGTTTGTTCTTAGCTTTAAATTTGTCAATAAGGGCCGGGCGCAGTGGCTCACGCCTGTAATCCCAGCACTTTGGGAGGCCAAGGTGGGCGGATCATGAGGTCAGGAGATAGAGACCATCCTGGCTAACATGGTGAAACCTCGTCTCTACTAAAAATACAAAAAATTAGCTGGGCATGGTGGCACGTGCCTGTAGTCCCAGCTACTTGGGAGGCTGAAGCAGAAGAATCACTTGAACCCGGGAGGCAGAGGTTGCAGTGAGCCGAGATTGCGCCACTGCACTCCAGCCTGGGCGACAGAGCAAGACTTCGTCTCAAAAAAAAAAAAAAAAAAAAAATTATCAGTAACTACTTCTGTGCTATGATAATGCCCAGCTCCCCAGGAGGATTTAAGGGCCATAGCCTTGGAGTTCGCCATTGAAGTAGGTTTTTGACCAGCTGCTAAGCTGCAACCTGAAGCGTAAAAAGGGGAGAAAATAGCATGAACATGTCGGCCAGGCGTGGTGACTCAGCACTTTGGGAGACCAAGGTGTGAGGATCGCTTGAGCCCAGGAATTTGAGACCAGCCCAGGCAATATAGCGAAACTCCATCTATATCAAAAAAGAAGAAAAAAAAAAAATCCCAGCTGCTCAGGAGGTTGAGGTGGGAGGATCGCTTGAGCCCAGGAGGTCAAGGTTGCTGTGAGTCATGATCACACCAATGCAATCCATTGCCTGAGTAGCAGAGCGAGACCCAGTCTCATTAAAAAAAAAAAAAAAAAAGAGGAAAGTGTCTGCTTGTTTTCAAGCAATCTTCTGTTCTGCCTTTACCTACAAAGTAACCTGATTTGGGAATTTTATAATAGCTAAAGATCAAACTATACTGCTAGCCTCCCTGGGCGAGATTTAGTATATCAGAAGTAACAGAACTTGACAAAATACTCAAAGACATCTAAAGATTCTTAAATTTGGATAACTCCTAATTAAAGTTGGTAGTATCTTTTAATCTCTTCTTATGTGAGACCTAATGAATTATAGGTGTTTACATTCTTGCATTCAATATATGAGAAATTGAAAATTACTGTGACAGATGGATACTTACTATGTGATTCATTAATAGCACAATAGGTCAGGAATGTTGATGTTTACCTAACACAACAACTCAAACTTCAACACAATTTTTTACAAAAAGAGGGAAAATTGGTGTATATTTTTTGCAGCTATTTTTTTAAAAATTGAACTTTACTTGAAAATCTCCAGTTGACTAATTTATATGTGCTACCTTATTAATGCTGTAATACTTGAATGAACTTATGAATTATATGTCTGTATCCTTATTACTTAGCATAGTACTTGCCTTCATTAAATGCTTGTTTAATGAATGAGTGATTGAATGAATGGATTAGAAAGAAAAGAGGGAGAAAGAAAAAGAATGAAAGGAGAGAAGATGGATGAATGAATAAAGAATTATTTACCTTTTAAAAGTAGGCGGCTGGGCGCGGTGGCTCACGCCTGTAATCCCAGCACTTTGGGAGGCTGAGGCGGGTGGATCACAAGGTCAGGAGACTGAGACCATCCTGGCTAACATGGTGAAATCCCGTCTCTAATAAAAATACAAAAAATTAGCTGGGCGTGGTGGTGGTCGCCTGTAGTCCCAGCTACTCGGGAGGCTGAGGCGGGAGAATCACTTGAACCCGGGAGGCAGAGGTTGCAGTGAGCCGAGATCCCACCACTGCACTCCAGCCTGGATGACAGAGTGAGACTCTGTCTCAAAAAAATTAATAAATAATAAAATAAAAGTTTATACATGGTAAGAGTGTCAGGCCAGCAAAGGAACGATTATCCCATGTATTATCTGGGGTGGGCAGTAATCAAAAAACAGGCTGGGTGCAGGGGCTCATACCTGTAATCCTAGCACTTTGGGAGGCCAAGGTGCGCAGATCGCTTGAGGCCAGGAGTTCGAGACCAGCCTGGCCAACATGGCGAAACCCTGTCTTTACTAAAAATATAAAAGTTAACTTGGCGTGGTGGTGTGCGCCTGTAGTCCCAGCTACTAGGGAGGCTGAGGCACAAGAATCACTTGAACCAGGGAGGCAGAGGTTGCAGTGAGCCGAGATTGTGCGACTGCACTCCAGTATGGGCAATAGGGCAAGACTCTGCCTCAAAAAAAAAAAAAAAAAAAAAAAAAAGCAAACAAGCAAAATATCCCTATCCTCATGGCTCATACATATTCAGACATCAGAAACAACTCTAAAAAGTGAGCCTGGAATTGTTCTCTGTCTAGAAATTTTATTGCAGTAGTGGAGATAAAAGAAAATGCACTTTGGCCTTCATGTAATTATTTTTCCACTTGTCTGTGAACACCACAGTAAGAGCCTATTCTTGAAAGAAACCAAGGTGTGTCTAGACTCAAAATGTCCACCATTTTCTGTCCTCTATTGGGTCTGTCTTATTCTTTAGGCAGTTCTCAACCATAGCTGCAAATTAAAATCACCTACACTGCTCTTTCTTTTTCTTTTCTTTTCTTTTTTTTTTTCTGAGACGGAGTCTCACTCTGTCGCCCCGGCTGGAGCGTAATGGCACGATCTTGGCTCACTGCAACCTCCACCTCCCAGGTTCAAGCGATTCTTCTGCCTCAGGTTCCTGAGTAGTTGGGATTACAGGCGTGCACCATCACCCCCGTCTAATTTTTTGTATTTTTAGTAGAGATGGGGTCACCGTGTTGGTCAGGCTGGTCTTGAACTCCTAACCTCCACCCACCTTGGCTTTCCGAAGTGCTGGGATTACAGGCGTGAGTCACCGCACCTGGCCTACACTGCTCTTTTTAAAGGATATCAATGTCTAATCCCCACCCTTCAACCCCATCCCAGTAGTCTATTTATTTGTTTGTTTGTTTGTTTTGAGACAGAGTATCGCTCTGTTGCCCAGGATGGAGTGCAGTGGTGCGATCTTGGCTCACTGCAGCCTCCGCCTCCCGGGTTCAAGTGATTCCCCTGTCTCAGTCTCCAGAGTAGCTGAGATTACAGGCATACACCACCACATCCAGCTAATTTTTTGTATTTTTAGTAGAGTCGGGGGTTTCTCCATTTTGGCCAGGCTTGTCTCGAACTCCTGACCTCAGGTGATCCACTCACCTCCCCCTCCCAAAGTGTTGGGATTACAGGGGTGAGCCACTGCGCCTGGCCCCACCCCCATTCCAGTAGTTTTTAAAAGATGATTCTTATGTGTAGCTGAAGTTGAGATTCACTATGGTAGGGAATTACAATTGCTATGTTCTTAACAGGTTTTGTTTTTTTTTTTTTTTTTGAGATGGAATTCTTGCTCTGTCGCCAGGCTGTAGTGCAGTGGTACGATCTCAGCTCACTGCAACCTCCACCTCCCTGGTTCAAGCTATTCCCCACCCTCAGCCTCCCAAGTAGCTGGGATTACAGGCACATGCCACCACGCCTGGCTAATTATTTGTATTTTAGTAGAGAAAGGGTTTCACCATGTTGGCCAAGATGGTCTCGATCTCCTGACCTTGTGATCCACCTGCCTCGGCCTCCCAAAGTGCTGGGATTACAGGCGTGTGCCACTGTACCTGGCCATTCTTAACAGTTTTTTTTAAAAAGCATAAAAATACGTTAGCTAAAACTTGCTTTAGATTCTCCTTCCAAAGCTTTTTGAATTCAGTGTTAGGTGTTTGCTATGTCAAGAATAAACACTAACAAGAAACAAAATGAGTATCTTGTTCTGATCCATGTACCTTAACCTACTGGCTTGTAAAAAGAAGTTTGTTCTTTGCTGAGTCAACTGTAAAAAGAATTTTTGCCTGAAATTAAATATGCAGGCCAGGCGCATGGCTCACGCCTGTAATCCCAGCACTTTGGGAGGCTGAGGCCACCACACCTGGCTCATTTTTGTGTTTTGAATAGAGATGGGGTTTCACCATGTTGGCCAGGCTGTTCTTGAGCTCCTGACCTTGTGATCCACCTGCCTCGGCCTCCCAAAGTGCTGGGATTATAGACGTAAGCCACTGCACCTGGCCTTTTTTTTTTTTTATGTTCAACAAAACATGTTTTTATAACCTTTTTATCAGTTTATGTATCATAAATATCTTTTCACATTAATGAAGATAGATTTATGTCTTTTTTTTTTTTTTTTTTTTGAGACGGAGTCTTGTTCTGTCGCCCAGGCTAGAGTGCAGTGGTGCAATCTGAGCTTACTGCAACCTCCGCCTCCTGGGTTCAAGTGATTCCCTGGCCTCAGCCTCCCAAGTAGCTGAGATTACATGTGAGTGCCACCACGCCCAGCTAATTTTTGTATTTTTTGTAGGGAGACGGGGTTTCACCATATTGGCCAGGCTGGTCTCAAACTCCTGACCTCAGGTGATCCACACGCCTTGGCCTCCCAAAGTGCTGGGATTACAGGTATGAGCCACCGCACCCACCCTATGTCATTATTTTAAAAAACGATATAGTATTCTAGAAAAAATATAAAACAAAAACTATATAGTATTCCATTGGGTATATTCACTATAGTTTACTTAACCATCCCTGTTGTTGCAGATAGCTCTTAAAAGCTCTTAAATGTTTTCTGAAAAACAATAAATCTTTCCCCTAAGAATCCCCTCATTCTAAATTTTCCTTGCATAATTTGAACATTTGAAGGTTACTGGTTGGGTAGGGGAGGAGGAGGAGGACTTTTATGAGCTGGTGAAAACATAGAAAATAGTACTTTTGTAACTATGAGGACTTTCTTACTAAATATTAAGTGTATTAATCTCATATAGATGAAGAGTAGACATCGTGATTGGTAAATTTCTTGGCTATTTTTTCAGGTTTTTTTTTTTTTGAGACAGAGTGTCACTGTGTCACGCAGGCTACAGTACAGTGGCACAATCTCGGCTCACTGCAACCTCCGCCTCCCAGGTTCAAGCCATTCTTCTGCCTCTGCCTCCAGAGTAGCTGGGACTACAGGTGTGTGCCACCATGCCTGGCTAATTTTTTGTATTTTTGGTAGAGACGGGGTTTCACCATGTTGGCCAGGCTAGTCTCGAACTCCTAACCTCATGATCCGCCCGCCTTGGCCTCCTAAAGTGATTTATTTTAAAAAGTGTTTATATATATGCCTGTGGCACAATATTTTGATGCTGACTGTACTACTCTCTGAATGACTAATAAATCTCTAATTAGGAAGGTGGGGTTAATCAGTCACAAGAGTAAACCCAGTTCCACTGGAGGTATTATTTATGCTTTATTAAGATAACAAAGCAAGGCTCAGCAACAGGAAATGAAGTAATAACAGACATCTAGAAATTGTATAAATTGCTGGGTGTGGTGGCTCACACCTTTAATTCCAGCACTTTGGGAGGTCGAGGGGGGCAGATCATTTGAGGTCAGGAATTTAGACCAGCCTGGCCAACATGGTGAAACCCTATCTGTACTAAAAATACAGAAACTAGCTGGGCATGGTGGTGGGCATCTGTAATTCCAGCTACTTAGGAGGCTGAGGCAAGAGAATAGCTTGAACCCGGAAGGTGGAGGTTATAGTGAGCCCAGATCACACCACTGCACTCCAGCCTGGGTGACACAGTGAGACCCTGTCTCAAAAAAAAAAAAAAAAAAAAAGAAAATGTATAAATATTTAGTTTAAAGAAAAATAATCAAAAGCAGAAGATAGACATTTTATCTGTAAGAGGGAGGTTGTCCATTTTCTGTTGCTTATAACAGAATACCTGAAATTGGATATTTTATAAAGTAAAGGAATTTACTTCTTGTAGTTATAGAGGCCGACAAGTCCAAAGTCAAGGGGTTACATCTGGTGAGAGCCTTCCTGCTGGTGGGGACTCTGTAACAGAGTCCATAGGCAGTGCAAGCATAAATTGGCAAGGGCTTGAGAATGCTAGCTCAGGTTTCCTCTCCTCTTCTTCAAAGCTACCAGTTGCATCCCCCGATAACCCATTAATCCATTAACTCATTAGTTTATCAATATATGAATGTATTAATCCATTCATGAGAGCAGAATTTTCATGGCCCACTCCCCTCTAAAAGGCTCCACCTCTCAATATTGCCACATTGAAGATTAAATTCCTTTTTTTTTTTTTTGAGACAGAGTTTCTCTCTTGTCGCCCAGGCTGGAGTACAATGGTGCGATCTCAGCTCACTGCAACCTCTGCCTCCTGGGTTCAAGTGATCCTCCTGCCTCAGCCTCCCAATTAGCTGGGATTACAGGCGCCCGCCACCATGCCCAGTTAATTTTTTGTATTTTTAGTAGAGACAGGGGTTTCACCATGTTGGCCAGGCTGGTCTCGAACTCAGGTGGTCCACCCACCTTGACCTCCTAAAGTTCTGGGATTACAGGCGTGAGCCACCACGCCTGGCCCAAAGATTAAATTTCAACAGGAGTTTTTAAGGGGAAAAATACTCAAACTATAGTACAGGTTATAAAAGCAAGATGGTAAAATGAAATCATATCTTGAAAGACTTTATAAATTACAAACAAGAACATGTAAATGAATAACTTTTGGATACTCTTGACATTCTTTTCCAACATGATAGGCTTCTTTTGAAATGGGAGCCAATTGCCTGGCATGTTGGCTCACACCTGTAATCCAAAAAAAAGAAATGGGAGCCAATTATAATAGAAACCATTACATTACTATAATGAAATACCTTTGACAGAATCATTTTCAAAAAGAGATGTAGGGAGCATGAAGCTGCTCTCTGTGAGTTGCCACTCACCCTTTATGCTTCCCATTTACAAACAACAGCTCTGTTTTTATTGTCCTGTTTCCTGGTTATTTTAGGAGAGCTAACACTTTGTCCCATAATAAAGAAACTTGTTAGGAGTAAAGACATTGTTAGGAACAACTGTGGATGAGACTCTAAATCATTGCCATAGAATTCCAGGAAACTACTTCAAATTGAACATTTCTGCTGACCTTTTATCTGAGTTATTAAAGAGAAAATGGCAATGAAGCCCTGTAGAGCCCCATCTAAAAGTGTGAAAGATTAGTAATTTTTTTTCCTTTTTTTTTTTTTTTTGAGATGGGATTTGCTGTATCACCCAGGCTGGAGTCCAATGGCATGGTCTCAGGTCACTGCAACGTCTGCCTCCCAGGTTCAAGCTATTCTCCTGCCTCAGCCTCCAGAGTAGCTGGGATTACAGGCACCCGCCACCACAACCAGATAATTTTTGTATTTTTAGTAGAAATGAGGTTTCACCATATTGGCTATGGCTGGTCTCGAACTCCTGACCTCAGGTGATCCACTCACTTCGGCCTCCCAAAGTGCTGGGATTACAGGCGTAAGCCACCGAGCCTGGCCAAAAAGTTAGTAATTTGTGCTGTGACAATGGAATTTAATTTCCTCCTTCTCCTCCTCCTCCTCCTCCTTCTTTCTTTTTCTCTCCTTCTTCTTAATTGTCTCTTCTTCCTCTTCTCCTCCTCCTTCTTCTTCTCCTTCCTCTTACTTTTTTGAAATAGGGTCTTGCTCTGACACCTAGGCTGGAGTGCAGTAGCATGATCATAGCTCACTGTAACCTCAAACTTCTGGGCTCAAATGATCCTCTCACCTCAGCCTCCTGAGTAGCTAGGACTACAAATGTACACCACCACATCCAGCTAATTTTTTTGTTGTTAGAGATGGGATCTGGCTATGTTACCCAGGCTGGTCTCAAACTCCTGACCTCAAGCAATCCTCACCTTGGCCTCCCAAAGCACTGGGATGACAGGTGTGAGCCACTGTGCCTGGTCTATTTTCACTTTTTTAAGTTCAAGAAATATTTGCCATAGACTATAGAAGCTCTCAATTTCTATATGTTCTCTAAGAATTTGATCATTTTTGAAGAAAAAATAAATTTGAGAAAGAAAAACTTTTTTTTTAACCTTTAAGAGGCTCTAGGCCAGGCACAGTAGCTCACGCCCGTAATCCCAGCACTCCGGGAGGCTGAAGCAGGTGGATCGTCTGAGGTCAGGAGTTCAAGACTAGCCTGGCCAACATGGTGAAATTCCGTCTCTACAAAAACACAAAAATTAGCCAGGCATCATAGCTGGCACCTATAATCCCAGCTACTCAGGAGGCTGAGGCGGGAGAATAGCTTGAACCTGGGAAGCAGAAGTTGCAGTGAGCCAAGATTGTGCCACTGCACTCCAGCCTAGCCGACAGAGTGAGACTCCATCTCAAAAAAAAAAAAAAGGTCAGGCGCAGTGGCTCACACCTGTAATCCTAGCACTCTGGGAGGCTGAGGCAGGTGGATCACCTGAGGTCAGGAGTTTGAGACCAGCCTGGCCAACATGGGGAAACCCTGTCTCTACTAAAAGTACAAAAAATTAGCCAGGCGTGGTGGTGGGAGCCTGTAATCCCAGCTACTCGAGAGGCTGAGACAGGAGAATTGCTTGAACCTGGGAGGTGGAGGTTGCAGTGAGCCAAGTTTGCTCCACTGCACTCCAGCATGGGTGACAGAGCAAGACTCTGTCTCAAAAAGAAAAAAAAAAAAGGCTCTAAGTGATTCTTAGGCAAATTAATATATGTGAAAAGTGAATTAAGACAATAAGTACACATGGCTCTATTGTTCAATTGTTCGCAATGCTTTAAGTCTCAGGAGCATTATGAAAGGTTTATTGCAAAATATATAATATACTCAAGGGCATGTACATGTATATTTTCAATCACTTTATGTTTTATATTCTTTGCATTTATTTGCTTCAAAGAGAAATATTTCTTCTTTCAATTCATAAAATATCTTCCCAAGAAGAACTTTGCATGGATGTTTTTGTCACTTTTAAATCTTAAAAAATATTTTTCCATCAGACTCTGAGACATTGGAAATATTTCAGACAATACTAGAGAACTCAACAGCATGGGCTGGCACGGTCGCTCACGCCTGCAATCCCAGCACTCTGGGAGGCCAAGGCAGATGGGTCACCTGAGGTCAGGAGTTCCTGGCCAACATGGTGAAACCCCATCTCTTCTAAAAATACAAAAAAAATTAGTTAGGTATGGTGGCAGGTGCCTGTAATCCCAGCTACTTGGGAGGCTGAGACAGGAGAATCGGTTGAACCCAGGAGGCAGAAGTTGCAGTGAGCCGAGATCACGCTACTGAACTCCAGCCTGGGCGACAGACTGAGGCTCCATTTCAGACAAAAAAAAAAAAAAAAGAGGCCAGGCATGGTGGCTCACATCTGTAATCCCAGCACTTTGGGAGGCTGAGGTGGGAGGATCACCTGAGGTCGGGAGTTCGACACCAGCCTGACCAACATGGTGAAATCCCATCTCTACCAAAAATACAAAATTAGCCAGGTGTGGTGGCTCATGCCTGTAATCCCAGCTACTCAGGAGGCTGAGGCAGGAGAATCACTTGAACCTGGGAGGCAAAGGTTGTGGTGAGCTGAAATGGTGCCATTGCGCTCCAGTCTGGGCAATAAGAGTGAAACTCTGTCTCAAAAACAAACTAACTAACATTAAATGAATGAATGAAGATCTGTTCTCAAGCAGTTTATAGGTTTTATTTTTTTTTAATGTTATTTATTTATTTATGTTTTCAGACAGAGTCTTGCTCTGTCACCCAGGCTGGAGTGCAGTGGCATGATCTCGTCTCACTGCACCCTCCGCCTCTTGGGTCCAAGAGATTCTCCTGCCTCAGCCTCCCGAGTAGCTTGGATTACAGATGTGTGCCACCATGCCCAGCTAATTTTTGTATTTTTAGTAGAGACAGGGTTTCACCATGTTGGCCAGGCTGGTCATGAACTCCTGGCCTCAGGTGATCCACCCTCCTTGACCTCCCAAAGCGCTGGGGTTACAGGCATGAGCCACTGCGCCAGGCCAGTTTCTAGGTTTTCTATGGGTACCCGTTGTAACCAAAGTCACTGGATTTTCTACCTTTTAACTCCAGTTTCCTAGTGACTAATTTCCGATACTAGTTGCCAGGCATCTACAGTTCTGATCTGCCTACAGGGAGCTCTGTCAGTTACCAGCCTAACCCTATATCTTGGGTCTCATTTGGTTGGGATTTTTTGGAACTTATATTCCTCTATTCTTTTTTTTTTTTTGAGACAGCGGCTCTGTCGCCCAGGCTGGAGTGCAGTGGCGCGATCTGGGCTCACTGCAAGCTCCGCCTCCCGGGTTCACGCCATTCTCCTGCCTCAGCCTCTCCGAGTAGCTGGGACTACAGGCGCCCGCTACCACGGCCGGCCAATTTTTTGTATTTTTAGTAGAGACAGGGTTTCACCAGGGTCTCGATCTCCTGACCTCGTGATCCGCCCGCCTCGGCCTCCCAAAGTGCTGGAATTACAAGCGTGAGCCACCGCGCCCGGCCTATTCTTTTTGGCCCATAAATTGATCTTTCTGTTTCAGACTCATCTTTGAATTAACAGCGCTTCACATCTTGATCCGAGAATATTTCCCTTCGCCATTTGAGCTTTGCATTTAGTAGTACCCGTTAATGTGACCATGTGATTGTATAACAAAATACATAATAATCACAATCTTCAAAAATTATAATGGATATTGTAAGGATAATAATCCTTTTACTGGTAGGATATTACTTATTATCTTCCACCCTTCTGGTATTTACATGAGACTGGTGAATACCCCTTTACATTTCCTAGGTTTAACACACACACACAAAACTAAACAGATTTTAAGCTCTGTATCAACTGTTGTTGGATTCTAAGATCCCTCACTACCAACACACCTTTCTGAAGCACTTTGCAAAAATCCTGGAATAGCTAGGATCAACTGAGTAGTATCCTTATTTGATAGCTGGTGTTTGTTACCTAGACAACATGGCTATAGACAGCTCTGAATTAATAAGCTGCTTCTTGGTTAGGGATAATAATATGAATCAGAAGAATTTTTAATTGCCAACAATCTTGTGGAATAATTTTGTTTTCTTAAAGCCTGTTCTCTCTGTAGCTTATTCTATTTCTGCAAATGTTCTGCAAAGAATGACAGTATAAATAGTAATATTTTCCAAATAGAATTGATCTGGCTCAAACTCACAGAGTACTAAGTACCTAAAAGTGCCAGTAGAAATAATTGAAAGGACATTCCTCTTTATATAGAGATGTTCTAGAGAGATCCAAGATCTTTTATAGCATTGATGCCAATTCCCTGATCATTACTACATTTTTGTGGGGGAGGAGGAAGGAAGATGAGCAAATGCTTTATCATTTCTTTCATAGATAAATAAACTGGGGTACCAAATTGGCCAATTTCTTGTCTGAGACCATAATGGTACATCAATTGCAGAAATAACGTTGCTGCATCCTCTTATTTGTTAGCTAACAGAGTGTTTTTTCTGAATTTCATTGCTAACATAATTGAGATCCCCAGTAACAATAGGAGATGGTGAGGGCAGAGTGATGATAATGAGCCAGAGATAGAACTGAAAATAGAGTCCAAGGCTTTTAACTCCTTGCTCATTGATCCTGCCATTAAGCTGCAAGACTAAATTACTGAATTTCATCAAAAAGTGTTACCCTAATGCTATGAGAGGCTAACCAGCATTAGTACTTTTCATTATATATGAGCAGAATAATTCATTTTTTTAGCCTACCTGAGGGAAAAAAAATCTCCAGTGGAAATTCTTTTTGGACATTGTTGTTTTTTCTATTTCAGTATTTACTTGTGTGATACAAAAGGATCTCGGTTGACTGAAGCTTGTTAGGAGTCAGGAAATAATAAAGACATTACGAGTTAAAAACAATCATCTCTTTGCTTAAAGAAGGTGTGAATCAGCAAGCTGGAAAGCTCAGTTTTTCAGTGTGTTGGTTAGTCTATTGTCAGTCTGAAAGGTAATGTGGTCCATTTCAAGCTCTGAGAATAGAGCAGGGAAGAAGAGGAGAAAATAGAAGAGAAGGAGGGGGGCCATCTTTTGTCCTACATTTAAAACATCTGTTGCTTAACCTTACAAATATGAATAAAAGAGACCAGTCAGAAATCATGAGGCTTTTCACCTAATTTGAAAAAGATTCTAAGAGATACAATACAGTGAGATGAGTTCTTTTTTTTAAATTTAAAAAAAATTTTTTGGTAGACATGGGGGTCTTGCTTTGTTGCCCAGGCCAGTCTCTAACTCCTGGCTATAAGCAATACCTCCCACATTGGCCTTCCAAAGTGCTGGGATTACAGGAATAAGCCACTATGTCTGGCCAGTGAGATGAGTTCTCATTATACAAGCTGACACTTGGTCCCCTCCTCAGGCATACAGGTATTTGCAAGGGCACAGGCATTTGCACTGCTTAAAGGGATATAAAACTCATATAGACTTCTTCAACAGTGAAACTTTTCATATAAATCAGAATTCCAGAAAGGTAGGAGCCAAATGAACAAAGATCTCATTTCTTCATAATTCTTTCTTAGTTTTTTACAATAAATTAGAAGATGCAGAAACATCTTTAGTGTAACATTCTTGTTTTAATTAAACTGACATTTTTTAGGGTGTCATATAGCTTTATGTACATTATCTTTTTCTTTTTTCTCTTTTACATCTTTACAACAGCCTAGAGAATTGAGTATTCTCATTTTACAGGTTGGGAAGCAGAAGTTGAGTAGCAGTTTCAAAGGTCACAGAGATTGCGTGGTAGTAGATCTAGATTTACAATCTATGTCTCCAAAACCACTTTCAATATTCTTTCTACTATCTTTTCTTAGAAGGCTTTGGCAATATTTTTATTTTTACCTTTGAGGAAATTTATTTTTCTTTCTTTTTTTTTTTTTTTTTTTTGAGACAGGGTCTTGCTCTGTCATCCAGGCTGGGGTGTAGTATCACGATCATGGTTCATGGCAACTTTGACCTCCTGGGCCCAAGTGATCCTCCCAGCTCAGCCTCCCGAGGAGCTGGGACCATGGGAGAAAGAATGCCACCATGCCCAGCTAATTTTTGTACTTTTTGGAGAGACAGGGTTTTGCCACGTTGCCCAAGTTGGTTTCCAACTTCTGGGCTTAAGACATCCTCCTGCCTCAGCCTCTCAAAGTGCTGTGACTAAAGGCATGAGCCACTGCACTCTGCCTGAGGCAATTTCTAGATAAACTTTAAGCTACTTGATGGTTTTTGAGAAACAGATGCAAGAATATTTATTTTACATCTTTTTCTTTCTTTCTTTCTTTTAAATTACACTTTAAGTTCTAGAGTACGTGTGCACAACGTGCAGGTTTGTTACATAAGTATGCATGTGCCATGATGGTGTGCTGCACCCATTAACTCGTCATTTACATTAGGTATATCTCCTAATGCTATCCCTCCCCCTTCCCCCCACCCCACGACAGGCTCCGGTGTGTGATATTCCCCTTCCTGTGTCCAAGTGTTCTCATTGTTCAATTCCCACCTATGAGTGAGAACATGCGGTGTTTGGTTTTTTGTCCTTGCAATAGTTTGCTGAGAATGACGGTTTCCAGCTTCATCCATGTCCCTACAAAGGACATGAACTCATCATTTTTTATGGCTGCATAGTATTCCATGGTGTATATGTGCCCCATTTTCTTAATCCAGTCTATCATTGATGGCCATTTGGGTTGGTTCCAAGTCTTTGCTACTGTGAATAGTGCCACAATAAACATACGTGTGCATGTGTCTTTATAGTAGCATGACTTATAATCCTTTGGGTATATACCCAGTAATGGGATTGCTGGGTCAAATGGTATTTCTAGTTCTAGATCCTTGAGGAATCGCCACACTGTCTTCCGCAATGGCTGAACTAGTTTACAGTCCCACCAACAGTGTAAAAGTGTTCCTATTTCTCCACATCCTCTCCAGTACCTGTTGTTTCCTGACTTTTTAATGATTGCCATTCTAACTGGTGTGAGATGGTATCTCATTGTGGTTTTGATTTGCATTTCTCTGATGGCCAGTGATGATGAGCATTTTTTTAAGTGTCTGTTGGCTGCATAAATGTTTTCTTTTAAGAAGTGTCTGTTCATATCCTTCGCCCACTTTTTGATGGGGTTGTTTGTTTTTTTCTTGTAAATTTGAGTTCTTTGTAGATTCTGGATATTAGCCCTTTGTCAGATGAGTAGATTGCAAAGATTTTCTCCCATTCTGTAGGTTGCCTGCTCACTCTGATGGTAGTTTCTTTTGCTGTGCAGAAGCTCTTTACTTTAATTAGATCCCATTTGTCAATTTTGGCTTTTGTTGCCATTGTTTTTGGTGTTTTAGACATGAAGTCCTTACCCGTGCCTATGTCCTGAATGGTATTGCCTAGGTTTTCTTCTAAGGTTTTATGGTTTTAGGTCTAACATTTAAGTCTTTAATCCATCTTGAATTAATTTTTGTATAAGGTACAAGGAAGGGATCCAGTTTCAGTTTTCTACATATGGCTAGCCAGTTTTCCCAGCACCATTTATTAAATAGGGAATCCTTTCCCCATTTCTTGTTTTTGTCAGGTTTGTCAAAGATCAGATGGTTGTAGATGTGTGGTATTATTTCTGAGGGCTCTGTTCTGTTCCATTGGTCTATATCTCTGTTTTGGTACCAGTACTTTTCTGTTTTGGTACCAGTACTTTGCTGTTTTGGTTACTGTAGCCTTGTAGTATAGTTTGAAGTCAGGTAGCATGATGCCTCCAGCTTTGTTCTTTTGGCTTAGGATTGTCTTGGCAATGCGGGCTCTTTTTTGGTTCCATATGAACTTTAAAGTGGTTTTTTCCAATTCTGTGAAGAAAGTCATTGGTAGCTTGATGGGGATGGCATTGAATCTATAAATTACCTTGGGCAGTATGGCCAAGCAATGTATAGACATTAGACCATTAGACATCAGATTGTGAGTCTTTTTTTTTTTTTTTTTTTTGCAATAAGGTAGAAATGCATTTCTTCAAATGTGTCTGGGTACTATATGCCTATTTGTTTGGCATTCACCAAGGGTACCATAAGTTGAAAATGATAGTTGCAGGTAGAATCCTAAAGTTAGAACTGGGAGTTGACTTGCTATAAACAATTTCCTATGCTTTCTAAACAAGCTGGAGAAGGACACTAGTGAATTCACTGAGCTACAAACTTTTTTTTTTTTTTTTTTTGAGACAGGTTCTTGTTCTGTCATCTAGGCTGGAGTGCAGTGGTGTGATTCTCGGGTCACTGCAGCCGAGAATCTCTTGGGCTCAAGCAATCCTTCCACTTCAGCCTCCCAAGTAGCTGAGACTAGAGGGGAGCTACCACCACACCTGACTAATTTTTTTGAAAATAATTTTTTGTAGAAACGAGGTCTCACCATGTTACCTAGGCTGGCCTCAAATTCCTGGGCTCAGGAGATCTTTGGCAAGTTACTTCTCAATGTCACATTTGTTTTTCACTGGAAAAATGGAGGCTAGTGTAGTATTTTTCTCACGGGGATATTGTGAGGATTAAACAAGAAGTTATAATGTAATATCTATACAGCACCCAACACAACACCTTACTAACAGCTGGTACTCAATATCAAACAGTATTTCTTTCTTTCAGATTTTAGAAAAATAGTTTAAAATCTAGAGTTAATTAACCTTCTTATGACCTTGTTAAAGGGTCTGCTTCCATATGCTGCTTGCCAGATGGCCCACTTACAAATGAGAAGCCAACAGCTCACCTGTGATAAATCAGCCCATTGAAGGTCAATGCAGTGAAGTAAACTGGGTTCGCATAACTGAGAATGTGCAACTGCACAAACTCAAGGAAGCAATTTTCGGTGACAGGGCGTGGTAGAGTGAGACAAGAAAAGCATGAGTCAGAAGACCTCAATTTGACTCAGCTCAGCACATAATACTTAACCTCTTTGAATGATTTCTTAGTTATGTGCCTTAGGGAAACTACTTAAGCTCTTTGGATCATTATTTTTCTCATCTGTAAAACTGGGATGAGAATATACAATTCATGGAGTTTTTTGTGATCACGGTGACTGCACAGAGTAGGGGCTCAGTAGATTCAGTGAGGGCTGCATCTAGGCAGTGTGAATATTAGTTCCCTTCTCATTTTCTTTTTCTTTTTTTTTTTTTTTTGAGACAGAGTCTCGCTCTGTCGCCCAGGCTGGAGTTCAGTGGCGCGATCTGGGCTCACTGCAAGCTCCGCCTCCCGGGTTCACGCCATTCTCCTTCCTTAGCCTCCCGAGTAGCTGGGACTACAAGGCGCCCACCACCATGCCTGGCTAATTTTTTTGTATTTTTAGTAGAGATGGGGTTTCACCGTGTTAGCCAGGATGGTCTCGATCTCCTGAACTCATGATCCGCCCGCCTCGGCCTCCCAAAGTGCTGGGATTACAGGCGTGAGCCACCGCGCCCAGCCTCCCTTTTCATTTTCTATGGCTATTTTGGGAAAAGAGTAACAACAGCGGGAGTGCAGGCAGAGCAGTCCCTAAGCAACGTTATGATGTATGTGCTTGATACAAGTCAGTCACAAATTGTTCAGTGCATAGTAAGTTTTCACTTAATGCTGTTGATAGATTCTTGGAAACCGTGACTTTAGGTGAACTGACTATAAAAAAAAATTATCACGGCCTAATTGATATAAACAACAGTTAAGTTCCTATGGCATATTCCTGGTCACAAAAACATCATCAAACTTGTTAATAAAGACTCAGGCCGGCCGTAGTGTCTCACGCCTGTAATCCCAACACTTGGGGAGACCAAGGTGGGCAGATTACCTGAGGTCAGGAGTTCAAGATCAGCCTGGCCAACATGGTGAAACCCTGTCTCTGCTAAAAACACAAAAATTAGCTAGGCATGGTGGCATGTGCTTGTAATCCCAGCTGCTCAGGAGGCTGAGGCAGGAGAATCACTTGAACCCAGGAGGGGGAGGTTGTGGTGAGCCGAGATCACACCACTGCACTCCAGCCTGGGCAACAGAGCAAGATGCAGTCTCAAAAAAAAAAAAAAAAAAAAGACTCAAAACATTTCCAGTATTAAATATTGAAATAAATGTGAGCTATACATGCATTTAGGAAAGATTAGGCCAGGTGAGGTAGCTCATGCCTATAATCCCAGCATTTTGGGAAGCCAAGGTGTGGAGATAACTTGAGTCTAAAAGTTCAAGACCAGCCTGGGTGACATGGTGAAACCCCCGTTTCTACAAAAAAATACAAAAATTAGCTGAGCATGGTGGTGTGCACCTGTGGTCCCAGCTACTTAGGAGGCTGAGGTGGAAGGATCGCTTGAACCTGGGAGGTGGAGGTTGCAATGAGCTGAGATCATGCCACTGTGCTCCAATCTGGGAGACAGACCAAGACCTCCCTCAAAAAAAAAAAAAAGAAATTAATAAAAGCAAGTAAGATTTACCTATTTTTGGTGAATCAGTGAGTAACAGTGGTCATACTGGTGGTGGGTTAAACCAAGGAATAAATGTGTGCAGAGTGAAAATTGTAAGGAGCAACTCCTCCCACCACACAGGGTAAATGAGAACAAATTCAGCAGTCTCCCTGAGTGCTTTCATACCTCATTGTTTATTGTGTATTTGTATGAGTATCATCTACTTTATTGTGTATTTGTATGATTATCATCTACTTTACGAATTTTTATTTTACAATAATTTATATTCATTCATTCATTCATTTTCCGACTCATTTATTCCAGTTCAGGGTCCTGAGTGGCCAGAGCCTATCCTGACAGCTTAGAGAACAAGGTGGGAAGCAGCCCTGGATAGGACGTTATCCCATCATAGGGCACACATATGCACGCGTGCACACACATGCACATACACTCACTCAGACTAGAACAATGTAGACACGCCAGTGAACCTAATGTGCACATCTTTGGGATGTGAGAGGAAAGTAGTTGGCATGGCATGGGGAGAACGAGCAAACTCTGCACAGACAGTGACCCCAGCCAGGAATTGATTCTTTTTTTACCCCCCTCATCAGCATTGTAACAAAACAACATTGGGTGAAACAATGTTATTCTAGAATCTAAAAGGGGACCACTGTGGGTGGAAATCCAGTCTGTGCTCCAGGATGTGCAACAGGGGTCTCTCTCTCTCTCTTTTTTTTTTTTTTTTTTTGAGACAGAGTCTTGTTCTGTCACCCAGGCTGGAGTGCAATGGCATGATCTCAGCTTACTGCAACCTCCGCCTCCCAGGTTCAAGCGATTCTCCTGACTCGGCCTCTTGAGTAGCTGGAGTTACAGGCACGCGCCACCACGCCTGGCTAATTTTTGTGTTTTTTAGTAGAGATGGGGTTTCACCATGTTGGCCAGACTGGTCTTGAACTCTTGAGCTCAGGTGATCCACCCACTTTGGCCTCCCAAAGTGCTGGGATTACAGGCATGAGCCACGGCACCTGGCCAGGGCCTTTTTCTAATTTGTACAAAAGTGCTCCATTCTCTACACTTGTTTCTGTTCCACTATCTATTCCTTCCCACTTTCCCCAGGAGCTCAATGACTTTATATGCCATGACCCCTCACTGCAGTTCCCACTCTAACCTACCTCATACCTATTAGGCCATCCTGTATCATTTGATTCTGCATGAAAATCCTAATCTCTCCAGAGTCCTACTCTGTCAGGACTCTTCCAAGAGGCAAGTGCTAATTGCATAAATAAATTTCAGCTAAGGTATTGACAAGATCTTTCTTTAGTTATACTGTCCACTGGCATTTTCACAGAGGTTTCCAGTGCTCTAACCCAAACGAGCAAATAATGTGAGGGTTTGAGGTATCAAGGCAAAGCTAATGTAGCAAAGCAGTTTGAAAGCATAATTTTTTTGACTGGGTGCGGTGGCTCATGCCTGTAATCCCAGCACTTTGGGAGGCCGAGGAGAGCGGATCGCGAGGTCAGGAGTTCAAGACCAGCCTGGCCAATGTGGTGAAACCCCATCTCTACTAAAAATATAAAAATTAGCTGGGCATGGTGGTGTGCGCCTGTAGTCCTAGCTATTCCGAGGCTGAGACAGAAGAATTGCTTCAACCGGGTAGGTGGAGGTTGCAGTGAGCCGAGATCACGCCACTGCACCCCAGCCTGGTGACAGAGCAAGACTCCGATTCAAAAACAACAACAAAAAAGAAAACAGGATTTTTTTTTTCCCACAGCACATCCTACCTGCCTACTCTGCTAATGTGTAAAATTGGAGGTGGCATTGCATATAGACAAGGAAGTAGAAGCTGCGTATGTGTAAGGGCCAATCCTTCCTAGCCATATCAGCCAGTCCATTCAAAGAGTCAACAAGAACTTTGGACCCTATACTAGTACCTACCCCAAAGGAAGAGAGTGTACGAGGGGCAGATTTTGTGGTACAGTGAAAAGAGAACCGCTTTGAGAGTTTGGAAACTTGGATTATAGTCTTGCCTTCACCACTAAATAGCTTTGTGGTCTTGGGAAAGTCAGTTATGTGCTTAGACCTCAATGGCTCCGTTGTGGACTAAGAGACTGAATTAGAGACCTGAAGTAGAGACTCTTTCAAGTCTTTTTCAGCTCTAACCTTCTTTTTTTTTTTTTTCCTGGAGACGGAGTTTCGCTCTTGTTGCCCAGGCTGGAGTGCTATGGTACAATGAATGGCACGATCTCAGCTCACTGCAACCTCCGCCTCCCAGATTCAAGCAATTCTCCTGCTTCAGCCTCCCAAGTAGCTGGGATTACAGGCAAGCGTCACCACACCTGGCTAACTTTGTATTTTTAGTAAAGATGGGGTTTCTCCATGTTGGTCAGCCTGGTCTTGAACTCACGACCTCAGGTGATCCACCTGCCTCAGCCTCCCAAAGTGCTGGGATTACAGGCTTAAGCCACCACTCCCCACCTTCAGCTCTAACCTTCTATCTTGCTTTTTTTCCATTGCAAACTGAATGGCCTGGGAGATATAAAAGCAATGCTGAATTATAGCTTTAAGAGAACTATATTGGACTGCACATCAAGAGTGCTGGTTTCTGGAGGGGCAGATTGCATTAATAGTTAAGAGTATAGGTGCTGGGGTCCTTCATTCCTGAGTTTGGGAACTGAATTTAAAACGATTCTTTTTTTTTTTTTTTTTTTTTTTTGAGATGGGCTCTGGCTGTATTACCCAGGCTAGAGTGCAGAGTGCAGTGGCGCAATCTCAGCACACTGCAACCTCTGCCTCCTGGGTTCAAGCAATTCTTCTGCCTTGGCCTCCCAAGTAGCTGGGACTACAGGAGCCTACCACCTCACCTGGCTAATTTTTGTATTCAAACAATTTTTTTTAATTTTTATTATTTTTTTGAGACAGAGTGTCGCTCTTGTTGCCCAGGCTGGAGTGCAATGGTGCAATCTTGGCTCACCGCAACCTCGGCCTCCCAAGTTCAAGTGATTCTCCTGCCTCAGCCTCCCGAGTAGCTGAGATTACAGGCATGTGCCACCATGCCTGACTAATTTTGTATTTTTAGTAGAGACAGGGTTTCTCCATGTTGGTCAGGCTGGTCTCGAACTCCCAACCTCAGGTGATCCGCCTGCCTCAGGCTCCCAAAGTGCTCCAAAGTGCTGGGATTACAGGTGTGAGCCACAGCATCCAGCTAATTTTTGTATTTTTAGTAGAGACGGGGTTTCACCACATTGGCCAGGCTGGTCTTAAACTCCTGACTTCAGTGATCTGCTCACCTTGGCCTCCCAAAGTGCTGGGATTACAGGCATGAGCCACTGCACCCAACCTGAATTTGGGCAGATTCTTAACCTCAATTTCTTCATTTATAAAAGAGGAATACTAAATTGTTTAATACAGATTCCTTAATACAAATTCTTTTTTTTTTTTTTTTGAGATGGAGTCTCAATCTGTTGCCCAGGCTAGAGTACAGTGGCACGATCTCAGCTCACCGCAACCTTTGCCACCCAGGTTCAAGCGATTCTCCTGCTTCAGCCTCCCAAGTCTCTGGGATTATAGGCGCCTGCCACTGCGCCCAGCTAATTTTTGTAGTTTTAGTAGAGACGGGATTTCACCATCTTGGCCAGGCTCGTCTTGAGCTCCTGACCTCATGATCTACCCACCTCGGCCTCCCAAAGTGCTGGGATTACAGGCGTGAGGCACCAGGCCCGGCAATACAAATTCTTAACACAAATTCCTTAATCTGTTTTATGAGATACTTTGTCACCTGCTCCTATTGCCTCTCTGATATCAAATGTTGCTACTCTCCCTCTGGCATTTACTTCTACTAATCTTTCAGACTTCACCCAATATTGCTTCCCTGGAAGTGCCTTCTCAGATCCTCAAATCTGGGTGAATGACCTCCTACAATCCTCCCCTGCTTCCCTTATTTTTATTATATGGTAAGCTTTGTTAGGCCAGAGCCTTCATTTTGTTAGCTGTGGTAACTTAACCAAGTCATATTATTTGTTGAAATAAAGAGTTAATTTCTTGGACCTCAAGGATAACCATTACTGCAGTTGCAGAATTTGTTTTATTAAATTTAAGAAGTATTTCAGATCCTTTTAGCTAGGAGATGTCTGGACGCAGTGTAGTTACAGCTAACAGATTTGGAAGAGTATAAAGCCAAAGTTCATCTTATTTATTCAGATGCTTTTAGGAACTATTCTTTGTGACCAGCATTTATTAAAAGTGTATCTGTCAAGATGAAACAAAAATTGAGAATTCCATCCTAAAGGATGCATTCTAGAAATGATTAGGGTTTTACTTTTCAAAATTGGCCTGCTTAGTATTAACTTATATGTAAAATTTAATTCAAGAAGATTCACTTATGTCCCAGGACTTTTTCTTTTTTTCGAGACAGTGTCTTGCTCTGTTGCCCAGGCTGGAGTGCAGTGGCACGATCTCAGCTCACTGCAACCTCCACCTCCCAGGTTCAAGTGATTCTCCTGCCTCAGCCTCCCGAGTAGCTGGGACTACAAGCATGTGCCACTATGCCCGGCTAATTTTTTGTATTTTTTAAGAGAGATGAGGAGCCACCACACCCGGCAAGGACTTTTTTTTTTTTTTTTTTTTTTAAGAGATGGGGTCTTGCTTTGTTGCCAAGGCTGGAGTGCAGGCATGTGATCTCAGCTCACTGCAGCCTCATCCTTCCTGGCTCAAGAGATCTTATCACCTCAGCCTACTGAGTAGCTGGGACCACAAGCATGTGCTACCACGCCTGGCTAATTTTGCTTATTTTTTGTAGAGACAAGGTCTCATTGTGTTGTCCAGGATGGTCTCAAGTTCCTGAGCTCAAGCAGTCTTCCTACCTCAGCTTCCCGAAGTGCTGGGATTACAGGCATGAGCCACCGCACCCCCCGGTCCCAGGACTATTTCTGGGAAGGGGACCTGGTTGGCAAACAAGAAGTTATTTGTTTCTTCATATTTTTTCACCTTCCAAAAGGCAAAATTGGTAAGAAAGCAGCAAAGCAGCAAAGGCTGATTTTAAAAGAACCATTACATCTTTACAATCTTTATTAAATCCTCTTTGATATCAAATCTATATTGTGGGAGGTAATAATAAAGATATTTCGAAATTAACTCGGCATTCTGAGTAAGGACCTTTCACATGTTGTCTTGGGTTAATCATCTAGTGATATTATGTGAAAACTTTCTCTTCTTGGCAATAAACAAAATATTTTTATCAAATAAATAATAGGCATAATTGCTTCAGGGCCTTAAAGTAGTAGAATTTATAGATACTGAAAACTCAGCTTAAATTTTTTATTTTATTTTATTTTATTTTTTTTGAGACAGAGTCTCGCTCTGTAGCCCAGGCTGGAGTGCAGTGGTACAATTTCGGTTCACTGCAAGCTCCACCTCCCAGGTTCATGCCATTCTCCCGCCTCAGCCTCCCGAGTAGCTAGGACTACAGGTGCCTGCCACCACGCCCGACTAATTTTTTGTATTTTTAGTAGAGACGGGTTTTCACCGTGTTAGCCAGGATGGTCTCGATCTCCTGACCTGGTGATCCGCCCGCCTCGGCCTCCCAAAGTGCTGGGATTATAGGCGTGAGCCACTGAGCCTGGCCAGCTTAAATTTTAACAAGCTTATTAGTTTAGTTATTTCCCCGATAGTGAGTAACCCAAAGGGCCCTGTTTCAACCTAATATATATATATCTTAGCAAAGCAAGGCATGAAGAAAGTAACACAATGTCATCTTATAATTCCCTGAGACAGAAATTTAGTTTTTACCCTAGGCAATGAAGTAGCTTAAAACTATTTAAATAGAATTGTACTCTACTATGCATTGACAGGAAAAAAATTACAATTTCTTTGTGTCTTTTTTTTTTTAATGGAGGCAGGGCCTCACTATGATGCCCAGGCTAGTCTCGAACTTCTGGGCTCCAGTGATCCTCCTGCCTTTGCCTCAGCTTCCCCAGTGGCTGGGATTATAGGTGTGCCACTGTACCTGGCTATTCCTCATGTCTTCTGTTTTTTTTCTTTCCAGAGTCTCGCTCTGTCACCCAGGCTGGAGTGCAGTGGCGCGATCTCGGCTCACTGCAACCTCTGCCTCCTCGGTTCAAACAGTTCTCCTGTCTCAGCCTCCTGAGTAGCTGGGACTACAGGTGCATGCCATCACACCTGGCTGATTTTTGTATTTTTAGTAGAGGCAGGGTTTCGCCATAATGGTCAGGCTGGTCTCAAACCCCTGACCTCAGGTGATTCACCCGCCTTGGCCTTCCAAAGTGCTGGCATTACAGGTGTGAGCCACTATGCCTGGCCTCTTCATGTTTTCTTGATAAAGTCATTGAGTGGGGTGATTATTACATTGGTGGTATGTCTTAAATTCATGTTATGTTAATGTTCTGAGATTACTCAAGGGATCTTTCATTCTTTGGAGTGATGTGTAAATGTTGGACTACAAAGTTATGGGAAGGATTTATTCCATTTCAAGGTCAGGGTTATGGTAGTTAGATAAATATTTCAGAAAAAGAAATACACAATATAGGGAATGCAAATTTTGGAAAATTTCTCCTCACACATGTTGCCTGGCACCTACTATTCAATATATTTTTCTTGACTGACTGACAATGAATGAATTAGTAAATTATATCAATCCAGGTCTTGTCGCCTACTCTTATCCCAACTCTGAATTAATAATAATTATTTTCTGAGCTTCAACCAATGCTTTTAGATGCTTTTGCTCCCAATTTTGGCAGCTGGAATGGCTTTTAAAGTGCCTAATTAAGAACAATTTGTTAATAATTATCTCTGAATAATTTCCTTGCCCCTTCTATTCTTTTTTTTTTTTTTTTTTTTGAGACAGAGTTTTGCTCTTGTTGCCCAAGATGGAGTGCAATGGTGTGATCTTGGCTCACTGCAACCTCCAGCTCCCAGGTTCAAGCTATTCTCCTGCCTCAGCCTCCAGAGTACCTGGGATTATAGGCGCGCACCATCATGCCCACTTATTTTTTGTATTTTTAGTAGAAAGGGTGTTTCACCATGTTAGCCAGGCCGGTCTTGAAGTCCTGACCTCAGGTGATCCGCCCACCTCGGCCACCAAAAGTGCTGGGATTACAGGCATGAGCCACCATGCCTGGCCTCCCTCTTCTATTTTTTAAGCTATCTTTATGCTCTCCAAGTCTTTTACTATTTTTCATTCCTTAGGTTAGTTTTTATTAAATAAAAGAGAACAAAACTTTTTCTCTCTGCCTTTTAATAAATGTGACCCTTTCTGTCATCCTTTCCTTGATCCTTTCCAAATCAGTAGCAGTTGCTGTAAGTGACGACTGAGAGACAAGACGCCAAGTGCAATGGCTAAATTTAAAGAGCAGCGTTTGCACCTGTCGTTAACCGGCAATGACCAATCTCACGCCTACAGTTTCCTCCACGCCCTGCCTGCCATCAAGTACAATCCATAGCCCAGATTCTATGTGTTCATGTGTAAATAAGTACTGATGAAGATTATATACATTATATCAAAATTGAGAACAAATATAGCTTTTTCTTTTCTTTTCTTTTCTTTTTTTTTTTTTAGGGATGGAGTCTTCCTATGTCACCAAGGCTGGAATGCAGTGGTATGATCATGGCTCACTGCAGCCTCAGCTTCCTGGGCTCAAGTGATACTCCCACTTCAGCCTCCCAAGCAGCTGGGACTACAGACATATGCCACCACACCAGGCTAATTTTAAAATTTTTTTGTAGAGATAGAGTCTCACTATGTTGCTCCCAGGCTGGTCTCAAACTCCTGGGCTCAAATGATCCTCCCAGCTTGGCCTCCCAACATGCTGGGATTACAGGTGTGAGCCACTGCATCCAGCCCCAAAAATAGCATTTTGAAAATATATTAGTTTAGTTTAAGAGGAGCTGAAATTTGGACAAAACCCAGCATGATATAAAGATGTATGGGACCTTGAAGAAGGCAGACTAACATGGCTCAGTATTTGATGAATTTTTGAAGACTTTTAAGGGACCAAAATAATTTTTTTAGACTTGCCATACTTTGTGAAATTCTTTTAGATATCAGCATTGGAAGCTCCTATAAGTGTTGTATAAAAGAGGCAATCTAAGGAGGCAATCTAACTGACATCATCTAAAGTTAGCTTCAATTAATTTGCCAGATTGGCACCTCTAACCTGGAAGAGCTCTGTAGGAGAAAGATAGTAACATAAACAATTTTGATATGAAATATACATAGAATGGTGAAAGAAGGGAACTGTGGCCCAGCCAGTCAAAATAGCCTAATTAAGTAGATGTGATAATCAAGGCCTATGACAGACCTCCCAGTCAGATCAGCTCAGATCCAGGACCGAGATACTGAGATAGAAAGTCAAACAACAAATTATGAGAAGATGCAAGAGGGAGAGTTTAATTTTACTGGGACATTTACCCTCAGATGAGACCAAGCTGGTATTCAAAAGAACAGTAGGACAGGTGGCTACAGGGAGAGTAGGAGCAAAGAGTGGAGGTTGGAAGTGTCAGGGCATGTTCAGGGTACGGAGAGTAGATATCTGGGCAGGAGGCCGGGTGCGGTGGCTCATGCCTGTAATCCTAGCACTTTGGGAGGCTGAGGCGGGTGAATCACATGGAGAAACCCTGTCTCTACTAAAAATACAAAATTAGCCGGGCGTGGTGGCACATGCCTGTAATCTCAGCTACTTGGGAGGCTGAAGCAGGAGAATCACTTGAACCCAGGAGGCAGAGGTTGCAGTGAGCCGAGATCACACCACTGTACTCCAGCCTGGACCACAGAGTGAGACTCCATCTCAAAAAAAAAAAAAAAAAAAAAAAAAAAAAAGATATCTGGGCAGGGGATTGCTGAGAGAGGAGCCACTTTACCAGTTTGGGATTTTTTTGTAGTTCAACCCTATTAGAGAAAGTTGTGATCTTTTGGCACTTTTAAATGCTCTGGAATGGATGGTGTTGGGTTCCATAAGAATGTGAGCCGAATTCTTATTCACTTAGGAGGTGTGGCTTATTTAAGTGTAAAATTAGTGTCCCACCCCTTAAATCACTTCTGATAGAGACAAAAGACTTCCTATATCAAGAAGTCTAGTAAGCAGAAGATTACGGGAGACCACACTTCAACGGAACACAAAAAGGACAGCTTTAAAGTATGCTGCCAACCTCTCAGATTCCGAGAAACACGAACAAAGATAATCCTATTTGAACAAGCCCTGCCCTTCTCAACTCAATGTTTTCCTGGAGTTCTGCTCTAGACAGAAAAACTTGCAGATTGGATGTTCCTGACCTAAAACAATGTTAGATTATAAGGCCACTAAGTTATAAAATGAATGTGGAGTCTGTCATCCTTTGGAGACCAGGACATGAGCCTCCTTCCACACAAAACATTTTACAGGGAATATATAAATCTATCTCTGACTTACTATTTTTATTTATTCATTTTTTTGAGACATAATCTTACTCTGTCATCCAGGCCCTATCAGTGGCCCTATCATAGCTTACTGAAGCCTCCAACTCCTGGGTTTAAGGGATCCTCTCCCCTCAGCCTCCTCAGTAGCTGAGAGTACTGACACGCATCACCACACCTGGATAATTTTTTTGTAGAGCTAGGGTCTTGCCATGTTGCCCAGGCTGGTATCTCTGATTTAGAGTAGGGTCGAAATCTATATTAGAGTAAGGGAAATGGGAGTGTTGGAGGAAGAAAAAAGAGAAAAATGAGGAAGGAAAAATTGTGTGTGTGTGTGTGTGTGTGTGTGAAGTGAGAATAAATATAGATATAGACAGGAAAATATATGTCCTGCAGTTTAAGAGTAGAACCCTTCTCAACTACACTGACTAGAAATATTTATGATCCAGAGGAGCTGACAGAAAAAAGACAGAAATCATCACAGAAACTAGGAAGTCATGGGAACAGGCGTGGTAGTGATGAAGAGATGACTGCAGGTGGATATATGAGGAGAAATGGGAATAAAAACATCTGGAAAAACAGTAAAGCATAGCCAGCAAACAGGTCTAGGCTGTGGTTCGTGATAAATATTGGAAGGCAAAACCCTTTCCTTTTGGCTTTCCCCTTCGTATACCTTTTCCTGTGAAATACTGTTGATTTCACTTGAATAATAATTCATATTATCAGTAAACAATGAAATGCAGCCCCTAGATCTCTGGGCAGATTCCTTTTATGCTTTCCTGACCATGTCAATGAACCGTGTGCATCACCTACCCTAGCTATTCTGGAATGCTTAAGCAAATACTCCACTGAGTTGAGTCATACTTGAGAGCTGACGTCAGTGTACATTTTAGTAGAGAACCCAGTTAAGGTTTCATGCTCCAGGAAGCCTGTTCTGATTAGTTTTAGCTTAAAAAAAAAAAAAAGATAGTAGAGAACCTAGTCAAGGTTTCTTGCTCCAGGAAGCCTGTTCTGATTAGTTTTAGCTTAAAAAAAAAAAAAAGATCAACCTGTGCTTAAGAGTTGGCACAGAAAACAATTCTGCAGCCATGTTGGTTTTAGTGACCATGTTTTTAAAATTACAAAGTAATATGCAGGTGAGAACAATTTACTTTTCATATATATATAAATTGTAAGATGTGTATACATATACATCTTAAATTCAAGCAGATGAGAATACTTTAAACCATTCAGAAGAATAGCTACCCCTTAAAACTTCCCAGAGGTAACGTGTTTTCTTCTGGAAATTACCATCTATCTGAGGTATACATATATATAAATTACTTTAAAAAGGGTCATCTATACTGTGTTATCTATGTTATTTAAATGTATAGATAGCACCTGTAATCCAAGCATTTTGGGAGGCTGAGGTGGGAGAATCACTTGAGGTCAGGAGTTCAAGACCAGCCTGGCCAACGTGGTGAAACCCCCATCTCTACCAAAAATACAAAAATTAGCTGGGCGTGGTGGTGCAACACCTGTATTCCCAGCTACTCAGGAGGCTGAGGCGAGAGGATCGCCTCTGAACCCAGGAGACAAAGCTTGCAGTGAGCCAAAATCGTGCCACTGCCCTCCAGCCTGGGCGATAGAGTGAGACTTCGTCTCAAAAAAATATATATATACACATATATAAATAAAAATATATATATTATATAATAAAAAAGTATAGATAGAATAATTTTTTTTAAGAGAGAGAGTCTCGCTCTCTCACCCAGGCTAGAGTGCAGTGCCATGATCATAGCTCACCATAACCTCAAATTTCCTGGGCCCAAGCAAGCCTCCTGCCTCAGCCTCCTGAGTAGCTGGGACTACAGGCGTGCACCACCACACCCAACTAATTAAAAAATATATATTTTTAGAGATAGGGTCTTGCTGTGTTGCCCAGGCAAGTCTCAAATATGTGGTCTCAAATGATCCTCCTGCCTCAGTCTCTCAAAGAGCTGGGATTACAGATATGAGCCACTGTGCTTGGCCCTCAATTTTTTAATGGTTGAATAATTTTCTGTTACAAAGTTAGTGTCTAATGTATTTAACCATTTCCCTATTGGAAGACATTGAGGTTTTCTTCAACTTCTTTCTCATGAAAGTTACAATTTTTAAAAGTTTTCTGTGGTTGTCTTGCCCTCCTTTTTAAATGTAGTATCTCTGGAGTGATCAGCACAATCTCTGGCACATAGCAGGTATGTTAATTCCCTTTCCTTCTCTCTCTATATAATGTGTGTGTATATACAGGCACACACACACATATTTTTTTTTAGGTTTGAGAAGAACTTTCTGTTGAGCTATCTACACTTTCTCCTTATCAGGCTTGGCCAACCAGCTCATATGAGATATGTCCTTTGCAGCTATGAAGTTTTTCTCTGTGAGGAGATAATTGATATTTGTTTAAATTAATTGCTGGCCTTGGATTATCAACACCCAGAACTGAGTATAGTCAGTGAATCCTCAGATTTATACAGCCTATCTCTCTCTGGTGCATCAGTGGTTTCATCTTAGTAGATAAAAGATGACACATTTTGGTAAATAAGTAGGATGAAAACTTTTGCTAATACTGCCAATTTCATGTTTGTGCACTTAAAAGTATTATTTACTTAGTTCTTTTGCTAATGCATATGAGTAAATCTCACTGCAGGATGCACATCTAATTTTCATGCTTGGAAAAATAGAGTAAAGGCAATTCTAGTAAAATTTCTTAAAGTGGAAAGTGGAAATGGAGCAATCCTGATTCATAGCTAGATCTGGTGACAGCACAGAAAATAAAAACAAAACTAAAATCCATGGTGATCTCTGTAAGAAGGCATGAAGGGGTGAGAGAGAAAATGGCACAGCATGGGTGAATACATCAAATGCAGTTGGGATAAATATAGATGGGTGGAAAATAATTGTAAGGGAAATTGTTCCAGGAATGTCATGGATTTCCAACTAGGGGGATTACTGTGTGCAGCTGTTGAATGGGGGCTCATTCTTGAGGTCTCAAGTTCCACCTGTTGGGCAATAAAGCCTTTTGAGTGAGTGACATGATATCTCCCCTGGAGAAGCCAATCATCTCACTGTTTTGGTGTAGGTGGGGCATAAGGATTAAACAAACAAAAAACTTCCACGTCATTTTTTAGCTATTCTTGGCCAAGAAGGTACCATTTCAGTCAAACTTTAAAGAATATTCTTAGAATAAGTGATAACATTTTCTTCGTATTTATGTGTGTGTTTTGTTTTTGTTTTAAATTTATCATCTAAGGCTACACTACAAAGATGTTTTCCAAAATTTAAAATAATGCTTGTATTTGCTTCCCAAACTATTTTCCTGCTCCAGATTTTAAAAAGAGGTGTGAGAATTTAATCAGCTCATAATAATAAACAGCTAGCAAGGAAATACTCTTTTAAGGAAATTCAGGACCCAAAATCTTTCTTAGGCAGTATTCAAGGAGCCCTCATTGTGAGTTTAAGTGGAAAGAAGTGTTTTTCAAGAGAAAGTGTTTGTTATTCCAAAGCGTATTCTGATAACTATTTCGGCAAAATTATGAAACATCATTAAAATAGCCTTCTACATGAATTTTTTTTTTTTTTTTTTTTTTTGAGATGGAGTCTTGCTGTGTCGCCCAGGCTGGAGTGCAATGGCCCGATCTCGGTTCACTGCAAGCTCCGTCTCCCGGGTTCACACCATTCTCCTGCCTCAGCCTCCGGAATAGCTGGGACTATAAGCGCCCGCCACCACGCCTGGCTAATTTTTTGTATTTTTAGTACAGACGGGGTTTCACCGTGTTAGCCAGGATGGTCTCGATCTCCTGACCTCGTGATCCGCCCGCCTCTGCCTCCCAAAGTGCTGGGATTACAGGCGTGAGCCACCGCGCCCGGCCTTACATGATTTTTTATTACGTTATTAATGTGTTCTGTTTCTGTAAATGCACACAAAGTCAAATATAATAAAATAGTGCTGTTTCTGGAGAGTGTGAGAATATCCGTATAAAGGTGCTGTAAAAATGAATTGGGTATTTGAGATGTATACACGTCAGTTAATTCACTCTGAAGGCATGTACTCATTCTGGGACTTTGATATTGTAATCGTTCTACCTCTCCTATATTATGCTACGCGTCACAGTCATTAGATCACTCCGTGATGTAGAGTTAATTTCAGCATATCTAAATATTATCAGTTATGAATGATAATTCTAGGCGTGTAGTTGAGAGTTACAGCATACACAGTTAATGGTTATTAATTTGGTGCCTATTTTGCCAACTTAGAACATTCACTTAGAACTCAACTTCGAACAAAGCTTTTCACAAATATCTATATCCCCTGTTACTCTTATCATAGCTGTATTGTTGGTGAAGATTAGCCGAACTTAACATGCCATCTCTATTGCTGTTATTTTCACGGGTTTGGGTGTCAATTACGGGTTCCCTAGAATTTGCCCGTAATTGACTATGTCCCACTATAGGTAACTCTGGAAGGGACTGGCAGCTTCCAGTGTGGTTCTCCCGCCTGTCGATTGGACCTTGCAGGAAGCCCCGCCTCATCAACTCAGTCAAGGGCTTTAGTTGGCCCGGCGTCGGTGAATGGCGGGTCTTAGCTCCGCCCTGGCCGTCCGCTGCGCTGCCTGGGTCGGCGCCGTTTCCAGTTGAGAGATGGCGGCCGCCGCAGGTAGATCGCTCCTGCTGCTCCTCTCCTCTCGGGGCGGCGGCGGCGGCGGGGGCGCCGGCGGCTGCGGGGCGCTGACTGCCGGCTGCTTCCCTGGGCTGGGCGTCAGCCGCCACCGGCAGCAGCAGCACCACCGGACGGTGAGCGAGCGCGCCCGGAGGCTCCGGGGAGGGCGGGGCGGCGCTGGCGTGTGAGAGCCGCCGGCGGGCAGGCCGCCGGGGCAGCAGGCGAGTTACCTCAACTCCCGGCCGCTCCGGAGGTTGCCAGGCACCGAGGAGCCGCCGTGCCCTTCAGGCGCCTGCGGCGGCGACCAGGAAGGGAGGGCGGGCGGGAGGAAGCCGAGAGGAGGAGGAGGGGCGACGGCGGGGATGTTCCCGCAGTACTGGGGACACCAGGGCGGGGAAGGCACGGGACTTGAACCTCTCCCCGACCCGCCCCCAATCGCGTTCCCTCCCTTCTTCGTTCTTAACAGCCCTGCCCCAAGGCTCCCTGAACGGAGCCGGATGGAAGTTGTCCCCTTTCCCTCCTCCTCTGGGCGGGTTGGGGAGTTCTGAGTTGCCGCGGCCGCCTTGTGTGTGCCAGGAGAGTGGCAGTGCCATGCTGCTGGGAGCTGCCCCGGAGAGCAGCCCAGGACCCCGGCGGGGCCGCCCCTCGTCCTCTCTCGTCCCCGAGGGGTCGGGCCGGAAGGAAAATCAAACTTTATTCCCCTCTGTGACTTACTGTGTGTGTGCGCATGGGGAACCGGCTCCCTCGAGATGGATGCTGCATTGCTTCAGGAGGCAAGCTTCATCCTCTTGGGTCCTTAAAGGTGCTTTGGGGGGTCCTTTCGAGGGCTACTGTATAAGCGTGTTCACGCGTGCCTGAAGCGGGAAGGGTGGTCAGCAGGCACAGGAGAAGCGATTATGGTAAGTTGTTGACAGAGGCAGAGATTTGGTGGTTGTATTAACCAGTTGTTGCTGGGTTTCATTGGCTGGCAGAAAAAGAGGATTTCTGTTTGAACACTCTTGGGTGAGTGTGTGTGTGTGTGTGAGAGAGAGAGAGAGACAGAGTGTGAGAGAGATTTCTTTTTTCAATTGCAAGAGATGAATTTGGCATGGAGTTCTTAACCTAACAAGTCAGGAGGTTTCCTTCCCTTGGACTTTCTTGACCTATATGTGTTGGTCTCTGGCCAGCTCTGTGGGAAAGAATGTAGGTTTTATTTCCTGGGGCTGAGTTGTATAGTGTGATTATTAGAGGATCACTGCAAACAGCTTGATAGGAGAAACTACAATAGTACCTTCAACCCTCAATAAACACATCGCCTGCCTTGTTCTGATCATAACTCTTAAGAGGAAACTGAACTGGAGCTCTTCGGAGAGGATACACCTAAGGCCAATGAAAGCATCAAAATCGAGTGCCTGAAAGATCTATGAAAAGACCTAATGCTCTGCAAAAGCAAGGTTGTATTGTTATTATTAGTCATAGGTATGGACCCTATCCTCATTCTTGTGAGACGATTGTACCTCTTTTTATTTGGCATACTGGCATATTGCTTTGCTGAAGCTTTTGGGTGACAGCCAAGAGCTTTTCCACAGTTCAATTTAATTTGCGTGTTTCATAGCCTCTAGTTATGTGTTTTGTTCTCTTAAAAACATAAGGCCACCCCAAATTTTGATTGCATTCCCCTTTCCGTCGAACTACTTAAAGGCTTCCCAAGTTGTCCTTAAGTCCATATTTTGATAAGACATCTTCTGACTTTGCACAGTTTTTAAGACTGTTTGAGTGTGATATTCGTTTAGCATTTTAAAAAATTTGTGCCTTGTATATTTTCCACTATGCAAATTTGTCAGGCTGTGAGTGTCTCCCTTGTGGGGATACTTCACGAAGGTGTTCTCTGTGCTATTCTAGGGTGGGTAAAAATGAAGTGCTGAATTTGTAACTGAAAGCACAATTAAAACGAAGTGTTATTTCTAAAGGGCAGGAATGTTATGGGAATGGTGACTTGTACATGAATTTAGAATTGTAAGATTTTGAAAAAAATTGAACCTGATTATTTAAAGTGTATAAACATTTTATTTTTCTACAATTCTTCTGAAGCCATCATGTATACAGCTGTTTCCATAGGATAGTCTGTGATTATTTACAAGAAATTCCATTTAAAAGATATTGAGGCCCTGAAAAGAGAGAGACTTGGCCAAGGTTACGTTAGCTAATACGTAAGTTTTAGGACTCCCACTCATCTGAGATATTCTCACCTCTTATTGTGCTCTTTTTATTGTAAAGTGCAAATGCTCCTTTACATCTCTCTCCTTCCTTATAAAATTTACTATTGTCCATTATGAAAGTATTGCTATTTCAAAACCCCATGAATGGGAGTTCTCCTGTAAGTAGGTGTTGATTTGAATACATATATTAGGTGAATATGGGAGCAAACAACTTACCAGAAAGAATAGATGTTCTGGTAAAGGTCCCTGAGAGACACTAAGGTTGAATCTTGCTTGGGAGACATCCTGTGTATGTGCAGCAGATGGCAGTGTGCATTGGAATGGATCACAAGTCCAGTTTGTGCCACTTTTGTTCCGCTGTATGGTATGGTAAATTACAACCAGGGGGGCATAACCAGTTACAGCACTGCCTAATTTTTTAAGTGAGAAATTCATCTTTTCCAAGTTTTCCAAGAATGAGTCCAAAGCAATACAGTAGCTCAGCTAGTTGGTAAGTGCAATTATGAAGTTATAAACTTAGTTTGTCTCTTCCCCCTTCTCCATTAGTATGTCATTCAACTGAGTAAATAAGAGTAAAGGTACAGGGGCTTATTCAATATTTTTAGCACCATCTAGTGTAATTTTTTTGCTTCTCTCCGGCTTGTGACTGTAACCAAAACTGATGTAAAATGTTTGTTGCCTGCTTTTCTGTATGGTTAGTGAAGGTGGCTGCTATTTTTAAGTATGATTCTTCGAAGAGGAACTGCCTTTCATTGTGAGCTGTGTAATTCCATTGCTAAAACAAACTGTTTCATCTCTGATTATGACAGCCCCACTGTTGGCATTTTCTAGCAGTTAACGGCTATGCTGAATTACTACATCTTTTACTTAAGTCTGTCATTGTCCTGTTACAGTTTGTGGCTGACTTGCTCTACTTTACACATCACAGTTCTTTTGGCAATGACATTGTTTCAGCTTAACCTGAAAGTTTTAACAGGTTACACTGCCTGACACAGAGGCAGGTCCTAACTCTTTAATTGAGTTCCTCATAGTCTGGCCCAATCTTATTATGCCAGATTCATCCCAGCACAAATACTCTGTTGTACTTAAGCTAGTCTCTGCACTGTCCCATACATTCATACTAAACCTTTATGGATTCTTTGTAGCTGAATTTCAGCCTTTATCACCCCTAATCACTCCTCTAGCCTTTAAGGTTCATTTCAGGTTACAGACTGTGATGTACAATTCCTTTTGAATCTAACATTCTCACTTTACACATGAGGAAACCTAATAAACTGAGTAAAGTCACTTGTTAAGTTATGTTTGTGGTTATGAACAGACCAAAGATTAAAATTCCTTTACTTTTTTTTTTTTTTTTGATACAAGGTCTTGCTTTGTCACCCAGGCTGGAGTTCATTGACACTGTCACAGCTCACTGCAATCTTGAACTCCTGGGCTCAAGCTCTCCTCCCACCTCGGCCTCCCCAAGTAATGTGCACCACCATGCCCAGCTAATTAAAAAAATTTTTTTGGCTGGGTGCGGTGGCTCACACCTGTAATCCCAGCAACTAGGGAGGCTGAGGCGGGCAGATCAGGAGGTCAGGAGTTGGAGACCAGCCTGGCCAACATGGTGAAACCTCGTCTCTACTAAAAAGACAAAAATTAGCTGGGCATGGTGGCAGGCGCCTGTAGTCCCAGCTACTCGGGAGGCTGAGGCAGGAGAATCACTTGAAACTAGAAGGCGGAGGTTGTAGTGAGCCAAGATCACGCCACTGCACTCCAGCCTGGGCGAAAGAGCGAAACTCCGACTCAAAAAAAAAAAAAAAAAAAAAAAAAAAAAAATTTTTTTTTTTTTTTTTTTGGTAGAGACAGGGTATTTCTACCAGGCTGGTCTTGAACTCCTGGACTTATCTTCCCAAAGAGCTAGTATTATATATGTAAGCCACTACGTCTGGCCAAAAATTCCTTTAAATGGAGATGGATTCAAGAATTCCTAGTGTGAAGATCTGGCCTAAAATTCCTTTAAATGGAGATGGATTCAATAATTCCTAGCGTGAAGATGATACTTTCAGGGATAATTTCTATAGTTCGTTACTAGAAAAGTTTCTCTAAATGTGTAGAGAAAAAAACATTTCCTAGTTTGAATCTTGATTTGTGTAATTCCTGGCTCTTAACCCTTTTCTATTGTTGTCTTCTGTCCTTTCTGAATTCTGATGGGATTTACTATCTTTAGGACACAGATTGACACGGACATGATTTCTAAATGTTTTATTTGTGGGCATCTAATCTTAACTGGGGAGATAAAGCAATGATGTGTATCTTATTACCTTTGTGGCTCGTAGACTCTAGCACAATGCTGGGTACATAGGTGACACTCAGACAAGCATTAGTTAGCTATGCACCCCTTTTTCTGCTCGCTAGGGAAAAGATATGCCCTTTATCTCCTCTCCCTATCCCCCTACCCCCAGTTTGGCTTGCTTAATAGCCTTCCTTAGGTAGCCATATTTGGAGAATTCCTTTAAGCTTAGTATTGCCAGTGCTGTCTTTGGTTGTATATTACACTTCTTTATGGTGGATTGATGGAAAGAGTTGGTACCATTGGATTAGCTCAGCAGTGGTCATTAGCTTTCTGACAATAGCCAGCAAAAGTATAGTAATTACCCAGATTATTACAAGTATATGTTTGAATCAGATTCCACATTTGTTGGTTTATTCTATATTAAGATTTTGAGAGTTCTGGATAAATATGTTTAAGAACAGACTTCTTCTATTTATTTATGTATTTATTTTAGATGGAGTGTTGCTCTGTTGCCCAGGCTGGAGTGCAGTGGCGTGATCTCGGCTCACTGCAGCTTCCACCTCCTGGGTTCAAGTGATTTTCCTGTCTCAGCCTCCCAAGTAGCTGGGCATATAGGCGTGTGCCACCATGCCCGGCTAATTTTTGTATTTTTTGTAGAGACTGGGTTTTGCCATGTTGGCCAAGCTGGTCTCGAACTCCTGGCCTCGGGTAAGCCACCTGCCTCGGCCTCCCAAAATGCTGAGATTACAGGCATGAGCCACTGCACCCAGGCCAGACTTCTATTTTTTTTTTTTTTTTTTTGAGACAGATTCTCGCTCTGTTGCCCAGGCTGGAGTGCAGTGGCGTAATCTCGGTTCACTGCAACCTCCGTCTCCCTGGTTCAAGCGATTCTCCTGCCTCAGCCTCCCAAGTAGCTGGGATTACAGGTGTGCACCACCACGCCCAGCTAATGTTTTTGTATTTTTAGTAGAGACGGGGTTTCACCATGTTGGACAGGCTAGTCTTGAACTCCTGACCTCGTGATCCACCCACCTCGGCCTCCCAAAGTGCTGGGATTACAGGTGTGAGCCACTGTGCCTGGCTGACTTCTTTTATTTTTAAGGAAGCAACCATTCTTTTTATTTTTTATTGTTTTGAGAGACAGTCTTGTTCTCTTAACCAGGCTACAGTGCAGTGGTGTGGTCATAGCTTGCTGGAACCCTCAACTCCTGGGCTTAAGCAGTCCTCCCACTTCAGCCTCTTGAGTAGCTGGGTATATAGGCATGTGATGTGTCACCATGCCTAGCTCATAAAAAGAATTTTTTTTTTTTTTGGAGAAACAGTCTTGCTATGTTGCCCAAGCTGGTTTCTTAACTCCTGGCTTCAATAGATCCTCTCACTTTAGCCTCCCAGAGTGTTGGGATTACAGGCATGAGCTACCACATCCAGCACAAAAGCATGCTTATTTTAAAACTCATAAAATATCTGAATAAATGAACTTGGATATCTTAAAATTCTGATTATTTGAACTTTTCTAAGTCCCAAGTGGCTTTTCTTTATGCTTCATGTAACTCTTTTCTTTAACATGAAATCTAAATAGAAAATACAGCATCAAGAGTGGTTTAAGTCAAAGGCAATACATTGGTAGGAAATCATTCAGATGATGTTATCAATGAAATGCTCTTTTATTTCAACTTCAAACATGAGGTAGCCCGAAAACAAAAAATGATTTGCTATCAACTGCTAGGATGTTTTTATTTCTTCTTATGTTTTAGCTTTGCATCCCTATAGATTTTCTTAAAAATTACTGTTTGTTTTCCTGTGATTAAGGTCAAGATTACCTTTTAATATCTCAGGATAGCTGTTAGAATAGAGGATTCAAAGGCTGATAGCCTCACAGAGTCTTACTCTGTCGCCCAGGCTGGAGTGCAGTGGCGCAATCTTGGCTCACTGCAACCTCTGCCTCTCGGGTTCAAGCAATTCTTCTGCCTTAGCCTCCCGAGTAGATGGGGCTAAAGGCACGCGCCACCACGCCCAGCCAGTTTTTGTATTGTTAGTAGTGATGGTGTCTCACCATGTTGGCCAGGCTGGTCTTGAGCTCCTGACCTCAGGTGATCGGCCTGCCTCAGCCTCCCAAAGTGCTGGTATTACAGGCGTGAGCCACCATGCTCAGCCCTTTATTCTTTTTTTTTGAGACGAGGTCTTACTCTGTTGCCCAGGCTGAAGTATAGTAGTCTGATCACGGCTCACCACAGCCTTGAACTCCTGGGCTTAAGTGATCCTCCGACCTCAGCCTTTTGAATAGCTAGGACTACAGGCACAATCCACCACACTGGGCTAATTTTTAAATTTTTTGTAGAGATGAAGTCTCACTATGTTGCCCATGTTGGTCTTGAACTCCTCGGCTCAAGCAGTCCTCCTGCCTTGGCCTCCCAAAGTACTGGGATTATAGGGTGAGCCACCGTGCCCGGACTCTTTATTCTTTGATTAATGCCATACCATGGCTCATGGATATATTAGAATTACTAGGATAACATGTTAGGAAAACTAAGATGTTACTGTGGAAGTTGTGCACTTTAAAGAATCTTAAACGTTTGCCAGGCATAGTGGCTCATGCCTGTAATCCCAGCACTTTGGGAGGCCGAGGCGGGTGGATCATGAGGTCAGGAGTTTGAGACCAGCCTGACTAACATGGTGAAACCCCGTCTCTACTAAAAATACAAAAAAATTAGCTGGGTGTGGTGGTGCGCGCCTGTAATCCCAACTACTCGGGAGGCTGAGGCAGGAGAATTGCTTGAATCCGGGAGACGGAGGTTGCAGTGAGCTGAGATCATGCCACTGCACTCCAGCCTGGGTGACAGAGCAACACTCCGTCCCGGAAAAAGGAAAAAAAAAGAACCTTAGTGATTAGAGTTCAGTAAGACCTTATATTGAGGAAACAAGAGTATGAGTGGTGAAATGGCTTTTTTTTTTTTTTTTTATTGAGATGGAGTCACGCTGTCGTCCATGCTGGAGTGCAGTGGCGCTATCTCTGCTCTCTGCAGTCTCTGTCTCCTGGGTTCAAGTGATTCTGCTGCCGCAGCCTCCTGAGTGGCTGGGACTACAGGTGCGCGCCACCGCCCCCTGCTGATTTTTGTATTTTTAGTAGAGATGGAGTTTTGCCATGTTGGTTAGGCGGGTCTCGAACTACTGACCTCAGATGATCTGCGTGTCTTGGCCTCCCAAAGTACTGGGATTACAGGTGTGAGCCACTGCACCCAGCCGAAATGGTTTTTTTCTTAGTAGCTCAGCGTGTTAATACAGAACTGGAAATGGGTCACGCATCTTCTCATTTTCCTATTCAATTCTTTTCCTACTAAATTACACAATTCTTTGTTTCATTTAAAACACTTAAGCTGAGAGTGGTTCTAAAAAGTGGATTGGGGTCAAATTTTTTTTTTTTTTTTTGAGATGGAGTTTTGCTGTTGTTGCCCAGGCTGGAGTGCAATGGTGTGATCTCGGCTCACTACAGCCTCTGCCCCCAGAGTTCAAGCGATTCTCCTGTCTCAGCCTCCTGAGTAGCGGGGATTACAGGCACCTGCCACCATGCTGGGCTAATTTTTTGTATTTTTATTGGAGACAGGATTTCGCCATGTTGGCCAGGCTGGTCTTGAACTCCTGGCCTCAGGTGATCCCCCCACTTCAGCCTTGGAAAGTGTTGGGATTACAAGGCGTGAGCCACTGTGCCCGGCCAAATTCTTAAAGTACCTAACGTCAAAGTCAGTCTTGAATAATTACTCTCTAATTTAGATTAAGCTGGATAATAACTGTTAAAAAACCTTTCCTCTGTAGGTTGAACACAAAAGGAAAACAACGCATTTATTTCACTGCACTTTGTTAAATGCTTGCAGTTAGCTTGTGTAAAAATGAAAGTTGGCTTCAAGCAAATTAATTTTAATAAGTTTGGTGAATTATTGGTCCAAAAACTGTGTACACACTTGAATCTTTTATATTGATAAAAATATAACTTCATAAATTTTTTCACCAATTGGGTCTAAAGCATGCTAAAGGTGGAACTTTTTCTAATGCAGTTCTGGAATAATTTGATGATATGACATCGCATTTTGACATCTCAAAGATATGAGCCTTTTCCAAAGGTTCTTTAATGATGTTAATACTATTTATTAATCCAGAAGAGTGGGTATTAATTTTTATGCTTTGTTCCTGAAGTTTTCAGTTTTTATGTATTTTTTCTTGCTATTTATTTTCCACTTTATTGTTTAGGGAGTGTTTGTAATAATCATCAGAAAACTACTGAGGAGTCCATTAGGTGTTTGAGACTGTGTAGACGACAGTTAGAAATGTACAGTCCTGAACTGTACTGCCTTGTAGGTATCAATATCATTTAAACTTTTTTGTCTGCTGAGACACGCCTACTTTGTACCTCTTTTCTATGATAAGTAATGTTAGAGGATGTTTAAGAGCACTGTATTAATATCTGCTTTAAACTTTAGTTCAGAGAAAGTTAGTATGACTGATAAATTGTCAGATAATAAGAGAGCATATAGGTTAGCTTGAACCACTTGGTTTCTATAGATAGAGGAATAGATATAGAAGAAACCATCTAAGACCTGAGGACATTGTTACTTCATTTAATTTTTACTATAACCCTATGAGAGGTATTAACCCAGTTTTATAGATTTAAGTGTCATAAACTGGTTTAGTGCTAGGGATGCACTGAAAGGCAGGACACATGTTTTGGATTTAAGCCTGAGTCTGGCTAGAGTGAGAACTGTACTGTTCTGGGTGTCAGTGTGGGTCATCCTTCCTTTTCCTTTCTGCTCCTTTAGCATGTTCTTCCTCAAGTATCTGCTGCTGTTTTCCTTCAAGAGATCTCGACATCCTTCCTACTGACTACATTTCTTGTTGTTTTGAGACGGAGTCTTACTCTGTCGCCCAGGCTGGAGTGCAGTGGCGTGATCTCGGCTCACTGCAAGCTCCGCCTCCCAGGTTCAAGTCATTCTCCTGCCTCATCCTCCCGAGTAGCTGGGACTACAGGTACACACCACCACGCCCGGCTAATTTTTTGTATTTTCTTTTTAGTAGAGACGGGGTTTCACCATGTTAGCCAGGATGGTCTCGATCTCCTGACCTCGTGATCTGCCTGCCTCGGCCTGCCAAAATGCTGGGATTACAGGCGTGATCCACCGTGCCCGGTCCCCACTGACTACATTTCTTAAATTTCTTTCCTCACCCTCCCCTCCCGGTGTTAGCTGTTAGAGGTCTAAGATATGTGCTTCTTGGAGATATTCCTAATTTAGTTTGGATTTCTAAAATGTCCCACCCAGCCGGGCGCTGTGGCTCATGCCTGTAATCCCAGCCTTTTGGGATACTGAGATGGGGGACTTCACCTGAGGTCAGGAGTTCAGGACCAGCCTGACCAACATAGTGAAACCCCATCTCTATTAAAAATACAAAAAAAATTAGCCAGTCATGGTTGCGGGGGAGGGGGGCGCCGTAATTCCAGCCACTTGGGAGGCTGAGGCAGGAGAATTGCTGGAACCCAGGAGGCAGAGGTTGCAGTGACCCGAGATCGCACCACTGCACTCCAGCCTGGGCGACAGAGCAAAACTCTGTCTCAAAAAAAAAGAAAAAAAAAAGAAGAAGAAAAAGAAAAAAATAAGTCCCATCCAGTAAACCTGGTAATTACTGAGTTGCTTCTATACCAGATACTTTTATAACATTCTCTAGTGTACTCTACAACAGTCCTTCTGGCAAAATACTATTCCCATTGTACAGATGGAAAATGAAGACTTAGAAGGGTTTGGTAACCTGGAGACATTCAGAAAATATCTGTGGAACTCCTGCATTTTGTGAGGCACTGCCCAGGGCATTGGAGAGAGAGATGCCTTTGTGGTGGTCCTAAAAGAGTTCACAGTCTGGCCAGGAGACATTGTACAAACAGACTATAAATGGCTGTGCTTCTTTTTTTTCTAAAGAATGTTCAGCGGGAGCACTTAGGACCTACCTGTGAGAGCTGAGGAAGGCTTCACAGAAGAGGTCTTGCTTAAGAGGAAACATTTGGGGCCAGGTGCAGTGGCTACGCCTGTAATCCCAACGCTTTGGGAGGCTGAGGCGAGTGGATCACCTGAGGTCAGGAGCTCAAGGCCAGCCTGGCCAACATGGTGAAACCCCATCCCTACTAAAAAAATACAAAAATTAGCTGGGTGTGGTGGTGTGCGCCTGTAATCCCAGCTACTCAGGAGGCTGAGGCAGGAGAATCACTTGAACCGGGAGGCAGAGGTTGCAGTGAGCTGACATGGTGCCATTGCACCCCAGCCTGGACAACAAGAACGAAACTGTGTCTCAAAAAAAGAAAAAAAAAAAAAAAAAAGCAAACATTTGGAAATATAATGTGACTGGAAAAGTGTGGTCAGCATTCCGGGCAGCACCAATCTGACATGACCTCATGAGGGAGTAAGATGTATTTGAGAAGCAGCCACTGGTTTGTTACAACCGGAGTATGGGCAAGAATAGCTGGAGATTAGGCTGGACAATAGTAGTTATACCAATGATAATATTTTTCATGTATATCATGTGCCAAGAATTTTACATAGATTATCTCATTTAATTCTTGTGATACACTATGACCCAGGTACTGTTTTTATCCTCATTTTATAGATAGTGAAACTAAGTTACCCACTGAGTTAAATGATTTGCCCAGAGTCACAGCTGTTAAGTGACACACAGTAAATGACTTAACCACGATCACACAGCTAGCAGATGTCACACCTAGCATATAAACCCCCAAACAGTGGCTTCAGATCCTGTCTCTTAACCACTGTTTCTGTGGTGAGGGATCAGACTATGAAGGGACTTCTGAAGAAATTGAAATTTTGTTGTGTAGGTCAGTGTTTTTATGTTTTGTTTTTAACTCAGCCCACAGTAGAAGTACATTTTACACTGTAACCCAGTTATGTGTGTGCATTGTACACACATAAAACTAAAGAAAAGTGGCTGGGCATGGTGGCTCACGCCTGTAATCCCAGCACTTTGGGAGGTGGAGGCAGGCAGATCACTTGAGGCCAGGAGTTTGAGACCAGCCTGGGCAACATGGTGAAACCAACCTAATACAAAAATTAGCCTAGCATGGTGGCATACACCTATAATCCCAGCTACTCCAGAGGCTGAGACGTGAGAATTGCTTGAACCCAGGAGGCAGAGGCTGCAGTGAGCAGAGATCACTGCATTCCAGTCTGGGCGACAGCAAGACTCTGTCTCAAAACAACAACAACAACAACAACAACAAAAAACAGAACTAAAGAAAAGTTTCATGAAATAATATTTTTTACTATGTATTTTATATAGTTTCCGTTCTGTTTTGTTAAAGAAATATTAGTTGAGACCTAAATTGATTTTACATCTTAAGCCATAGTTTGAAAAAATACTGCTTGTCCATAGATGAGCCTCTGAAGAATTTCAAGTGGGAGAATCAGATGATCAGGTAGGTAACGCTGGCAGCAGTATGAAGGCCGGGTGGAAAGGATGGGACCAGTGAGGTAGAAAGACCAGTAAGGAGCATCTCACTGGACCAAGGAAAAGATGCCTGACTAGGACAGTAGTGTTGTAGATAGAGAAGAGGGAAGAGAGAAGAGAAATTTAAGAAGTAGAACTGATAGAACTTGGTGATTGAATGTAGATTATCACTTACTACCAGTAGAAAGGCCATTCAATTCATAGTCTGTCTGACTTTATTACTCAGGCACTGAAACTTTATTTCTTGACCTTTGCTGAGTGTTCCTTTTTACAATCATGTTAAATATGCTTTTTTTCTATGCCTCTAATTTTGTATTTAAAACTGTACTGACCTGCTAAAATTTTAAATTTTGACCTGATTTAAAATTTGTGATTTTTTTTTTATTTTTTAAATTAAATTAAAACTTTCCTAGAGACAAGGTCTTCCTCTGTCACCCAGGCCGGAGTTCATGGCACCATTATAAATCACTGTAGCCTCGAACTCCTGAGCTGAAGGGATCCTCCTGCCTCAGCATCCCGAGTAACTGGGACTACAGGCATGCACTGCCATGCCTGGATATTTTTTTTTTTTTTTTTTTTTTGAGACGGAGTCTCGCTCTGTAGCCCAGGCTGGAGTGCAGTGGCGCGATCTCGACTCACTGCAACCTCCACCTCCTGGGTTCTGGTTCAAGCAGTTCTCCTGCCTCAGCCTCCGGAGTAGCTGGGATTACATGGATGTGCCACCATGCCCAGCTAATTTTTGTATTTTTAGTGGAGCTAGGGTTTCACCATGTTGGCCAGGCTGATCTTGAACTCCTGACCTCGTAATCCGCCCGCCTCGGCCTCCCAAAGTGCTGGGATTACAAGCATGAGCCACTGCCCCCAGCCACCTGCATAATTTTAAAATTTTTTGTAGAGGTGAGGGTCTTGCTATGTTGCCCAGGCTCGTCTCAAACTCCCAGCTTCTAGTGATCCTCCTGCTTTGGCCTCCCAAAGTGCTGGGATTACAGATGTGAGGTACTGTGCCTGGCCAAAACAAATTTTTTAAAAAAAATCTTACTTTAAGTTGTGGGATATGTGTGCAGCATGTGCAGGTTTGTTATATAGGTATACATGTGCCATGCAAAAAAATTTTTTTATTTTAAAATTTATATATCAAAAATCAGATGGCTACCTTATTTTCTTGTGCCTGCTTCCCCTACTCTGTTCCATAGAATTTGAACGATTTGTGTAGCATTATGAAAATATTTGTTGAAAGGATATATTCTGGGTTGGGCGCTGTGGCTCACGCCTGTAATCCCAACACTTTGGGAGGCTGAGGTGGGTGGATCACTTGAGGTCAGGAGTTCGAGATCAGCCTGGAAAACATGGTAAAACCCTGTCTCTACTAAAAATACAAAAAAAAAGACTGGGCTCAGTGGCTCATGCCTGTAATCCCAGCACTTTGGGAGGCTGAGGCGGGCGGATCACCTAAAGTCGGGAGTTCGAGACCAGCCTGACCAACATGGAGAAACCCCATCTCTACTAAAAATACAAAAATTAGCTGGGTGTGGTGGCACATGCCTGTAATCCCAGCTACTTGGGGGGCTGAGGCAGGAGAATCATTTGAACCCAGAGGTGAAGGTTGCAGTGAGCTGAGATTGAGCCATTGCACTCCAGCCTGGTCTGTAAGAGCAAAAACTCCGTCTCAAAAAAAAAAAAAAAAAATTAGTCGGGTGTGGGTGCACACGCCTGTAATTCCAGCTACTTGGGAGGCTGAGGCAGGAGTATCTCACTTGAACCTGGGAGGCAGAGGTTGCAGTGAGCCGAGATCAAACCACAGCACTCCAGCCTGGGCAACAGAGCAAGACTCTCTCAAAAAAAAAAAGGGGGGGTATATTCTGTTTATTATATTTCTCTGAAGCTTTGTGCGATAACTGAATTTTATGTTTGTTAATTAGAAGAATGCTTTTGAGTAATTTTCTTTGACTTTATTCTCTTTAATTTTTCATTTTTATAATAATATATAAGTTGATAAAGAGCTTTCTAATGGCCTTAACTTGTTTTGATCTCCTTTAGGGACTATTGAGCATTGTATGATGGTCTTATCTTTTTTTTTTTTTTTTTACAAAGAAGGCAGATTTTTGGAAGTGTTTATTTTGGAACTAGTCTTGTGTATTTCCATTCTGTCCCCACTGTATCCTGTATTTTGCACTGCCAGAATTCTGATAGCTGCCGTGAAGCAGGGCTGTGGCAAGTGGCCAAGTGTGATAAAAACCTATTTTTCATTTTAAAACAATACAGATGTCAGAATACTTTAAAGAAGTATTTAAAGATAGATTGAGTAGAATGGAAGAAATAGTAAAAATCTAATGAGAAGATTGAAGGTTTTTCATTTGCTTTTGATGGAATTACATTTTTTGTAAACAGAAGAATACCAGGTTATGTCTTTCTTGATCTGTTAGTTTCTCTCTCTTTCTCCCTTTTTCCTGATCTGTGAATGCTGGTGCTAGACACTGCTGAATATACAGGAAAAATGGATTTTCTGGTGTTTTTTTTTTTCTTTTTTGAGGGGACCTCTAGGGTATACTTTGTGTGAGTGTCTGACTAGATATAGATATAGATGTCAATAGTTTGGTTTTGTTTATTTATTTTCTTGTTTTAACCCCAAAGAAAATGAAATCTTGTTTTCTTTTTGTTTTCAGCTGTGACTTAAACGTTAAAATGCTGCCTAAGCACAGTTGAGATAGTAAAACAGGATTTTAGTGTAACATATTACAGAATTTTGGAATATTCATTTACTTAATGGACAGCTGAACTCCAGTCAGTGCTTTCTTTAAGTTTAATGTCTCATCCTGCATTGGTGTTCGATTCAGAATGAATTCAAGTTCTTAGTGTGGCCAACTGCCACAAAGTTGGGTGAACTTTAAATATATAATGGCTTTCTGTTTTGTTTTGTTTTTGAGATGAAGTCTCGATCTGTCGCCCAGGCTGGAGTGCAGTGGTGCGATCTCAGGTCACTGCAACCTCTGCCTCCCCGGTTCAAGCAATTCTCCTGCCTCAGCCTCCTGAGTAGCTGGGACTACAGGCACGTGCCACCATGCCCGGCTAATTTTTTGTACTTTTTAGTAGAGATGGGGTTTCACTATGTTGGCCAGGATGGTCTTGATCTCCTGACCTCGTGATCTGCCCCCCTCAGCCTACCAAAGTGCTGAGATTACAGGTGTGAGCTATAGCTCCTGGTTAATGGCTTTCTTTTTAATGATTCTAGAGCTTTTAACATGAGAAAGTAGAAAATGAAAGGAAACTATAATAGATTTCTTGCCTAAAATGGGTATTCTTTGTAAGATGAAAAGTAGAGACAATCTGAGACCCTGAGTTATGGATCCGAAGGTCACATCACAGCCAGCATTAGAAAGTCATAGCACTAGTGGAAGAAAAGGCAGAAGGTAAACGCTGTCAAAGGAGCTCACTTGGAAAGGCCATTCCATCACCTAAGGTTTTTTTTTTTTTTTTTTTTTTTTTGGTGGAGGTGGAGTGGTCCTTTATAAGGAAATTACATTATGTTCAATCCGACATACAAAGACAAAAATCTTTTATTTTTAAATTGTGAAGTATGTCATGTCTATAAAAAGTAGAATAATGTAATATACAACCTTTAGCTTGAGAAATTGAACATTATGATTATAATTGCTGCCCCCAAGTACCCTTCCTTAGACCTCTCTCCCAAAAGTAACATTCTCTTAAATTTGGTGTTTACCATCCCATGAGTGTGTTTATCCTTTATCTACACCTATCTTATATAGTTTTGTAAGAATGTTTTAAAACCTTATTTAAAAGGTATTACACTGGCCGGTCGCAGTGGCTCATGCCTGTAATCCCAGCGCTTTGGGAGGCCAAGGCGGGTAGATCACCTGAGATCAGGAGTTCAAGACCGGCCTGGCCAACATCATGAAACCCCTGTCTCTACTAAAAATACAAAAATTAGCTGGGCATGGTGGTGGGCGCCTGTAATCCCAGCTATTTGGGAGGCTGAGGCAGGATAATTGCTTGAACCTGGGAGGCAGAGGTTGCAGTGAGCCGAGATCATGCCATTGCACTCTACCTGGCAACAAGAGCGAAACTCTGTCTCAAAAAAAAAAAAAAGTATTACACTGTATATATCCTTCTGCAAATCTTTTTTTTTTTTTTTGGAATAGAGTCTCCCTTTGTCACCCAGGCTGGAGTGCAGTGGTGCGATCTCGGCTCGCTGCGATCTCCACTTCCTGGGTTCAAGTGATTCTCCTGCCTCAGCCTCCTGAGTAGCTGGGACCATAGGCGTGTGCCACCACACCCAACTAATTTTTGTATTTTCAGTAGACATGAGGTTTTGCCATGTTGGCCAGGCTAGTCTTGAACTCCTGACCTCAAGTGATCTGCCTGCCTCGGCCTTCCAAAGTGCTGTGATTACAGGCATGAGCCACTACGCCTGGCCTTTTTTTTTTTTTCCCTCTTAATACTTAAAAAAAAAAAAATTAGGCCAGCACAGTGGCTCATACTTATAATACCAGCACTTTGGGAGGCTGAGGTGGGAGGATTGCTTGAGGCCAGTAGTTTGAGGTTACAGTGAGCTCTAATTGGGCCATTGCACTCCAGCCTGGGGATACAGCAAGACTGTGTTTCTTTTTTTTTTTTTTTTTTTTTGAGACAGAGTCTCACTCTGTCCCCCAGGCTGGAGTGCAGTGGCACAATCTCCGTTCACTGCAAGCTCCATCTCCCGGGTTCACGTCATTCTCCTGCCTCTGCCTCCCGAGTAGCTGGGACTACAGGCGCCCACCACCACTCCCAGCTAATTTTCTGTATTTTTTAGTAGAGACAGGGTTTCACCGTGTTAGCCAGGATGGTCTCGATCTCCTGACCTCGTGATCCGCCTGCCTTGGCCTCCCAAAGTGTTGGGATTACAGGCGTGAGCCACCGCGCCCTGCCCAAGGCTGTGTTTCTTAAAAAAAAAAACCCAAAAAACAAAAAAAAACTTATTTAGTTGATACATGTGATTCTGGTTCATTCATTTTTAACTACTTTGGCGTTTCTGTCTCTATTTCATATATTTAAACCTCTGTTAACTGACAGACTTTTTGCTGAATATTCTGGGGGACAGGAAAAAGGAATTTATTATGTCATTTTTAAAGTTAGACTAGGAATGCTGTTTTGACTTTCAAAACCAGTTTTCCTTTTTTGGTGTGGAATGTCCTGTTTATCATATTCCTGGGAAAATCCTTTGTACTTCCTGAGAGAAGGCAGAGAAGAAGAATGTTTTATTACACAGATGAACATGTCTTGTACAAAATACAGAGCAGCATCTGCCACAAAACAGTGAGCTCGTGGGGGATTGAGCTGCTGCAACAAAAACCTGGGTTACTAAAATTCTCAGATATTTCAAGTGCAGACAAGCTGTGGGTGGAAATTTGTTGGCATTAATTCATTGTTTCTTTTCTCTGTGTTTGGAATTATCTGCAATTTGGGTACTATCTGCTTTATTTTGTAAAAGGAGATGCGCCTTTTATGGTAAAAAGGCGGTTCTTGAATTGTGTCATGGTTTTATGGGGCAAGCAAAAGAAAAGTAAGGTCTAGAAATGAGGGGACATACTTTTTGAGACAGGTAGTTGGTGTGAAATAAATATTTGTTTTAATAATAATTCTGTACATATTAGTCAATGTATATTCTTACTTTGAAGTCATTGTTTTAAAAAGACAATCTCTGATAAAATTTTATCTTCTCAATTTCATGCTGTTGTCTTTCATTTCCAACACTCTTGATAATGGTTTGAACATTTTTGCAGAGTACACAGGGCAGAGCTTCATTCAGGTTGTCCCTCCAAATGATTTGCTGTAGTGCATTAACCAGAAATGCTGAGGCAGCAAGGGAAACACTAATAAATTGGATGGTTTCCAGGGACTGTCGCTACGGCAAGCAAACACAAGCCAAAATTAAAATGTTAGTTAGGCACCCAAGATATAAGTCTGGCCAGATATGCTATTAACAGTGAATCTTCCATTCTCATTAAATTATTTGAGATCTGTACAATTTGAAGATTGTTACAAATGGTGACCAATTTTAAGCATATTTTAATTAGGGGTGGTATAATAGTCTTTTGGCTAAAACTTAATTAGAATGAAAAAATACTTTTGCCTTTTTTATTTGATAGATTCCAGTGCCTCAGGAATGAACCTCCAGTAATGGGAGAGTTTTTTTTGTTTTGTTTTGTTTTTGAGACGAAGTCTCACTCTTGTCCTCTAGGCTGGAATGCAGTGGCGCAATCTCGGCTCACTGCAACCTCCACCTCCCAGGTTCAAGTGATTCTCCTACCTCAGCCTCCCGAGTAGCTGGGATTACAGGTGCCTGCCACCAGGCCCGGCTAGTTTTAGTATTTTTAGTAGAGATGGGACTTCACCATGTTGGCCAGGCTGGTCTTGAACTCCTGACCTCAGGTGATCTGCCCGCCTCGCTAGTGCTGGTTTTCTTGCTAACTACACAAATTATACTTCTGTAGTAATTTTCACAAATTATTTTACCGTGAAAAGTATAGGTATGGGGAGAGGAGATAGTGGTATGTGAAAGGGCCTTTTGTATTTTTCTTGTTTTGGAATGATTTCCAATCATTTTCAAACAGAACCTCTAAACCAAAGAGTTTGTGTGGCTTGGCAAATGAACCAGAATTTTTTTTAATTTAGTACTTCAAGGTTTCTAAATTTTGTAAACTTGTTTCTGAAACTAGTGAAAGCCTGAAACTAGTGGATGGCCTAAGACTTTTTTAATTTAAAAAATGTTTCTTATTTCTTCATTGTTTGTTAGGGTTCTATCAGTTTTTTATATTCCGGACACACAGAGATGGGGTGAATTTGTTTTCCTCTTTCATCATTTGTGTGTGTGTGTGTGTGTGTGTGTGTGTGTGTGTGTGTGTGTGTTGGAGTCTCGCTTTGTCGTCCAGCCTGGAGTGCAATGGCGCGATCTTGGCTCACTGCAACCTCCGCCTCCCTGGTTCAAGCAGTTCTCCTACCTCAGCCTCCCGAGTAGCTGGGATTACAGGTGTGCTCCACCACACCTGGCTAATTTTTGTATTTTTAGTAGCGATGGGGTTTCACCATGTTGGCCAGGCTGGTCTCGAACTCCTGACCTCATGATCTGCCCACCGCGGCCTCCCAAAGTGCTGGGATTACAGGCATGAGCTACCATGCCTGGCCAATTTTTTTCTTGTTTAATCTAAAAATATTTCTAAAAAAATTGGTTTATGAGCTGTTACTTCAGTTCCCCCCGCCCTGGTCTTTTTTTTTTTTTTTTTTTTTTTTTTTAAAGAGATGGGGTCTTGCTTGTTGCCCAGGCCCAGGCTGGCCTTGAATTCCTGGGCTCAAGCAATCCTCCTGCCTTGGCCTTTTGAATAGTTGGGACTATAGGCACACACCACCACACCCAGCTAACTCCCAATTTTTATATCTGTTGAGCTTATCATGTGATTGTCAAATATCTATTATTACTATTTTTTTTGAGACAGAGTTTCCCTCCTGTTGCCCAGGCTAGAGTGCAATGGCATGATCTCAGCTCACCGCAAACTCTGCCTCCCGGGTTTAAGCAATTCTCCTGCCTCAGCCTCCCAAGAAGCTGGGATTATAGGCATGCACCACCACGCTGGGCAAATTTTGTATTTTTAGTAGAGATGGGGTGTCTCCATGTTGGTCAGGCTGGTCTTGAACTCCCAACTTCAGGTGATCTGCCCCTCCTTGGCCTCCCAAAGTGCTGGGATTACAGGCGTGAGCCACTGCGCCCTGCCCAAATATTTAATACTTTGTTTCTGGAAAAAGTATTTTAGAGTTTCTTACGGTCAATCTGGATTTATTCTAGGTTACAACTAATTTTTTTTAAAAGTGCTCTCTTGTCCTAAGGGTCACTGTGATAACTAGTGGCTAAGAATGACTTAAACAAAGTCTTTTCAGACTTTCTTTCTTCTTTGGCATTATATGCTGAGGTACCCACATTAGCAGGCTCAAGAGGGCCTTTACCTTTGACATTTACTTTACTTTTTTCTATTCTTTTAGGTCTTTCACTACCATTCCTACAGTGATTGGCAAGATACCGTTTCTACCTCACTCTCCATGTACCATGCCAGTGACATCTTAGCTGCTAGAGTGTGGAGCTGGCCTGTGGGAGTCAAGTAAGTGCCTTTTTTACTATTTGGCATGGTTTTTGCTTACTTTGCAAAGCCATGTAGAGGAGCTTCTTAAGATTAGTTTTTAAAAAGGCACTTGCTTGATCCTTGTGGGCTGGCTCTTTGCTCCAGCCTGCTATTGAACACTTGGTAGCTAACATGGGGCTGAGTTTAGTGAGGTGACTGTTGCACCATAGAATATTTTTACTATGGTACACCCTAAGGGATAATATATCTGATCTTAGCCTGATTAGACCATATTGGTAAACAACCCCAATAAATCAGAACTATGCTACCTCACACAGTTACTCTGGTCTCCTGGAAATTTAATAGGGTGTGGATGACCAAGGGTCTGCTGGTGTAAACCAGCTGGATTGCATGGAAACAGGGCAGCTCTCCTAGGAAAGCCAATTACCTTGGCATTTATCTTAATTAATTTGGCTTAATATATGGAAGAAGTAATGGTTGAGGTTAATCAGGTATGGGTTTCTATGTTTATCATTAAAGTTGCTAAAACCTGGTATCTTACTTTTGCAGGTCATCTTGTAAATTTTGCCTATATAAATTAACACATCCCCTGTATGTCATAACAACCATGTAAGGGAGAGTGTTTTCCTGCTCTGTCTTAGGTATTGGTGATGTGACCTGTTCACGCAGGGGAAACTTGAACATTCGCAGGTATGTGAAGATCATGATTCATAAGCATTTTCTCCCTGCAAGCAAAACAGTTTATTTTGGTGTGAACTCATGTGGTTTTATGAAATCTATGTTGCCAGTTGATTTTTCTGCCCCCTGTTACTGTAGAACAGGCGTTGACAAACTGTAGCATAAATGGTTGCTTGATTTTGTAAACAAAGTTTTACTACAATACAGACATATCCATTTGTTTACAGATTGTCTGTGGTTGCCCTGGCACTATAAGGACAGAGTTTAGTTGTTACAACAGAGACTATATGGTCCATAAAGCCTAAACTATTTATTATTTAGCCCTTTAAGAAAAAGTTTGCCAACTCCTACTATAGGCAAACTAAACTTCAAATTGTATTTAGAAATAAACTTGCAAGAACCACAGTTGTTTTCAAATAGGCTTCTAAAGAGAAAACCAGGAAAGTCAAGACCTGTGTCATAATGCTGACTAGCAAGTAAATATTTGCAATATGCATAGTGGTATGATTGATTACTAATACAAGGTTACTGAAATGGAAAGCTGTAATGGCAGTCCAGCTTCTTTATCTTTTCTTTTCTTTCATTCATTTATTCTCTGTCTTTCACACTGACTCTCATTTCTCTTTCTCTTTTTTGCTTTCTCACTGGGTGTAGGCATTCATTCAGTGGCAGGATGTTATTACTATTATTGGATTCTCTAAAGGTTTTATAGGCTGGGCGTGGTAGCTCACACATGTAATCTGAACACTTTGGGAGGCCGAGGTGCGAGGATCGCTGGAGGCCAGGAGTGCCTAACCAGCTTGGGCAATATAGTGAGGCCCCATTAAAAAAAAAAAAAATTAGTTGGGCATGCCCCTGTAGTTATGGCTACTCGGGAGGCTGAGGTGAAAGGATCGCTTGAGCCCAGGAAATTTGAGGCTGCAGTGAGCTGTGATCACGCCATTGTACTCCAGCCTGGATGACAGAGCAAGACCCTGTTTCTTAAAGAAAGAAAGGACTTCCAGATTCATGGAAGAATTATTACAGTTAAAATACCAGTCAGGGTAATGGAAATTGAGGACCAGAGTTATTCAAGGATCACAGAGCAAATCAGTGTTCTACTACTGAAATCAGAGGGTAGGTCTCCTGCCTCCTTTCCTAGGGTTCCTTTTGCTAGGTCTCACAACATATTAGGCGATGCTTGTTTTCCCTACTAGTTGAAAGGTGCACAGTCTATTTCCTTTCTCTCTCTCTCTCTCTTTTTTTTTTTTTTTTTTTTGCCCCTGAAGTAAAAGCAAAGACTCAATGATTTAAACCACAAAGATATGGTTGTTAAGAGTATCGGTCTTAATTGGAGTTTGGATGCTTTTATTGTTTGAAGATAACTAGGGGATTGCTTCTTCTTTTTTTTTTTGGAGATACAGTCTCGCTCTGTCGCGCAGGCTGGAGTGCAGTGGCACGATCTCGGCTCACTGCAACCTCTACCTCCCGAGTTCAAGCAATTCTCCTACCTCAGCCTCCTGAGTAGCTGGGTTATAGGCGCCCGCCACCACTCCGGCTTAATTTTTGTACTTTTAGTAGAGATGGGCTTTCACCATGTTGGCCAGGCTGGTCTCAAACTCCTGACCTCAGGTGATCCACCCGCTTCAGCCTCCCAAAGTGCTGGGATTACAGGTGTGAGCCACTGTGCCCAGCCGGGATTGCTTCTTAATGAGTCACTAAGTGCTTATAGTATATACTCAGAAAGGTTGGCTTAGATGGAATAAAAAAAGAAGTTAGAGCTTTGTTCATAATTTTGAAGCTAGGAGCAAAACTAAAATTGGCATAGATAGAATGCTTTCCTCATATATCTATGTATCTAAGACCATAGATAGAAAGTATATTTGTGTATGTGTGTGTGGGTATGTGTGTCTAACAGCTTTAAAAGTGCATCTGGATTGCATTTTGAAAGGAGTTTAGCAGGTGTATTACAATCTGCAGATTATGTTGCAGAGTTTTAATTGGACTTTTAAAAATAAATTTTATTTTTGAACAGTTTTAGATTTACAAAAAAATGGCAAAGATCTTACACAGAATCCCCATATATCCCTCACCTTCTTCTATTATTAACATTTTACATTACTTTGGTACATTTGTTACAATTAACAAACCAATCTTGATACATTATTATTAACTAAAGTCCATACTGTATTCAGATTCCCTTAGTTTTTGCCTAGTGTTCTTTTTCTGTTCTTGGATTAAAGGAATTTTTATTAGCATGTTCGTTGAAATAGGAGACATTTATATGATCACCTGAAGGTTAGGCTAGTTCTGAAGTCCCTTTCAATTTCCAAGAGTCTATTTAAATGAGTACAACAGGCAAAGTTTGGACTTGTAATGTTTATATTCTCCTGTTACGTGTTGGGAAAAAAAATTGTTACTTTATCTTATTGATAGTAATGGCTCTTCAATTGTTTCTAAATTTTAGCATCATCAATTTCAGAAAGGACAAGATGGATTTGGTTACTTCTGTCATTAAGTATCATATGCTAAATTGCTGGTGAAAATATTCTAAAGTAAATTGCCTCCTTTGGGAATGATGTGGATCAACTATCCTACGTCAATAAGTTTTTTCCCGCTGAAAGTAGTTTTGGAGTCCATACCTTCTGATGAATCTATTAATCATTCATATTTCCCTATGAAGATTTAAAAATATTTATTCCTTAAAAGTTCATTAGTTATTTACAAAAGTTGAACACATGCATGCCCTATGACTCAGCAGTTCCATTTCTAGGTTTATACAAAACAGAATTATGTGTCTATCTATATTCACCAAAAGACCTGGACAAAAATGTTCATGGCAGGACTAATAGTCCAAACTGGAATTTTCCAAGTGCCCATCAACAGTAGAATAAGTATATAATTTGTGACATAACCACATAATGAGTATTGAACAGTGATCAGAATGAACAGGTTACAACTACATATAAAAATGCATGGTTCTCACAAATAATATGATGAACAAAAGAAGCCAGACACTAACAGTGTATGATTCCATTTATATGAGTTCAAAAGCAGGTAAAACTAATCAATAGTGTCAGAAGTCAGGAGACTGATCACCTTTGTTGGGGGTTTGGGGAAAGTGTTTGACAGAGGGTATGAAGGGGGCTCCTGGGGTGCTAGTAATGTTCTGTCTCTTGGTTTAGGCATTGGTTGCATGGGTGGGTTCATTTTGTGAAAAAATTATCAAGTTTATACTTTTTCATTTACATGTTATTCAGAAAGTATATACAAAAAGTATTAAAAGTATTAGCAATTCTGGAAAACACACAGCATTTCACTGTTAACATTTAAAGGATATGTAGAGAACCAGTTGAGCAAATGAACCTTTTATCTTAGAATATATGCTGTCAGAATTATAGGATTATCAAGGTACCATTATGTTACTGGAGCTGTTACAGTCTTAGTCTTATTTGTATTATAAGAAGAATAAAGTAGCTGATGTTAATAATCTCTTGTTATTGTAACCAGGTTTTTGAGATGCCCCAAAGAAGGACATCTTTTCTTTTTGGTCTGTTTTGATTCACCAAGTCAAAACATTCAGGTATTCTTTTAGTACAGTAAAGAATGATCGGGCAAATAGTTGTGCATTTGGAATATTCATGTGTTTACGAGTGCTGGTATGTGTTCCTTCCCACTGATTGTTACATCAGCAAGTGAGCTGTAGTCTTGGTTGTGTGTGTATTTTACATGTTCTTTTGGCTTTAAGGTATCACTTAACATAACCAGAATGTAGAATTTTCTTCCCAAACAGAGCTCTTTTTGTGATTTTTCTTATTGTCACTTTTGGTTTTTCCAGTGACTTGAGGATAAATCACCTCAGGCATTTATCCTTTATATTACAAACATACAATTATATTCTTTTAGTTATTTTTAAATGTACAATTAAATTATTATTGGCTATAGTCACCCTGTTGTGCTATAAAATTCTAGGTCTTATTCATTCTTTTAATTATTTCGTGCCCATTAACCATTGCCACTTCCCAATCATTTTTATTGATTGATTAGTTGATTGATTGAGATGGGAGTCTTGCCGTGTGGCACAGGCTGGTCTTGAGCTCCTGGCCTCAAGTGACCCTCCCACTTCAGCCTCCTGAGTAACTGGGACTGATTACAGGTGCAAAATACTATGCCCATCTAATTAAATTTTTTTTTTTTGAGAGACGAGGTCTCACTAGGTTGCCCAGCTGGTCTTGCACTCCTAGCCTCAAGCAATCCTTCCACTATGGCCTGGGATTACAGGCATGAGTCACTGTGCCTGGCCAATAGTGTTTCTGATAACCAGTGACTGCTTACTAACTTTCAGGTTGTGTGACATGCCATACATACATGATTTTATTTCATTTATTCTGTGCACCAGTCCTATAAAGTAGGTACTATAATTTCTACTGCTGAAGAAATAAAGACAGGAAGGTTCTATGTAACTTGCTCAAGCTAGTAAGTGATGAAATTAGGAATTCAGGTATATGTCTGCATACTTCCCAGTTGTAACCTCTGTCTCCGCATGCTCCTGAATGCCATGAATAGATTACTCCTTAATCACCAAGTGCATTCCCACCTTTTTCTTAGCCCTTTCACTTTGCAGATCCACTGACTATTAGGCCCTGACTTGTTCCGTTTGTTCCTTTCTCATCATCTCACTCTATCCATCCTTCAAGGCACAGCTCAAGTCCTATCTGTTCAGTGACTTCTTCCTTCTCCTTTCCAATTTATAGAATACTCCTTAGCCCTGCCACACATTTTATACTTCCATTGTGTTGAATCTATCTATTTATATACGGATGCTTTAATTTAAACTTCAGATTGTAACCTCCTTGAGGAAAGGGCTTGGATTACAGATTTTACTTGTATTCTCTGCAGTGTCTTATAATAGATGTTCAACAAATGTATATGTTGATCAGTTGAAATGATAATAGAACCCTTAATAGCTGAAGATATGTAACGTGCATCTAAGACTCCTGGTTATTTGAGCTTCTTGAAGTACTTTATACATCCAACTAACAGTCTTAATTCAGAACCAGGAATGACATGTTTAGGTTAGAGTTAGATACTGATTTCTAGACAGGAAGCTTAGTAATTGTTGCTACATACTGATCCAAGTGAGAATAGTTCTTTATATCCAGAGCCTGAATGAAAGAGCCAGTGGTGAGACAGTGAGTTGATTACTTCTCCCTGTTTCACCACTGGCTCTTTGGTTCAGGCTAACAATGTATCTCACCTAGATTATATTAACAGCTTTCTAATTAGTCTCCCTGCTTTTGTTCTTTCTTACCTCTGGTCATAATTCAGCAGTGGGAATGATGACATCAGGCAGAAGGAGACTTATTCAGTAGCTTCTGATCTCACTCAGTAAAAGACAAAGTTCTTCAAGGGGCCTACAGGTAGTGACAATAAACTGGCTCTCTGGAGGGGGAAAAGGTTCTGATTTGTAGCATTTGCCTGTTTTACTGGTATAATTACTCCCACTCTGGCTGATTCAAAGTTCTAGAATGTACAGCAATCTGCTCCCCAGTCAATATCGGCTTCAGCACATCACTATTGAACATTTGGCTCCCCGTCTGACTCCCATCTGCTGCCACTTTCCCTCTTGCCCACTCCATTTTGTGATACTGACCTCCTTGCTATTCCTCAAACATGCTGAACATGCACCTACCTCATAGGATTTTTGCACTGCAGTTTTCTATCATTAGAATGCTTTTCTCCTGAATATATACAGGTTTTCTTATTTCTTTTCCCTCTCGAGTCTCTGCTGAAATATTATATTCTCAGTAAGGTCTTCCACGATCTCCTTGCATGAAAATTTTATTTTATTGGTTGTTCTGAGATGATTTTAATATACACTACAGTGTTTTTGTAGTCGTCTAGTGCCTTGCCGTAGTGATGCATTACTGCTATTTCTAGGCAATGTCATCTATGGGTGCGGATAATGGTTATATTTGCTGTTGAGACTTAAAAAGAAGCATTTCATTTTGTTTGAAACGAAAATATCTGTGATACATATAAACAAATCAGTTTGGGCCTCTTATTGGTAATTGCAACTTGAATTACTATCCACTTAGGCTCCTTATGGGGAATGCAACAATATTTATGGTTAAGTGTACATTTGATAGTATATTGTTCTCACAGTAACATCATTGTGGGTTTGAAGATCTGTGCTAAGTTGTGAAACAATGGAATTTATACACTTTATTTGAAGATAAATTGGGTTTATAGGGAATTCTTGGTATAAATATTAACATGTATAGATTAGTATAACATACTGTTTGTTATAATTAGAAAAAGCTGTGGGCACTTGAATCCCAGCTACTTGGGAGGCTGAGGCAGGAGAATCGCTTGAACCCGGGAGGCAGAGATTGCAGTGAGCGGAGATTGCACCTTTGCACTCCAGCCTGGGCAACAAGAGCGAAACTCCATCTCAAAAAAAAAAAAAAAAAAAAAAAAAAAAAAGGTACATGACTTCTTATGAACTAGATGCCACCTTTTCCCCTTAACCTCAGCTGTTTCTTTTTCTTTTCTGTTTTATTAAGGAACTTTAACCTTCCGCTTGACTTAGTCTAGGCATAGCTAATATTACAGTGAGGTAACAAGATTGAGTTGTAGTTATTGGCACTTTTTTCTTTCTTTCTTTCTTTTTTAACATGCAACTATTTTTACAAGCAAAATTCTAGTGTAACCAGAGTTGAAAACATGATAGCTATAGTTACTTTTTAAAAATTAATTTTTCAGGGGTAACTTTGACAACCCATTTTTGGGGGGAGTTTGATTTATAAGTCAAAGAAGAGAGTAGCTTGCACTGAAAGTTGCTACTTCTTCCTGTTAGATGATTAAGAAATAGAGACAAAATCTGTTTCTTTTTTATGAGGCCTTTTGTTACTTTCTTGGGTGACATTTTAAATAAAATTTGCATTATTTCTTTTCTCAAGACTACTGGACATGGGAGAAAAAGTCCCTTTTCCTTATCAAAGCTTAATTTCCTTTATTCTATTACTGTTATCTTCAGAAAATGTTTATTTTTGGCTGGGTGTGGTGGCTCACGCCTGTAATCCCAGCACTTTGGGAGGCTGAGGCAGGTGGATCACGAGGTCAGGAGATCAAGACCATCCTGGCTAACATGGTGAAACCCCATCTCTACTAAAGATACAAAAAATTAGCTGGGTGTGGTGGCAGGTGCCTGTAGTCCCAGCAACTTGGGAGGCTGAGGCAGGAGAATGGCATGAACCCGGGAGGCGGAGCTTGCAGTGAGCTGAGATCGGGCCACTGCACTCCAGCCTGGGCGACAGAGCGAGATTCCGTCGTAAAAAAAAAGAAAAAAAGAAAATGTTTATTATCTAGTCTTTTTTTTGCAGCTAAGTTTTTAAAAATTAGCAAATTTGTCAGAGAGAACGAAGATTAATAAACTTAGTTTTCTGTTCTATATATGATGCTATGATTCTTATTTTTTCTAACATATTCAGAATCATTCATTTTTAAAAATTTTCTTTCTATGATAAAAGTACTAAATCTTTTATCATAGAAATTGAGATGTACAGAAAAATGGAAGAAAGAAAAAGTGCTACTCAGAGACAACCATTGTTAACATTTTTATGTATTTCCTTTTAGACATTTTTTAATGGAATTCATGTTGCTTTGATAAAAGAATAGGTCATCTTTATATACAACATAAAACCATATAACTTACCATCGAAGATGACTCAAAGAAGAAAAAAACCCATGTAACTATATTTTGCTTTTTTTGCTCAGCATTATACCAAATATTTAACAAACTTGTCATACACATTTAATGGCAGCATAATATTCCAGAGTGGCTGTATCAGTATTTGTGCTTGCAACGTGCTTTTCAAAATATATATATTTTTTGGTAGCACATTTGAGGATTTTAAAGGTAAACATTCTTTCCTCGTTTTCACCTGATGACTTGTGTAGTTTGTTGCTCTGCAGATAGAATAGGTTACTGCCCTCACCATGTTCTTTTACACTCACAAGTAACAGCCACAAATTTTAATAATGTTATTCAGAACATCTTTAAAAGTCCATCTGTTTCAGATGGTATCTTCGAGAACTTTTAACACAAACTGTCAGATTCTTCTAAGGTCATTGGAAAGCCCATCCTTTTGTCCTTAGATTTGCTCATCAAGAATATTAAGAAATAGCTTGTGATTCTTTGATATAGTTATGTAGATATAGTATATTTTTAAAAAATCAATTCCCTATTACACATGTATGTTGTTTCCAGTCTTTTGCAGTTATTTGCATTGCTATGGTGAATAACCTTGTGCATTCATCATTGCTTGTGTATGAGTTTATAGAATGTATTCCTTAAAGTAGAAGGTATCAGAATTACTCTCTGCTTACATCTTTGCCAACACAATGTGGTACTAAACTTTCTGACTGGTGAAAAAATGGTATCTCAATGAAGCTTTAATATGTTTTTCTCGTATAAGTGAGTGAGATTCTTTTAAAAGTACTGTCTTTCCCTTTGCTGTGAACTAAAACTCATGTTCCTTAACTCTCATAGAGATGTTGGTCTTTTTCTTTGTAATTTGTGGGAGTTCTTTGTATATTAGGGAAACTAATCCTTTGTGATTTTAACTGCATTTCTACCACCACCCTCTCCCCCACAAGTTTGTCACTTTTTAACATTTTAAGTCCTTTAAGTCTGAATCTGGACATTCAACTCTTAGGCACATTTAAAGGGCTGTATTATATATGAAAGTAGGGAACTACCTGTAAATGTTGCCAAGTAAATACAGTATTAGTCCTGAACATATTTGAAGACAGCTATGTGGATGAAGGTTAGATTAGATTTATTCTTTCTCTTTATGGAGAAGCAAATTGCAGCTCAGCATACGGAAGAATTTTCTCTTATTAGATCAGCTTCAAAATGGAATGGAAATCCTTTGGAATAGATGGATTCTTCGTTACTAGATTTGTTATTGGGAAGGAGATGCCAGCCTTTTCCCCAGTTCATTGCACAAAATAAGCACTTAGTGTTGAATAAACGAATCTTTGGGTCATCTGGATGGTTGGATTAGCTGGTTTTTAATAACTTTCACACTGTGTTTATTTTTTATTTTTTTGAAACAAGGTCTCATGTTGTCATCCAGGCTATAGTGCAGTGGCACAAGCATGGCTTACTCTCCTGAGCCTCGACTTCCTGGGTTCAGGGTATCCTCCCACCTCAGCCTCTTCAAGTAGCTGGGTCTACATACACACGCCACCACACCTGGCTAATTTTTTTTTTTGAGATGGAGTCTCGCTCTGTCACCCAGGCTGGAGTGCAGTGGTGTGATCTCGGCTCACTGCAAGCTCCACCTCCCGGGTTCCCGCCATTCTCCTGCCTCAGCCTCCCGAGAAGCTGGGACTGCAGGCACCTGCTACCACACCTGGCTAATTTTTTGTATTTTTTAGTAGAGATGGGGTTTCACCGTGTTAGCCAGGATAGTCTCGATCTCCTGACCTTGTGATCCGCTTGCCTCAGCATCCCAAAGTGCTGAGATTACAGGCATGAGCCACTGCGCCTGGCCCACACCTGGCTAATTTAAAAATTTTTTTATGGAGATGGAGTCCCACTATGTTGCCTAAGCTGGTCTCTAACTCCTGCCTTCAAATGATCCTCCCACCTGGGCCTCCCAAAGTGTTGGGATTACAGGTATGAGCCATTGTGCCTGGCTCATACTATTTTCACTTAAAAAATATTAATGTAGGCCGGGTGCGGTGGCTCACGCCTATAATCCCAACACTTTGGGAGGCTGAGGTCGGTGGATCACCTAAGGTCAGTTCGAGACCAGCCTGACCAACATGGTGAAACCCCATCTCTACTAAAATACAAAAATTAGCTGGGCATGGTGGTGGGCACCTGTAATCTCAGCTACTTGGGAGATTGAGGCAGAAGAATTGCTTGAACCCAGGAGGTGGAGGTTGCAATGAGCCAAGATTGCACCATTGCACTCCAGCCTAGGCAACAAGAGCGAAACTGTCTGAAAAAAAGAAAAATATTAATCTATGTGTTTATACATACTGCCTTTCATATAACTAAAATCATATTTCTTTCCTCCTTTCTTGCCTGATTCTCTCTCCTTCCCATTTTGCTCCAAGATAACCATGTCGTATATATATCCTTCCATATTTTTCTTCATACTTGAATGATTATCCTATCTGTTTTTATTTATTTATATATTTTAAGATAGGATCCTGCTGTATTGCCAGGCTGGTCTTGAACTCCTGGGCTCAAAGGATCCTCCCACCTCAGCCTCTGGAGTAGATAGAATCATAGGCATTGGCCGTGGCACCTGGCTCCACCCTATTTGTTTTTTGTCTATCAGCACACACATACTTCAGGCACACGTGTGTGTGTGTGTGTGTGTGTGTGTGTGTGTGTGTGTGTGTAGTTCGTTCTATAAAATTGGATCGTATTTGCATTCTTTCCTGTATTTTGTTTTTCTCACATAGTAATAAATAGTAGAGCTCCCTCTAAGTCAACTGATACAGCTCTGTCATTAATTCAATGGCCGTATAATATGCCATCATATATGGGATTATTCCTTGATGCAGCTGTACTTTTGTTTATTCAGCTGATATTTTACTGGTGGACATTCACTTTGTTTCCTGTTTTTTTTTTTGTCACTGTGAACATTGTAATAAGCATCTTGTACATATCCTTACATACAGGTACGTTTATGAGATAAGTAGTGGGATTTCTGGTTCAAAGTATATGTACATATGATATATGCATATTTAATGATATAGGTTGAGTATTCCTAATCTAAAAAAAATCAAAATTCAGTATTTGAAACACTTCTGGTCCAAAGCATTTCCAATGAGGAATACTCAACCCGTATTTAATAATTACTGCCAGATTGCTTTTCTTAGCCAACTTAAGAGTCTTTCCAAGGTCCCTTCTGGTTCATGTAAGGCCATAAAATATAATTATATAGTCTTCTTATAGTTGTTAGTTATAGGATTTTTCTGGATTCTTAAAAAGACTTTAAGAGTTCTATTTATAAAATTGATAATCTTCTGAATGACTGTGTTACCTTAGTACAAAATAAAACAAGTCTTTCATCAAAGCTCTAGTACCTGGAAAATATTCTAATAGACTAGAAGGTAAATTGAGTTGAGACAAATTTTAATGTATGGCTTTGGGGATGGCGGTTGGGAAATAAAGGCCGTTTTGGCAATAGATTTTTATCTTTAAAGTGGGTATCCACTTGGTTGCAAGAGGATTAATTATAGGAATCTCTTCCTCTTGTAGTCTCTCAGCTTGAAAAGATAAATATAGAGCACCAGTGCTCAGAGAGGGAATGCTGTAGAGAACGTGTGGGTAGCTGCTGTAGTTTTACACAGCAGATAACATCTAGAATAAAGAACAGATGAAAATACTCATTGAGGATTAGTGTTCTTGAAACATCATCAAATGGAACATTCCCCAAGCCTGGCATTCAGAGCCATTCATAATCTTGCTCATCTTGCATGTCTGATAATATCTCCTATCGAGCCCAACATACTTTTCCCTAATCCCACTTTACTCTCTGCCTGCTACATTCATTCCCAGTGCCAGACATTTGTTTTATCCTTTGGAAGATACATCTCTGCTTTTCTACATTCCTGATTACAATCTGTCTTTTCAGTACTCCAATCAAGTGTCATCGCCCTTCATAAAGCCTCTTTGCTTTCTCTAGACCACATTGATCCTTTTTCACTCTTAACTCCTAGAGTACTGATACTTTGAATTCTTCGTGTTGGTTCCCGAGTATGTATTTGTGTAGCAGTAGGAAGTTTTTTTTTGAGTGCCTCTTGTATGGGAAGCACTATGCTACATATTGGGTTTATAGGAATGAACATGATAGATAATGTCCCTGTCCTTAAGAAGTTTTATATTCTTGTGGGGAGAGACAACTAATAAATAATTAACAAGAAAATATCAGTAAGAATCTGATGAAAAAATGTATGAAGAATGAATCAGATCTCTTAGTTGAAATGACAAAGCCCAGTAGTTAATTTAAGCAGAATTTATTTATTTTTTTTTTTAAGGATATTAGATAGCTCACAGAATCTTCAGGGATGCCAGAGAATCAGTCTTGGTGTCTACTTAGCCAGGAAAAATGCCCAAATTATACCACTGGACCAAATCATTGGAGACTACTGCTTTTGCCACTGGGAATGGGTATTAGAACTTTTAACTGTCTGTGCTGAGTATGAGATGCCATTGCTAGGACCTCTGCTATTTCTGCTTCTGAAAGAAAGCTGATATAACTCTGAAATGTTCTTTAGAATGGATTTCACATGGTGTCTCCATTATATCACTTGTCTTCTAATAAATATCATGTGAATGTGTTTTATTGGCATAATATAGGTCAATTACCTGCTTCCGGTTTGCAAGAGAGACTGGGTAACTGAATTTCTGACTTTTATTTTGAGGAGGCAGGATTTATGGGATGAGAAATTCGCCAAACAAGAAAGGCTGTTTAAAGGTACTGAATAGTTAACTAGTTGATTATTAATAAACTATGGGAAATTTGATACAGTGGAGTGATTGGAGGATTAATTTAGATTTGAGTAGTCAGAGATTTCTCTAAGTTCATGATACTTAAGCTGAGACATATATGACAAGGAGAAATCCATGTAAAGATACGAGTGAAGAGTATTTCAGTAGAGGGAACAAGTGAAAAGCCCCTGGTTTGAGATGGGGGTGGGGGTTTAGGGCATGGATATTATATGGTCTTATACTTACAACAGGAAAGAAGAGCAGGATAGCTAATGTGGTGGGAGTGTGGGAGTGAGGGGGAGTATAGTATGAGATAACACTGGGGAGAAGTTTCTATTTTAACATAGTTTGAGGACACTCAGCTTATTTCCTTTCCTACTCTGAGAATGACTTGTTGAGAGTAGGGATGAAATTATATGTATATGGATAAGAAAGGCATTCCTGTGTCGTTAACCCCATGAACTATTGGATACCATGGAGGGGTTAAAATTATTTGTATATTTGTTTAGGAGGAGAATAGCATGAGGGATCTAGCAAAGATAAATACTAGAAAGACTATGTTTCCAGTGAGTAGAGGGATGAAGCCTTCTGTTTTTATTCTAGTGTCCAAATCTGGTGGGCCTTGAAAAGAATTGCTTCTTAACCTTGGTATCCAGGAACAGTGTATTATGGTTGCAGTTACTTGTATTGTGCTAGCTTTCAGGACTGCTTCAAAATACCAAAAGGCTCTAAACCCAAATGTACGCCCATCTTTCCTGTTGAAGAATAGCATTATATAGTAAAGCGATAGAAAACTGTATTTTAGGCCTGCCGCGGTGGTTCATGCCTGTAATCCCAGCACTTTGGGAAGCCAAGGCGGGTGGATCACCTGAGGTCAGGAGTTCGAGACCAGCCTGACCAACATGGAGAAATGCCATCTCTACTAAAAATACAAAAAAAAATTTAGCCGGGCATGGTGGCATGTGCCTGTAATCCCAGCTACTTAGGAGGCTGAGGCAGGAGAATTACTTGAACCCAAGAGGCAGAGGCTGCCGTGAGCCGAGATTGTGTCACTGCACTCCAGCCTAGGTGACAGAGCAAGACTCTGCCTCAAAAAAGAAAAAAAGAAAACTGCTTTTTATATTCCTTTTAAAAAAGAAATCAGTCCCACAAACACGTGAGATAAATTCACTTTTGGAATGTTAGAACAGTAACCACTCTGATTAAAGTGGTTTCTGCTTCTTGCTCACTCTTTCTCATTTGTGAAACTCAGCTCCTCACACTAGAACAGATAGATTAATACTTTCATACTGTAGAGTGGTATTTGGACTTTAGATGCACTAACCGGACTGTAGGTGGTAATACTCAGTTACTCAACCTTGGCATGACTGATACTTTGTTTCAGATAATTCTTTGTGGTTGGGAGGCTCTCTTGTGCATTGTAAGATGTTTAGCAGCATCCCTGGCCCCTCTACCCACTAGGTGCCGTAGCACTTCCCTCCCTAGCTGATAGCCAAAAATGTCTTTAGACTTTGCCAAATATCACCTGTGCTTGAGAACCATTGCTGTGTCTCTCTTCACTCTCTTCAGCATTCTTTTTTTTTTTTTTTTTTTTTTTCGAGACAGTGTCTGGCTGTGTCATCCAGGCTGGAGTGCAGTGGCGTGATCTTGGCTCACTGTTAACCTCTGCCTCCGGAGTTCAAGCAATTCTTCTGCCTCAGCCTCCCTAGTAGCTGGGACTACAGGTGTTCACCACCACACCTGGCTAATTTTTTGTATTTTGAGTAGAGATGGGGTTTTACCATGTTGGCCAGGCTGATATCTAACTCCTGACCTAAAGTAATCCGCTTGCCTTAACCTCCCAAAGTGCTGGGATTACAGGCATGAGCCACCATGCCCAGCCTTCAGCATTCTTTTAAACTTTGTTCTCCTATTGGTCCTTCCTTTTTTTTTTTTTTTTTTTTCTTTTGAGATGGAGTCTCACTCTGTCACCTAGGCTAGAATGCAGAACCAATCCACCTCCTGGGTTCAAGCGATTCTCCTGCCTCAGCCTCCCGGGTAGCTGGGATTACAGGCACATGCCACCATGCCCAGCTAATTTTTATATTTTTAGTAGAGACGGGGTTTCACCGTGTTGCCCAGGCTGGTCTCGAACTCCTGACCTCAGGTGATCCGCCCACCTCGGCCTCCCAAAGTGCTGGGATTACAGGGGTGAGTCACCATGCCTGGCCTATTGGTCCTTTTTAATAATATCTGATGACCACACCCTGTAGATGTTTTGCTGAGAATGCATACATGTGAACAGTCTCTGAATATGACCTCTTTGTCCAAAATATGCAGAAAGCTTTAACATAGTTTTAAAATGAGAAGACAAAATCCCTTTTCCCAAGTGTATATCATTTGGATTTTTCTAATACTTCTTTTGTAAGATCAGAAAAGATTATGTATGCAATAGTGCACTGTAAGCCATGCAGCGGTTGATTCTGCAACAGCTGTTTTGCTTTTTCCCTATTGTGCAGCAACAGTATGGTTTCTGAAGGTGACCCTAGCCTCAGTTGTGAGTTCTGATCAGCTTAAGCCAGTCGGTTTTTTAAAAATTGTTGTTATTTTTAGAGAGATGGAGTTTTGCCATGTTGTCCAGGCTAGTCTCAAACTCCTAGGCTCAAGGGATCCACCTGCCTTGGCCTCCCAAAGTGTTGGGATTATAGGCATGAGCCATCATACCTGGCCCCAGTTTATATATATATTTTTAATTCTTCTTAGTAGGGATGTGGTCTCACTATATTGCCCAGGCTGGTTTTGAATTGTCCGCAAGTGATCCTCAGCCTCCCAAAGCACTGGATTATAGGTGTGAGCCACCACACCTGGCTGCCTTATTCTTTTTAAGTGGCCAGAAAAAAAATAAATTAAGGATGTGTAGAGATCAAGCCTGTGAGAAAATAGAAATTAACTCCACTTGTTTAGATTTAGATCATTTTATTGTAGATATTCTTGTCACTGAGTGCCCAAGGAATGGATATTGGAAAGCTATAGCTGTCCTTAACTTCAGTGTCAAAGAGTTAGGAATCTCCTTTTTTTAAGCAATGGCTTTATTGAGGTCCAGTTCGCATAACATAACATTCACCCTTTTAAAGTATACAATTCAGTGGTTTTTAAGGTAGTCACAGGATTCTGCAACTGTAACCATCACCAATATCTGATTCCAGAATGTTTCCATCACTGTAGGAAAAAAAACAACAACAACCCATGTTTAGCAATCACTGTCTATTCCCCTCTACACCTGTGGCCATCACTAATCTTTCTTATTTCTATAGATTTTCCTCTTCTGGACATTTCATTTGAATGGAATCATATAATACATGGCCTTTTGTGACTGATTTCTTTCACTTTACATAATGTTTTTGGGGTTCATTCGTGTTGTAGGATATTTTGACATTTTATTCCTGTTATTGCTAAACAATAATGATGGATATAAACATTTATCCATCAGTTTATAGACATTTGAGGGTTTTTTTTTGCTATTAATAATGCTGTTATGAACATTTGTGTACAGGTTGGACAAATATTTGGACAAATATTTTTATTTCTCTTGGGTATATACCTTCAAGTAGAATTGCTGAGACATAGGGTAATCCTATGGTTAACTTGTTGAGGAACTGCTGAACTATTAACATTTCCCAAAGTGGCTCTACCATTTTTTAATCCCAGTAACAATGTATGAGGGTTCCAATTGCCCTGTATCCTCATCAGCACTTGTTCATGTCTTTTTTATTTTAGCCGTCCTACTGGATGTGAAGTGGCATCTCATTGTGGTTTTGCTTTGCTTTCTGTAATGACAAATGATGTTCAGCGTATCTTTGGAGAAATACCTATTCAGCACTTTAGCCCATTTTCAAATTGGGTTGTCTTTCTGTTGTTTTAAGAGTAAGGATGCCTTTTTTAAGCTCCTTTTTAGTTCATTATGAATCTGGCATCTATTCATTTAGTTCATCTATTTGATAACTCATAGAATGTTTTTTCAAAGAAGGCAGTTTTGTGCCCTTTTCAGTGTCCTTCAGTTATTTTAAATGCTGATCAGCAAGAGATTAAACTATAATTCTTTAAAAAATGAGATAGAGACTGTTGATGTGAAAAGACAGATATGTGAAAGAAATTATAAAGCACTGCTAATATAGATCAAACATGATAGGATCTGGTGAACCGAATTAAAGCTCTAGAATTCCTGTGGGAATCTGATTGAGCAGGTAATCTACAACTTGTGAGTGTGTCAAACAACTGCCCTTGGTTTCTGGTATGCTCCTTAAGCACACTTCCTTATCAGGAATATAAGAAACACCTGTGCTTAGTTTTGCAAGCTTTGGTACATAACATTTTGATTATGTATTTGTTTTGCCTTTCCTCACCAGGAATTTGGGTTTAAAGAATTCACAGTTGGTTTAACTAGATCATGTAGCTATGGTGTACCAACTTTTGTAGGAGCAAATGAAAGCTATTGAATATATTCTTACCTTGATTAAATGATAGGCGAGAGCATCCATGAGACGAAAATGGCCCTTTTGAGTGCTTTTTCTACATTTAGTGAGGTTAACATAATCTTTCACTAAGAGCATTTATGCCAGATTAATATTAAATGGAAGAAAATAATAGTGCTGAAAGAAATGTAGAGAGGGTTGGAAAAAGCACAGGTTTTGGTGCCAGACTGAATTTCAGATCAAATTTTAACTCTCCATTTCCTCCTTGAGTGACCTCGGACAAGGGAATTAATCTCTCTAAACTTCAGTCTTCATCTATAAAATGGGATGGATTAAATCTATCTTGAGGCTGGGCGCAGTGGCTCACGCCTGTAATCCCAGCACTTTGGGAGGCTGAGGCGGGTGGATCACGGGGTCAGGAGTTCAAGACCAGCCTGGCCAACATGGTGAAACCCCATCTCTACTAAAGATACAAAAATTAGCTGGGTGTGGTGGCACGTGCCTGTAATCCCAGTTACTTGGGAGGCTGAGGCAGCAGAGTCACTTGAACCCGGGAGGCAGAGGTTGCAGTGAGCTGAGATCGCGCCATTGCCCTTCAGCCTGGGCGACAGGGTGAGAATCTGTCTCAAAAACAACAACAACAAAAACTATCTTGTACTGAGGCAGGAGGATTGCTTGAGCCCAGGAATTCGAGTCCAGCTTGGGCAGCACAGCCAGACCCCCATGTCTAAAAAAAGGGAAATCTTGTAAGGTTGTTGTGAATATAAAATGAACCAATGTGTGAAAAGCATTTATGGCAGTGCTTGGCACATAACGAGTACTCTGTTGGTGGTACCCGATATATATGTTTCATATATATATATATATATATATATATTTTTTTTTTTTTTTAAGAAAATTTAGATAATCTTACATAGCTTAACTTGCAGCATCTACTCAGTCTTGACAAGCCTTTCTGGTAATTTAATTTCACAGAAGGTAGATAAAGTAAACCTGGGCCTGCTTTTTTTGTTTGTTTGTTTTAAAGAATTAACTTTTTATTATGATGGTACAATATGCTTATTGGAGAAAATTTGGAAAAATTATTTTAAAAGTAATATTTTTTAAAATTCAGAAAATTATAGTAGGAGTCTGTTAACAGAAGCTTTAAAGGGAATGTGGTCCAAGAAGGAAAGAAAAACTCCTCAGAGTAAATAATAATTATGTTAATTGGAAATTACAAGTAAGAACTAGAGGCAGAATCTATAAAAACTGATGAATACTACAAAAGAAATTCCTGATTGGGTGCGTTTGCTCACACCTGTAATTCTAGCACTTTGGGAGGCTGAGGCAGGAGGATCCCTTGAGGCCAGGAGTTTGAGGCTGCAGTGAGCCATGATCGAGCCACTGCACTCCTGCCTGGGTGATGGAGCAAGATCCTGTTTCTGAAAAAGAAAGAAAGAAATTCCTTGTTTTACTCAGATCTAAAATGGACATTTAGTCACTGGCCACATGTGACTTGAGGTGTGTGTAGTCCAAACTACTATGTACTGCAAATACAAAATACACATTGGATTATTTTTGTGTTGAAATAATATTTCCTATATATTGTGTTAAGTAAAATGTTACTAAAATTAATTTTATCTTTTTCTTATTAATGTGACTACTGGCCTAGTTAAAATTATATATGTGGCTCACATATTCCGTTGGACTGCACTGTGCTTTAGGCATAGTAATACTTACTAATTTTGAAGTATTTGAAAATTTAAAGTTAAGATATTGGATATTGAACCAAGGTTTTAATAATTTCCTTATAAACAATCACTGTTTTTTTGAGACAGGGTCACTCTGTCACCCAGGCTGGAGCTTGGTGGCCTGATCATGGCTCACCGCAGCCTTGACCTCCCAGGCTCAAGCAATCCTCCCACCTCTGCCTCCCAAGTAGCTAGGACCAAAGGCGTGTGACACCATGCCTAGCTATTAAAAATTTTTTTTTTTTTGTGGAGACAGGTCTCACTATGTTGCCCAGGCTAGTCTTGAACTCCTGGCTCAAGCTATTCTCCCACTTCAGCCTCCCAAAGTATTGGCATTACAGGCGTGACCCCGTCTCTACGAATAATTTAAAAAAAATTAGCTGGGTGTGGTGGTGCATACCTGTAGTCCCAGCTACTAGGGAGGCTGAGGCTGGATTGCCTGAGCTCAGGAGGTTGAGGCTTCAGTGAGCTGTGATCGGGCCTTGGCAGTGCAGGCTGGGTGACAGAGTGAGATTGTCTCAAAAAAAAAAAAAAAATTCGTCTGTGTTGTATCATGTATCAGAATTTTTTTTTTGATAGCTGAGTAGTATTTCAGTGTTCAGCATTTTTATTAATGACATGGATGGAATATTAATGACTTGCTTTGCAAACCCATATATGATCTGGAACTGGCAATGAAAATAAGTTGTATTGTTAAAGTGTGTTGGGTTTTTTTTCAGACTAGAGATTGAAAATAGTTGTCAGACTGAAAGAATTGACTGAATTGATTAAAACGTATTAAACATTGATAAGTGCAAAATCCCATATATGATCTAAAAAGTTAGTGTTATTGTAGATGGATGTGATGTGGTTTAATAGCAGGTAATATGAAAAATACCTGGAGGGTTTCACTTGACAGCATGTTCATCATGAGTCCACAGTATTATCTGGGCTATATTAATAGAAGCATGGTGTCCAGAATGAGGACTATGATTGTCCCAAAGTATTGTGTTCATGTCTAGGTACCTTATTTTAATGGTAAACATTTAAAAACAAAGGCATATTCAAGAGAGAAACCAGAATGATCTAATGGGAAGGTAACTAGCCACTCAGTATTAGAATAAAGCTGTTGTAAGGTAGAGTGGACTGCCTTGGGAGGTAATCAGATCTATGTCACAGGATTTGTTCAAGCAGAAGCTGGATGAACACTTGGCAGGGACATTGTAGACTATTTTAGTTTCACAAGTTGGGTACAGGAGTGGAGAAGGTGCCTAATTATATAGAATATCTTTGTGGATCTTCAACCTTGATGTTAATATTTGGTAATCATAGAACATTGCAGAATACTGGGGTTTAAAGTGTTAATAGTGGTTGTCTCTAGGGGATGGGATAGGAGACTGACATTTCCCATGTTATGTACTTCTGTATTTAATTTTAGTTTCTACAATGAGTATATATTGCTCTATTAAAACAGTTGTAAACACTTGTTTCTTGGCTAGTGACATTGATGCAAAAAATATTCTCGTTTTGCAAATCAACACAAATTAATACTTTACAATTTTTCAAAAGTAACTTAGTAAATTACTATAAACAATTTAAGTGTTTAAAACCCTCTGTATTGACAGATTTGTGTATTCATGGACGTTGGATATATGGATTTTTTTTTGCCATTGGAAGACTGATTTGCTTCATTAGCCTTTATTCTTTTCTGTAGTTGATCTGGCTGGTGACAGTGAAAGTTAGCTGGGCTGTTACAGATCATTCTGCATGCTCAGATTTACCTTCATCTCCAAGGTTTGGATTATCAGATAACTAGACAGTAAGGCCCTGACTGCTGCTGCCTAGTACCCCTGTCTAAAGGTTTAGTCCTAAAAGGAAGTGAGAGTGGAAAAAATTGTTGCATTCTTAGGAAAATATTTCCTTCTAACCCAGACATCTTTTGTTTTTCCCCAGATGGTTCTGTTATATCCCCCAGAGACCAAGGATTGGCCCTTTATGCTTATTAGGAAAGAAGGATTATGACCAACACTTGCGTCCTGGGTATGTTTAGGATAAGTGTTGCTAAGCTGCTTTAGTAAATAGATCGTAAACAGAAACTGAGCCACACTTCCTCCTGCCATTATTATCTTAGTAAATGTTTGCTTAGGATTTTGATTATTTAAATGCTGTAGTTCTCTCATGTACTTAACAAATCTGTAACATTTTGTCAGTAAAGAGATTTATTAATATGCTTCCTTTGCCTTAGCTCAATAGTGCCCTTTTGATGATTTTTTAGGCCAGGCATTTAGCAGTCTAAATGGTGGACAATCTTGGACATTGTTGCGTGCTGTCAACATAAAGCTGTTTGGTGTTTGAGATGGTAGTGCTAGGAAAAATGTGTTAGCATTTGCTAAAAGAGCTTTCACAGGCTGGTCGCTTTCAATGTTTAAAAAAAGTTTATGTAAGACTGTTTATACTTCACTACAGTGTTCCCAAAAGCTTTCTAGTCTTGTTAGTGAAGCGTGTGGGGTATATGAATTGTGGTTTAAACTCTAAATGGCCACAAACATTTTTCTTGAATATGACTCTTAACTTGCTTTCTCTAAACTTCAGTTTGATACTATAGTGGTTGTTGATACCATAGTAGTTGTGTAGTTCAAATTCTCCAGTCATGAGTTTTCATTCTTGGATATGGTAGTGTCTTTGAGGTCAGGAAGAAAGAACAGAAGTCACTAATGTTAATAGCAGAAACTTTAACATTATAGGAATAAAAGTGGTAATAATAGATGAGCAGAAACCTCAATTCAAGAAATACTTGTTTCAAAAAATTATTATTCTGTACCTTCTGTGTAAAATGCCCATTGCTAGGCCTGGGCCCCAGACTTTAAAGAGCATATAGTCTAGTTGTAATGGGTCGATAATTTGAAATGTAAAGAGAGAGGTGGTAAGGGAAGCAGCCATGTATGAATTCGTTAGAAGGAAAGTTGGCGCGTTATTTCCCCTTTTTCTTTCCTTTTCTTTCTTTCTTTTTTTTTTTTTCAGAGATGGTATCTCGCTCTATTGCCTGGGCTGGATTGACATGGTGCGATCTCAGCTCACTGCAACTTCCACCTCCTGGGTTCAAGTGATTCTTGTGCCTCAGCCTCCCGAGTAGCTGGGACTGCAGGTGCGCACCACTATGCCTGGCTAGTTTTTGTGTTTTTAGTAGAGATGGGGTTTCACCATGTCAGTCAGGCTGGTCTTGAACTCCTGGCCTTAAGTGATCCTCACCGCTCCAACTCCCAAAGTGCTGGGATTTCAGGTATGAGCCACCATGCCCGGCCTATTTCCCCTTTTTCTGTTTCTTACCTTTGACTTGAAGTTCAAGAGTGAGCTGTATAGGCACCAGGGCAACAAGCTGTTTTTTATATTCCTAGGAACTCCGTATTCTTTCTGCTTTTAAGTTGGCATGGGAGCAGGGATGAGCAGTGGTATTGTTGCGGTTATCTTCAGGTACAATTGCTGCTTTAGTAGTCTTTAGGACTTACAGGCTTTTGGGAGTTAATGTAGCTGGATAAATATTTTAAACGAATGAGAAAACCTAGACTGGACACTGGGAACAGAGTTACAGTCTAAGTAAAAACCACTGGAAAAAGCTTTCAAATTCTGTAAATATAACAAAACTAATAATTATAGTAATTAAGAAGGATTTATTTGGGGAAGGTGAAGGGGAAGTTGGAGTAAACTTAATAAGTATCCTGGGGGCTCTGAGAAATTGCTCCCACTCTTTCTTCCTTACTTATATGTCCAACAAATCAAAAATAGCCTCCTGGAGTGAAGAAGAGAGCCAATCATGGTATAGCAATAAAGTAAGTATATCCTACATGCTGGATTTAGCTTTTAGATTGAACAAATGTTAGAAAAGACTCTTTTCCTCTGATTTGTGCTATTTGTTTTAGATAAAATGGGGCAGAAAAACAAAGAGCCTTTCTAGAAAGTTTATGCTAAACAAGGAAATGTGGATTTTTAATTGTCTTGAGAAAAGAAATGTTGAGTGCTGATAGCCGTGATGTTGACATCTCAGCCCGTATTTTAATAGTTAAGGTTTATAAATAACAAAGCCAAAGGAAATGTTATGTAAAACTTACAGTTTCTTATCTGTGGAAATGCTGTATTTGGCACCCAGTTTATAATGGTCACTCCTCTGCTTAAAATCCTGTGTTGCCTGTTGCCTGGACAATGAAGCTTGAAATCTGTGAACTTTGGTATTGAAAGCCCTTGATGGTTGAACTCAGTCTAGCCTTCCAGGCTATTTTTTTCTCCTTTCCTTTTTACAATGGAGCCTTTTGCTGTGCTAGATTCCTGAGATGTGCCTTATGGTTCTCTGACTTTGTTCACATCTTTTTGTGTGGGATATCCTCCTGTTCCTTTTCTACTGGTCAAAATGCTCGGTTTTTTTTAAGGCTCCAACTCTTTTGTTTTTACTATTATTAGGACACTCTTCTCATTATTATATTCAACTAGAGCCAAAAACATATTTGGTTATGTATGGGAAGACACATAACTATGTGCACTTATACAGTGTGAACAGTATGGTGTAAATGTCATGCCACAGTGATGTGCTGTATATTATAGATGTATAATAAATTATAATTAAGTTACTGAAGTAGAAACCATGAATTGAGAGAGTCTAGGTGTAATGTACCTTAAAATTTTTTTCGACTACTAGTGACTGATCTTCAAAAAAGAAAAGGCTGGAATGACCAGTTTACATTACTGTGAAGTTCATATATTTGAATTTGAGATAGACCGTTCCTTTCAGTGCACTTTAAAAATAACATTTGGAATTATTTTTAGCACAACTGGAATCTCGTTAAATTGTATTGCATCAAATAGGATTTTAAAAATCCTGTATTGGGAATTGGAAAAGCTATAAAAGTCAGACTATATATGTGCTTTTTTCCTTTGAATTCCAGCTTTAAAATGTTAACTTTAGTTCTAGGTGAATTCAGCATTTTAATGGTCTTCCTGGGAGTAGTCTTTCAGGCCTTTTTTGTTTATGAAACAGAGAAACATTTTTCGTTTTAAAGAAAGCCAACTTCTTATGTTCCCAAAGTCTGACTTTTTCCAGGGGTACCGCTTTAGGGGTATGTGATTATTCAGCCTCTTTCCTCTAAAAGTAGGCTTGGTATATGAAGTTAGCCAATGAAGAACATTAACATTAAGATTTTTTTTTTTTTTTTTTTGAGACCAGGCTGGCATTCAGTGGTGCGATCTCAGCTCACTGCAACCTCCGCCTCCTGAGTTCCAGTGATTGTCTTGCCTCAGCCTCCCGAGTAGCTGGGATTACAGGTGCACACCACCATGCCTGGCTAATTTTTGGTAGAGATGGGGTTTCACCCTGTTTGCCAGCTGGTCTTGAACTCCTGACCTCAAGTGATCTGCCTGCCTCAGCCTCCCAAAGTGCAAGGATTACAGGTGTGAGCCACCGTGCCCAGGCGAAAATTAAGATTTTTATTCTCTTCTCTTATGATCCCATCAATCATTGTCTTTTCTCCTCGATGTGTGTTGGTTAATAGCTGTCTTGCTTACTGTTCTGTGGCCAACTGTAAAAAGAGTGCCATCACCGGGCACGGTGGCTCACGCCTGTAATCCCAGCACTTTGGGAGGCTGCGGTGGGCGGATCACAAGGTCAGGAGATGGAGACCATCTGGCCAACATGATGAAACCTCGTCTCTGCTAAAATATAAAAAATTAGCCGGGCATGGTGGTGTGCACCTGTAGTCCCAGCTACTCAGGAGGCTGAGGCAGGGGAATTGCTTGAACCCGGGAGGCGGAGATTGCAGTGAGCCAAGATCACACCACTGCACTCCAGCCTGACAATAGAGTGAGACTCTGTCTCAAAAAAAAAAAAAAAGAAAGAGTGTTATCTTCATGATTTTCTCACTTCTGGTGTGAACCTGACTCTTCCATTATCTCAGGATGGGAAGCTCCATAATTTGTTAATAGTGAAATGACTAGAATATACTATTAGAAATGGTTTTCCAAAATCAAACTTATTTATCAGTTTTGTTGGAATGTCTTGAACAATGAAGCTTCAGAATTGTGATTTTTATTTCTATATTTCTTTCTGACTTCTCACTTGTATTCCTATTTATATTTTGCATGTTTGTTTTCCTGATTTCTGATTTGGATTCCAGTGAGGTCGTAAGAGCTAATGTAGTACAAGGGTTGAGTTCAAACCAGCAGGTGCTATGAGTCATTTGCTCCTTTGCTGGGGCAGCCAGTGTGCTGCTGTTAAGTGTGGCTGTGTCTCAGTGAGCTCTCAGGAAAGATCCATTTAATCCAATTGTGACAGAGGGGAGATGAGAGCATGGTTCTGAGAGAAAAAGTTTACAATCTCATAGGCAAAGACTTCTTGGATACATAAAAGGATTCTAACTGTGTTTAACATAATATAGGCTTTTCCATTGTATTTTAATAGTTATCAACAATATATTAATATTTACTTAGTCATGCATTTATTTATATATTTAATTGTAAACACAATTAATCTTTTTTTCTCAGATACAATAGTTAATGAGTTTATAATTGAGTTCTTGAGAGAATAGCGTTTTTTCTTTTCTTTTTTTTTTTTTTTTGTGACGGAGTCTCACTCTGTCCCCCAGCCTGGAGTGCAGTGGCACGATCTCGGCCTACTTCAGCCTCTGCCTCCTGGGTTCAAGTGATTCTCCTGCCTCAGCCTCCCAAGTAGCTAGGATTACAGGCGCCCACCACCACACCCGATTAATTTTTTGTATTTTTAATAGAGGTGGGGTTTCACCGTGTTGGCCAGGCTGGTCTCAAACTCGTGACCTCAGGTGATCCGCCCGCCTTGGCCTTCCAAAGTGCTGGGATTAAAGGCGTGAGCCACCGTGCCTGGCGAGAGTAGCATTTTCTTGACCATAACTAAATACAGATTTCAATAAGCATAAGCAAATTATGTCAAAAATATGTCCAGTTTACTGGCATTTACTGAAAAGGATAAACAGAGAGAGACAGTCTTCTTTTGACAGTAGAAGATATTTCCATGCCAGGTAAAGTGAGAGGCATCTTAACAATGAGAAGAGTATCCATGTTCCCTGTGGTCAGTGGCCACCAGTGTTGACATTTCCTGTGTTATGCTGCCAAGTTGATGATGGCTTGTAGGTTATGTGTATCTAAAACTTCTGTCTGATTAGTCTTCTTATCCTTTTCTGTGTATAGTCATGCACTGCAAAACGACATTGGAGGCTGGGCCTGGTGGCTCACGCCGGTAATCCCAGCACTTTGGGAGGCCGAGGCGGGTGGATCACGACATCAGGAGATGGAGACCATCCTGGCTAACACGGTGAAACCCTGTCTCTACTAAAAATATCAAAAATTAGTCGGGCATGGTGGCGGGCACCTGTAGTCCCAGCTACTGGGGAGGCTGAGGCAGGAGAATGGCGTGAACCCGGGAGGCGGAGCTTGTAGTGAGCCGAGATCACTGCCCTCCAGCCTGGGCGACAGAGCAAGACTCCGTCTCAAAAAAAAAAAAAAATAAATAAACCGACATTGCAGTCAACCATAACCTGCATATATGGATGGTCCCATAAGATTATAGTATCGTATACTGTACCTTTTCTATGTTTAGATATGCAAATATTTACCATTGTTTTACAGTTGCCTATACTATTTGTTACAGGAACATGTTGTACAGGTGTGTAGCCTCGGAGCAATAGGACATACCATATATCCTAGATATGTAGTAGGCTGTACCATCTCAGTTTGTGTAAGTACACTGTGATGCCTGCATAATGATGAAATTGCCTAAGAATGCATTTTTCAGAGTATATCCCCATTGTGAAGGAACACGGGACTGCACTCTGTCCATCTTTGTCATCATAGGGTTTTTTCAGACTTGCAATTCTATTTTATTAATACTCTGTTGTGTTGCCATTTCCCCCTAGAGGTTCTCTGCATTTTTATGTATCATTCAGCTATTTTTTTAAACTTAAGTAAATAATACTCAGAAATGAATATGATTCTTATAACCATGGTTTTCATGTGTTCTTTGGATGCTTGCATATTTACTGGGGAGAGTGATTGTGTGAGAATCCTATCAGTAGGATTTAATTAGGACAAAGTGGAAGATAAGTCAAACATGTCTTGCCTGCAAACTTTCACACATATAAGTGTGCCTAATAATTAAGAACCATTAATTTTAAGAGTATGTGGCCCATGGGCAGGGGCTGAACTATAGATAAATTGCAGGGATTGATTATACCCATTAGGGGAGACAGAAAACACCAGGGAACCCAAGTTAGGAAAAGTCTTTCTCCTGAAGATGTAATTAGAGTGGCAGCTTGCTCTTTGGGCAACTCCTGAGGTGATTTCTAGGGGGTGCAATGCTATAAATGCTGCTAGGGATTTTATTCAAGGTAGGAAGTCAGGGAAAGGGGGTTAACAAGTTTTGGTATCGAATGGACATGTGAGAGTGTGTGAGAGAGTGAAGTGAGAGAGTATGAGAGAGAGGGTGAGGGAGAGAGAGAGAGAGGAAGAGACTTGATCATCATGTTGTATTTATGGCATTGCCCCGTCATTCACTGTCTCGAGAAAAGTGAGGGTTTTTGGGCTGGGCGTGGTGGCTCACACCTGTAATCCTGGCACTTTGGGAGGCTGAGGCAGGTGGATTACCTGAGGTCAGGAGTTTGAGACCAGCCTGGTCAATATTGTGAAACCCCGTCTCCAGTAAAAATAAAAAAAAATAAATGCTAGGCATGGTGGCAGGTGCTTGTAATCCCAGCTACTCGGGAGGCTGAGGCAGGAGAATCACTTGAACCTGGGAAGCAGAGGCTGCAGTGAGCCGATACTGTGCCACTACACTCCAGCCTGCATGAGAGAGTGATACTCCATCTCAAAAAAAAAAAAAAAAGGTTTTTGGAGCCCCTTTAATATATCTTTATGGGGGGGAGATAGTAATATTCACTAGAATTAATTCCTTTATTCATTCAGCAGATATTTACTGAATACCTACTGTATATGAGGCACTGTTTTAATTATTAGAAGCATTTTTTTTCTGTACTTGTACATTTAAGGTGCTATGCAAGTCATGTTTCTACTTCTAGAAGCTTGTGCAAGTTATGCAGATTAGTGTATTATGAACTTAGAGGCAAATGAAAAAAACTTCAACAAATACAGATTAATTTTGCATTATCACCTAGAGGGGTGGATGCTTTCATTGGAAGAGTGGCTATGAGGAAGTCATGAAAGATTTATATGTGTATGATGGAATTTGAGACCACCTACTTAGACTTGAAAATAACCTTAGTTCTGCATAGTATATTTCTATATGAAATTCTCTTGGTGCCTGGCGGCAGCTGATTCTAAGAAGCTGAGGAGTATACTGTTCTATAGTATAACTAAACCCTGCCCCTCTTTCCAGAAATCCAGCCATTTGTGTTTTGTAGGTTATGCTGTAGCTCATCATTTTCATGTCTCTCCCTTAATAGTTTATATATATGTATGTGTATTTATATGTATGTAAAACATATATATGTTATTTATATACATAAATATATAAAATATACATGCATCTTCCTTTTATCCCACTCTTAATATAGGAGGTATTTTCTATATAGTTTACAAATTCTTTCTCTATATTATGGAATAACTATGTATAACTATATAGTTGATCTTTTGGCTTCATTTTTCAGGTATCCAAAGATGCTTTTTTTTTTTTTTTTTAAAAGATTTTTGGGTGCGTAATATTTTGGAGAACTTTAGCAGTAATGTGCTATTCCTACTTAGTGACAGACTGAATGCAGGCTTGATCCACAGATTGACTTCATTTTGCCAACTGGCTTCTTAAATGAAGAAGAATTTGGTGGGGAGGAGAAAGTGCTAGAATTTTTGGCTCACTGGCCATAGCTTTGGAGCAGAACACAAAACAGCAAGGGTAGACTAACTTCATTTTGTTAACTGGTTCCTTAAATTGGCACACAGCTGTAGTCCCAGCTACTCGGGAGGCTGGGGCAGGAAAATTGCTTGAACCCAGGAGGCGGAGGTTACAGTGAGCCGAGATGGTGCCACTGCACTCCAGCCTGGGTGACAGGGTGAGACTTCGTCTCAAAATTCAGGAGTTTAGGGAGGAGAAAATGCCAACTGGTCACAGCTTTGGGACAGAATATAAAACAGCACAGCTGGTAGTTATTCAAAAGGGTAGGTCTGCTCTCCTTTCTTAAAAACATCTGGTTCTACCAGCTCTCTTTGAGCTACCCTGCAGAGTTCTTACTGCCAGACCTGTTTCTGAGTTGGAGATCATTAAACGAATGGTTAGATAGACCTCTGGGGTCAGCAGATAATCCCTGGGTCACCAGTTGAGATTTAATTTTTTTGTTTTTTAAACCTTTGAATGTTTAGTATAAGATAGAGGTTTTTGTTTTTGCTTTTTTGGTTTTGTTTTTTCCCCTTAACATGATCTGCCCCTCAGCTTTTCTTCTGAATTTGTATAATAAGGCCCACAGATAAGTGTTTCATATTAATATTATAAAATTGTTTTTGGGTTAGTCTGCATGCATTAAAAAAACCTATTTATAAACTCTCAAGGCTTATGGACAATTTAGATCAAAATAATTTAATTCAGTTTTCTTAAAGCAAGCTGGTTTATTTCTAAAGGTTCAGATTTTACATTTACCTAAATTTAGTTTTTCTTCCAGTGGAATACTGTTCAGAATTTTTTTTTTTGAGATGGAGTTTCACTCTTGTTGCCCAAGCTGGAGTGCAATGGCACGATCTCAGCTCACTGCAACCTCTGCTTCCCAGGTTCAAGCTATTATCGTGGCTCAGCCTCCTGAGTAGCTGGCATCACAGGCGCACACTACCACACCGGCTGGTTTTTTCTATTTTTAGTAGAAACAGCGTTTCACCATGTTAGCCAGGCTGGTCTCGAACTCCTGACCTCAGGTGATCCACCTGCCTTGGCCTCCCAAAGTGCTGGGATTACAGGCGTGAGCCACCGTGCCCGGCCACTATTTGGTATTTTATACATAAATAGCTACTATAGCATGCTTCTTTCATCACAGGGATATGGCAAACACATAGAATTTTCTCATAGTACAATGTTTTCACTGAGAGCCTTTTTTCTTGTTTGTTTTTTCCTTTACCATATATTATAATATGGTATATTACCATATATCATTACCATAAAATGGTATATTACCATTATGTGGTAGTATACCATATATCATTGCATGGCCAGACTTTCTCACCAGAGCCTCATTGTCTTCCTGTGAAAGTATAGTCACATGTCACATTTGGCTAGCTATTCAAATTTTTTTTTATTGTGGTAAAGTATACATAACATAAAATATACCATTTTAATAATTTTGAAGTGTATAGTTCATTGACATTAAGTACCTTCATGTAGTTGTGAACCATTACCACTATCCACCTCCAGAACATCTTCATTATTCTGTACTGAGTGGCTATTTTTAATGTTTCTAGGTGGAAGGGCATCCCAGCTTTTCCTGCCTGTGTTTTGTTTCCTTGCATCCAGTTTTTCTTTGCTGTTTGGTGGTAGTGGACATACTTCTCCTCTTCTCATTTATTCACTCAACAAATATTTGTTGAGCATCTTTTGTGTGCACAGTATAGCGTGAAACCTAGTGGAAAACTATAGTTATAGTATTCGAATATAAGACTGTCTCATACCAGCCACACTGGCGTTGCAGTAATTTTTCAAAAACCAAAAAGAAAAGGCCTCCATAAAATATTTGAATTATAGTCAGGCTTAAAATGAAAAAATATTTGAGCAGAAGCTCCAAGTCACATCACATATCTGGAGAATTAGAAGTTTTTTTGTGGTTGTAAAAAACAAAAATTTTTCGTACAGGCGTTTTAACTTTAAGTAGAGGCATAAATGTTATCTGTGTCTATGTAAATACTACCTCACTTTTCAGTTGGATAAATCTGACTTAAATGCTCTGATTAAGTTGAATGTTTGAATTGTATCTATTAGAACAGTATCCTAAGCAGCAAGCCCAAGTCTGTTATTTTCAGGCCTTCTTCTGGTTCTAGGGTATGTAATAAGACTTCAGTGTTTGAAATGTCTGAAGTTGTCTCCAAACAGAGATTACACTAGCTCTTATGTGTTTGGGGATTCTGTGCTAATTGCATAATTGTAATGTTTAGCAGCCATCTGAAATGTAAACTTAATGCCAAATTTCTTATAATTGCTTCCATGGAAGGTAACCCAGGGTTCAGAAAAAAAATAACTTATTTGGACTTCTAATCCCTGCCGACTCCGAGATATCAAGACATGTAGTTATTATGTACTGAATTGGGGAGGTGACTAATTTATGATCTCTATCTAGAAGTTTGGTAAACACTTAGTGGTAGGTTGCTAGGCATGAATTTAGTCTCTTTGAAATTTGGAAATATAAATGTGATTCTGAACCTAACAATGAAACTGTCTGGGCCTTTTCAGCCTAACTCTGGAAATGTGACCAAAACCAGCTAAAAATATAAACTAAAAATATAACGAAAAGGTTAGGGACTATGTGCAGGGCAGAGGTGCTGATTTTTAACTCTGGTTGCTTCCACTTGCTGCTTTTAGTCCATGTTTAGTGCCCGTGTTTTGCTTCCTCATTCCCCATTGCACTCCTTCTCTGTTGCCATGGGTTTCCCAAGCTGGCATTATGGTCTTCCAGAATCCACTGTTGCGTTGTTTTCAGATATTTCAGGGATCACACAATGTCTATACGAATGTTATACATACTTAATGCATTCTTGGAGGATTAAGAATATATTCTGAACCAGAAAAGTAAGGAGTAGTGCATTTTTAAAAACTCTGAGTTTTTGTTGGTTTTCTTTTCTTTTCGTTGTTTTAAAAATTATGTTAAAGAATGTATAGTGCTTGTTATGATGAGGTAATAAGGACTGTTCTTGTTACAGATAATTTTGTTGCTTTTGCACTTCGCTGCAGTGCCTGTTATGCCTGCTATTGGTAATACAAAAATTATTTTGGAAACACATAAAAACATAGAAATAGGTCAGGCACGGTGGCTTATGCCTGTAATCCCAACACTTTGGGAAGCTGAGGCAGGAGGATCGCTTGAGCCCTTGAGCCCAGTCAGGGTAACACAGGGAGACCTCGTCTCTACCAAAAAAAGAAAGGAAAAAAATAAAAAGCTATATGTGGTGACGTACGCCTGTGGTCCCAGCTATTCTGGAGGCAGAGTGGGAGGATCACTTGAGCCTGGGAGGTCGCAGCTGCAGTGAGCCATGATCATGCCACTGGCTTGACAGAACGAGATCCTGTCTCAGAAAAAAACAAAACCAAACCAAACCGTGGAAGTGTAATATGGCCAAATATTTAATTTAAAATATTTTAGTAGCCGTATTTTAAAAAGTGGAAAGAAACAAGTAAAATTAATTTGAATAATATATTTTATTTAACATAATATAAAAATATTTCACTATTCAATATAAAAATTAATGAGTTACATCCTTTTTTTCATACTTAATCTTCAAGAGTCTTACGACAACCATCTTTTTTTTTTTTTTGAGACGGAGTCTCGCTCTGTCGCCCAGGCTGGAGTGCAATGGCACAATCTCAGCTCACTGCAACCTCTGCCTCCCGGGTTCAAGTGATTCTCCTGCCTCAGCCACCTGAGTAGCTGGGACTACAGGTGCCCGCCACCACGCCCAGCTAATTTTTGTATTTTTAGTAGAGATGCGGTTTCACCAGGTTGGCCAGTCTGTTCTTGAACTCCTGACTTCAGGTGATCCGCCCGCCTTGGCCTCCCGAAGTGCTGGGATTACAGGCGTGTGCCACCGCACCAGCCAACCGTCTTAATTATCGTTAGATTAGACACATTTTAAGTGCTCAGTAGAGCGTGTAACTGTCATATTGAACAGTGTAGGTCTGCATTTTGTTATCTTTTCCCCATCAGATCCATTAACAAGGAGTGATAAGTAATAACTTTTTTCCTGTCTAGTGAACTATCCAAAGTGAATGTCAAGGAGATATAATGGCTGGGCGAGGTGGCTCATGCCTGTAATCCTGGTGCTTTGAGAAGCCTAGAGGGGAGAATCATTTGAACCCAGGAGTTTGAGACCAGCCTACGCAACATAGCAAGACCCTGTCTCTACAAATAATAAATTTTAAAAAGGAGATATAAGGAGTCTGGTTAATTCATTCTCTGAAGAAATACTTCGTTGTTTAAAAAAAAAAAAAAGATAAACTCTAAGGGAAGGACATCCTGATCCATGTTTATTACAGTCTCAAGAAAATAATTATAATTTGAAACCTGTTCTTTCCTTGACAATGGTATTACTTTAAGGAAACAGGTAAACTTTCCATCTGAGGATTAAGATGTTAGGGTCATTTAGCTTCTCTAGAATTTGCCACACAGCATCCTAAATTGGGATGAAAAGCACTTACTATTCCACACTATCAAATAGCTGTAAAACTTGAGAATGTTGGATTATGATGGCTCACGCCTATAATCCGAACACTTTGGGAGGCCAAGGTGGGAGGATTGTTTGAGCCCAGGAGTTCAAGACCAGTCTGGGCAACAGCAACATGGTGAAATCTCATCTCTCCCAATAATTGAAAAAAAAAAATTTTTTTTTTTTTTTTTGCCAGTCATGGTGGCACATGTATGTGGTCTCAGCTACTTGGGAGACTGAGGTGGGAGGATTGCTTGAGCCCCAGAGGACAAGGCTACAGTGAGCCGTAATCATGCCACGGCACTTCATCCTGGATGACTGAGTGAAACACCTTGCCTCTAAAATCAAAAACCAACTTGAGAATGGTGACATGGGTAGAGATTTTAAATGAGTGATTTATTTTTCTCCAACCTGACTGATAGGAGCTTTTCTTCTAAGGTATAAGGTATTTACTAGAGTGTGAAGCTATTTATATGCAATTATATAATGCAAAGAATATAATTTTATTAGCTTATAATTACAAAATAAATACAACACATTAGGTTGATCAAATTAAATGTTCTGCCTTTTTTGGCCTATTATAGGGACTTGTGTTTGTAAGGACTGCTTTCTATGTCTTGGTGATAGATAAGGATTAAAAGTTAGGTTCTTAAAGGGGGTTAGGATGGCCATATAAGTCACCTCTAAATTGCAGTGCCTTTTGAGTGAAAGAGAGTGCTGACAATAAATATGTTACAGGAGCAGGTGTTAAGCTGGACTATCCCAGGCAAATTGGGACATATGGTCACCCTAGTTAAAGGGTGCTGTTGTAGCTTTGCTACCTTCTTTTTTTTAAATGAGACGGAGTCTTGCTCTCTTGCCCAGGCTGGAGTGCAGTGGCGTGATCTCAGCTCACTGCAACCTCCGCCTCCCAGGTTCAAGTGATTCTCCTGCCTCAGCCTCCCAAGTAGCTGGGACTACAGGCGTGTGCTACCATGTCCAGCTAATTTTTGTACTTTTTTTTTTTTTTTCAGTAGAGGCAGGGTTTCACCATGTTGACTGGGCTGGTCTTGAATTCCTGACTTCAGGTGATCCGCCTGCTTTGACTTGGCCTCCCGAAGTGCTGGGATTACAGGTGTGAGCCACTGTGCCCAGCCTTTGCTACCTTCTTTTTGGAGAATCCTGGTAGGCTGTAGGAAGTGAAGTCACAGAATTCATCAGTGTAAAGTTCCTGATCTGTGAGTGAGGTCTCCTTCATCTCAGAGCTTAGAACACTTTTTATTCAGGGAACACTGAACTGGAGAGATTAAGAGGGAAAAGGTAAATAATTTTAATTTAACAGACGAACAGTTTCTCCCATATCTGCAAGAAGGTTTTACATGCATGAATACCAATGTGACAGAAGGATGTTTCCTTTTAATTGTGTAATATTATTATTTTTAAATTCTAGATTAAGATAATAAAATAGGTACAAAACTGAGCTCTGAGAAAACTTCGTTGCAAGGCATTGATTACAAATTTGATTTTTAAGAGCGTTGTTCAGTACGCTTATTTAGGCTTCTTGTTAACCATCTTTGAGGGAGATATCCTAGCATTTATGTGGATGGGTGTCTAACTGCATGATCCAGTAGGCTTTTACATTTTCAAGAAGTAGGTATGTGACGACACAGATATGCATCATTTGGAGGAGATACTGATTTTTTTCAGACTTTTAAAGTCTATATTTAATAAAATTGACCTTTTTTTGATGTACGTGTCTATGAATTTACATAGATTTGTGTAACCACCTTCACAATCAGAATGCAGAACAGTTTCATTGCCCCTAAATTTCTCTTGTGCTGCCCATTTGAATTCAGTTCTTCCTCTCATCCCTAACCCCCCTGACAACCTTTCATTTGTTCTGTTTCTATACTTTTGCCTTTTGCAGATTGTCATATAAATGAAATCAAATAGTTTATAACATTTATGTTGCTTATTTAGCTTAGATTAGCTTATTTCACTCAGCACAATGCCTTTGAGGTTCATCCATGTTGTTGCATGTTTCAATAGTTTGATATTTTAATTCATTTTTATTTTTTATTTTATTTTTTTGGAGACAGAGTTTTGCTCTGTTGCCCAGGCTGGAATGCAGTGGCATGATCTCGGCTCACTGCAATCTCCATCTCCTGGGTTCAAGCGGTTTTCCTGCCTCAGCCTCCCGAGTAGCTGGGATTACAGGCACACGCCACCATACCTGGCTAATTTTTTTATATTTTTGGTAGAGATAGGGTTTCACCATGTTGGCCAGGCTGGCCTCGAACTCCTGACCTCAAGTGATCCACCTGCCTCGGACTCCTAAAGTCCTGGGATTATAGGTATGAGCCACCGCACCCAGCCTCAAATGGTTTTTTTTCTCTAACATCTTCTTCTTCTTCTTCTTTTTTTTTTTTTTTTTTTTTTTTGAGACAGAGTCTCATTCTGTTTCCCTGGGCTAGAATGCAGTGGCATGATCTTGGCTCACTGCAACCTCTGCCTCCTGGGTTCAAGTGATTTTCGTGCCTCAGCCTCCTGAGTAGCTGGGACTACAGGCATGCACCACAATGCCTGGCTAATTTTTGTATTTTTTGGTAGAGACGGGGTTTCACCATGTTGGCCAGGCTGGTCTCAAACTCCTGGCCTCAAGTGATCCGCCCACCTTGGCCTCCCAAAGTGCTGGGATTACGGGTGTGAGCCGCTGCACTCCACCTCTGTCTCTTCTTAATGATGTTGTTGTTGCACAGGTTCCTGAGGGTCTGGCTTCCTTTGAGACATTGTTATTAATCCCTCAGTGTCATTCATTCAGATGCCACTGTGAACATTCTTGTGCAGGCCTGCTCTTGGGTACATGTGACAGACTTTCTTTTTTTTTTTTCCTGAGACAGAGTCTGGCTCTGTCGCCCAGGCTGGAGTGCAGTGGCGCCATCTCGGCTCACTGCAGCCTCCACCTCCTGGGTTAAAGTGATTCTCCTGCCTCAGCATCCCGAGTAGCTAGGACTACAGGCACCCGCCACCACGCCCAGCCAATTTTTTGTATTTTTAGTAGAGACGGGGTTTCACCATGTTAGCCAGGATGGTCTCGATCTCCTGACTTCGTGATCCACCCCCCTAGGCCTCCCAAAGTGCTGGGATTACAGGCGTGAGCCACCATGCCCGGCCGCACATTTATATCTTTAATTCATTTGTCTATTTGAAGTCAACCCTTAGGAGATAATACTTTTCACGCATTATCTCAGAGAAGATCAGTCTGCTGAGGACATAAGTGACAGGTCCAGATTTTTTTTTTTTTTTTTTAATACTAGAGACAGGGTTTCACCATGTTGGTCAGGCTGGTCTTGAACTCCTGGCCTCAAGTGATCTGCCTGCCTTGGCCTCCCAATGTGCTGGGATTACAGGCATGAGCCACCACGCCCACCCTCCAAATGTTTTTTTGAATGGGCAAAATAATCCACAGTAAATATAGAATGTGCTTTATGTCTAAATGCTAAGAACATATAGGCGTTAATGACGTTGAAAACATTCTTTTCTTAGTACTGTATTGATAAATGTGTGGCTAGCTTTTTGGTGGCAGTAATAAACATGAATAGCAACAAAGCAACAACAAAACTGAGGGCACATTTGGAAGACAAAGAGATATGAAGGACAATATGGGATCCGGTGTTAGTTTTGTTTTGGGTTTTGCCTGCTGCATGGGTCACAGGAAACATTTAGTTACAGAACTGGAGACCTATTAAAATCCTCTCATTTGTAGGCCTGTGGTGTGTGTTTCTTATAGCAGAGCAATGGCTGCTGTGTGACTGTAAGTTTGGAATTTATGGTAATAGAAGCTTTAAATATCCCAAACATTACAGTAAAGGTGGAAGGAGCCCTTCTTAAAGAAGCAAGGTCAAATATTCATTTTGAAGTTGAAATGAATCAACAGGCAGTCTCTGAAGAATGCCATTTCCAAGTTCAGAGAAGATGCAGTTATGCCATCATAACATCATAACAGTCTGCTGGTTTCTGCATGACATGTGGATATAAAACACCATCTTTTCTATTGAGAGGCCCTAATTTAAAGCAAGAAAGTTCAGTGGTTGTGGTGACTTTTTAAAAAGTTGCTTCAAACATTATAGGGTGAAGAATTTTTCTTTCTTGGAGGATACCAGTTAACCTTAGACCTCTTAGATTTGTATTGTTTACATATATCGCTAATGAAATAATTTTTTTCTCACAGTTTAAAGTGATCTGTGAGCATGATTGTCTTCCCTAAAATAAGTAACACCCAAAATAAGAATATATGATGTAAAAATTTTAAATGAGTTAATACCAGCAGCAAAAATATTACTTGACATTCCATCATATTAATACATTAAGTTCTAGTTACCAAGAACCCTTTATATTTACTCGTTGTTACATTGTACAATATAGTTTATAAACTGCTTGTTCATTTATCAAATTTCATTCAACATTCCCAGAAATGTCTTGTGCAGTAGGTGGTATTCATTTTTAGTGTATTAGGAATCTGAGGCTGGGAGAGATTATGATATTAATAGTTACAGTTTATTGAGAACCTATTAAGTACCTGGCACCTTAACTTGCATCATTTCATTTAATACTGAAAACCACATAATGGGCCGGGCGTAATGGCTTATGCCTGTAGTCCCAGAACTTTGAGAGGCTGAGGCTGGTAGATCGCTTGAGCCCAGAAGTTTGAGACCAACCTGGGCAACATGGCAAAATCCTGTCTCTATAAAAAATACAAAATACTAGCTGGGTGTTGTGGTGGCGTGCGCTTCTGGACCCAGCTACTTGGGAGGATGATGTGGGAGGATTACCGGAGCCTGGGAGATTGAGATTGCAGTGATCTGTGATCACGCCACTGCACTCTCGCCTGGGTGACAGAGCAAGAAGACTTTGTCCAAAAAAAACAAAAAAAAAAACACACACACACACAAACCCACACTATGAAGTAAGTACTGTTTTCAGCCATATTTCCCAGATGAGGAAACTGAGGTTTAGAGTGATTAAGTAACTTACCCTAGATTATATTGCAAGTAGCAATTGTTATATGGTAAGTAGCAGAGTAGGCAGAGCCACCACTAGCTATGAGAGACTTCTGTTTGAATTAGGAAAGTTACCCCCTGTGGTGAACCAATGAGGAAGCCAAACTTCCTCTGGCCTGGCACACCACCCGAAGCAGTAACTTGGGGACCTGTGCTTAGATGCCACTTATTTCAGCATCTGTGAGCTGAACATGGGCAGAATTTCAGCCTTATTTTGCTTCCTTGATGCCTTTGTACTGTGCACAAACTGAGCCACCCTTACCCAAAGGTCTTAAAGCCCAGATTTCAATCCAGGTCTATTTGAGTCCAGAGCTTATATTCTGTTTAATAGCATGCTGCCAATTAATGGCAAAGTTAAGACTTCAGCCAGATTTTCTGATCATCAGTATTTTCCTCTTTCTATTATGTATCATGCAGGTTGGTTGAATTACAGATGACACTGGAGGCTGGGCATGCTGACTCACACCTGTAATCTCAGCACTTTGGGAGGCTAAGGCAGGGGGATTACTTGAGCCCAGGAGTTTGAGATGAACCTGGGCAACATAGACCCTGTCTTTACAAAGAATTAAAAAATTAGCCAGGCATGTTGGCACACACCTGTGGTCCCAGCACTTTGGGAGGCAGAGACAGGGTTTCACCATGTTGATCAGGATGGTCTTGAAGTCCTGACCTCAGGTCATCCACCTGTCTTGGCCTCCCAAACTGCTGGGATTACAGGCATGAGCAGCCCAGGAGGTTGAGGTGGCAGTGAGCCATGAGCGCATCACTGCACTCCAGCCTGGGCTTAGCTAGACACTGCCTCAAAAACAACAACAACAAAAAGCCCAACAAATGACACTCAAGTCCCATACTGCCCAGTTTGCAGACATTTTTTGCAGATGATGTTAAAGATTTCTTAGCACTTCTACAGAGTTATAACCCCACATATTTCATAACAAACTGTGTTTTTATGTGGCTCAAGATTTGTATTGAATTCCTGGTATCACTACCTAGTTAGCTGTGTGACCTTGATCAAGTTAGGAAGGGAATATAATAAGTATAGTGGTTAAAAGCATGGACTGTAGTCTCAGACTACCTGGGGTCAAATTCTAGCTATTTCTTACTAGATATGTGAACTTGGGATTTTTTTTTTTTTTTGAGGCAGAGATTTGCTCTTGTTGCCTGGGCTAGAGTGCAATGGTATGATCTCAGTCACTGCAACCTCTGCCTCCCGGGTTCAAGCAATTCTCCTGCCTCAGCCACCCAAGGAGCTGGGATTACAGGCATGCACCACCATGCCCAGCTAGTTTTGTATTTTTAGTAGAGACGGGGTTTCAGCATGTCGATCAGGATGGTCTTGAAGTCCTGACCTCAGGTGATCACCCGCCTTGGCCTCCCAAAGTGCTGGGATTACAGGCATGAGCCACCCCACCTGGCCAGCTTGGGCAATTTACTTTATGTCTTTAAGCCTGGTGTGTAATGTTGATGGTAGAGTGGGGAACAATTATACCTATCCAATGAGTTGTGAGTACTATATGAGTTAAATCCATGAAGCATTTAGAATAGTGCCTTGCGCATAAATACAGTAAATACATTAAGTACTATTTAAGTGCTAACTGTTGTTATTGTTATTAATATTAGATCACTATGAGTTTGCACTTGTAGCCTGTAATTCAAAGCAATTTGAATGGCGGAAGCATAAATAGATAAATGATCATCTAAATATGGCATCTCTTCAACCTTTGTTGTTGTTGTTGTTGTTGTTGTTGTTGTTGTTTTTGCCAGATACGAGTTTTCAAAGGTTGTGCCAGAGTACTTGCTTTAGGGATATTAGCCCAGTTGAAACCATTTTTTTTTTTTTTCATTGAGACAGAGTCTCTCTCTCTGTTACCCAGGCTTAGAGTGCAGTGATGTGATGATAGCTCACTGCAGCCTCAATCTCCCAGGGTCAAGCAGTCCTCCCACCTCCGCCTCCTGAGTAGCTGGGACTACCGGTGTGCACCACCATACCCAGCTAATTGTTTTCTTTTACATGTTTTGTAGAGACAAGGTCTCGCTTTGTTGCCCAAGTGGGTCTCGAACTCCTGGTCTCAAGTGGATCCACCCACCTCAGCTTCCAAAGTGCTGGGATTACAGGTGTGAACCACCACACCTGGCTAATTTTTTGTGTTTTTATTAGATACAGGGTTTTGCTGTGTTGCCCAGGCTGGTCTTGAACTCGTGAGCTCAAGCAATCTTCCTGCCTCAGCCTCCAAAAGTACCGTATTACAGGTGTGAGCCCGGCCAAAATCAGTTTTTAAAAGAGGTTTACATGGCCGTATGGTATTCTCTTTCTTTTTTGGAAACAATACTATTTGTACCATGTTGTGTTATCAGTCTATGTTTGGATTGTTAGCATTTAAGAACTACATTTTTCAGTAGATTGCTCTAGGTTATAGCCACTAACAATTACTTATACATAAAAATTTTCTTTTGAGTCATTAGCCAATTTGGGGGGCCTCTCAGGAGAAACTGCATAATTCACTGGGTGAATGCAAGTTCATTGCTCTTGGAGGCTGTGATAGCATAATCATTGCTTGCTGTATTCATGGTCAGTACACCTTCTGATTTGTTTTTAGTAGTAGTTTTGCCATATTCAAAGAAGAGCTCAATCTGAGGAGACTCCTTGATTTGACCTTACTTTGGCATAGCTAGCATATTACCTTAAGTTAGTGTTTGCCATCTATTTTGTTCCCTGACATTCTCTGTTGACGTTTTATGCCCCGCCCCCCGTGTCCAGCTCCCCTCCTCCCAATCCCTGCCCCCTGCTGCCATCTTTAGCACTGGAAAGTTAAGAGTTTTGATCTCAGAGTTCATCAACTCAAGCTTTTGCTTTTTATTTGTAAAAGAACCATGTGAAGCTGGGCTCAGTGGCATACACCTGTAGTCCCAGGTACTTGGGAGGCTGAGGCAGGAGGATTATTCGAACTCAGGAGTATGGGTCCAGCCTGGATAACGTAATGAGACCTCCATCTTGAAAAAGGAAAAAAAAAAAAAAGAAAAGAACCATACGAAAGTACATAAGTGTATGAAAAAGCTACTTAACATTTCAAAAAGCAGTAAATGGCACATTGTCAAGTGAGTGGTTTTATCAGTCAGGGTCTCACAAGGAAAACAGAAACCATTTCAGGCATTTACAACAGAAGGAATTCAATGAGGGAAAATTATAATGCAGATAGTGAAAGAGCTGAGAGCCAAATAGGAGATGGTGAGGTAATGTAGAGATTAGCAACGGGAATCACCACCACCACCTCCTCCAGCTGAAGAAACAAGGGAGATGTGACATTATTGTATAAGGAGTACAAACATTATTGTTTCAGGGAAAAACATGAAAAAGGAAAATATAATTTGGGACAAGTACAGTGTGCTTCATCTCCTTCTTCCTCCTACTTCCCCAACCCCCACCCAAAGAACATACAGAAAGCTCTGTAAAAATTGCTATTTTTTGAATGGAAGCTTTTTACTTTTTCTAAGAGGTGCGAGCCTGTGTGTCAGTGCTAAAATATAAAAGTAGTTTTTTAAAAGGCCATAAAAATTGGAGTAACATCACCTAGTTCGTAACAATTTTTTTTTAATCTCTAAAGAGGGAAAGAATTTATGCCTAGCTAGCTGAAGTGGTCTGAAGAGATAATTTGAATAGTTATTTGATAATATAAGCCAGTGTTTTTCCCCAACTAAATAATTCTGTCCCCCTCCCCCATGAGAATGTTCTTTGAAGCAATTGTCAGAGAAGAAATATAATTTTTCCTTAACCCTCATAAGTTCATAGTTGGGGACAGACCTTTGTGACAAATGACAGATTAACAAGCGACAAGCAGGTGTATATTCACGTGTGCAGTGCACATGATGCAGGAGAAACCTCAGTGAGAAGTAATTCAAAGCAGTGGCTTAGAACACTTGCCTATGTAGCATCTTCAACAAAGAGCAATGAATTTTCCAGAAGTGACAAGACAAAGAAAAGCAGGTTAACACTTCTAAAGGTGGGGAACTATGGGAAGGAAAAGTAAATATGTGGCAGTAAACTAGTGGAGTAAGATTTGTGATCCCTCTGGTGCCATATCTGAGTTGATAAGTTGTCTCCAGTAAAGGAGAATTTATATCTTTAGGTGGAAAAGCAGGAGAGGAGGATAGAAAGAGCTCTTCCTTTATTCATTAATTTTTCTCAACTCCCTCTTCACAGATTTGGTTAAGAGAGTCTAAAACTATGTTGTCCAGGTTGGCCTCAAACACCTGAGCTCGAGTGATCTCTCATCTCAGTCTCCCGAGTAGCTGGGACTACAGCCACATGCCATTGCACCTGCTTCTTCAGTTTAAAATATTTATGTCAAAGAGGAATATTTTGGGGTGACATATTCTGGCTTCCTTTACAGCCCTCTGTGCTATATCATGTCCACAGATACAGTTGTGTATTGGTACACAGAGAGACGGTGTGTAAAATCTCAGAGAATTGATGGTGTATGTATGAAACCTCAGAGAAACTGCCACCCAGAGAAAGGGAAATAGTTACCAAGGCAGTCTATTTCTTTTTTCTGAAAGTATGAATATGCAACTTTCAGTTACTAGAGTTAATTTACTTCAGGCTGCTTGTGGGTGGATTAAATTAATTGATGAGTATTGGTCAAGAAATAAACCAGTGCTTTTGCTGAATGGGCCAATTTTTTTGGCTTTCCCTAAAAGCAGAAATCACAGAATCATAAAGGTAATTAAACCATGGTTTTCATGGCTGTTTAATCTATTTTCTTGACTTTGAGAAATTTAGTGTTTGAGGCTTTTAAAAAATCTCTCTTTTCCATAATATTACTTAAATTTTCTATTGGAAACACAATTTTAAGACAGAATTAATAAGTAGTGTGGAATAAGACAATGATAATACACTTAGAATAAGGTTTGAAAAATGCAGTATTATTTAATGGAATGAGCTTCAAGATAAAAAGGCTCTAGTTCTGTTTGTAGCTCTGTACCTGTTTAGTTGTATTATTAAGGTTTGTTGCTGAACCTCTTTATGTCTGTTCCGCAAGTCTGCATGTAGGGTAATAGTACTTCTGTTCATCTGTAGCAGGACGAGCCGCAGACAAAACTCCTCAAACACCAAGTTAAAGAGGGAAGGGGTTTATTCGGCCAGGGTTATCGGCAAGACTCCTGTCTCGAAAGCCTAGCCCCCGAGTGAGCAATTCCTGTCCCTTTTAAGGGCTCACAACTCTAAGGGGGTGCGTGTGAGAGGGTCGTGATTGATTGAGCAAGCAGGGGGTACATGACTGGGGGCTGCATGCACTGGTAATTAGATCGGAACAAAACAGGATAGGGATTTTCACAGTGCTTTTCTATACAATGTCTGTAATCTATAGATAACATAACCGATTAGGTCGGGGTCAGTCTTTAACTACCAGGCCCAGGGTGTGGCGCCAGGCTGTCTGCTTGTGGATTTCATTTCTGCCTTTTAGTTTTTACTTTTTCTTTCTTTGGAGGCAGAAATTGGGCATAAGACAATATGAGGGGTGGTCTCCTCCCTTAATCTTATAAACTTAGCATGAAGTTTAAATTAAGTCTATGAAATTTGTTTTAAAATAAAAACTCTCAGTACAAAAATAAATACTCTTACAGACTGAATGTTTCTTCCCCCCAAATTGATACTACAAATTTACATATTATAGGGTTGAAACCTAACCCTCAATGTGACTATTTGGAGATAGTGGCCTGGGAGGAGGTGACAGAGGTTAAATGAAGTCATAAGGGTGGACCCCTAATCCTAGAGGGCTGGTGCCTGTTTAAGAAGAAGACATGCCAGAGCTCTTTCTCTCCACCATGTGAGAATACAGTGTGAAGGTAGCTGCCTGCAAGCCAAGAAGAGAGCCCTCACCAGAAACCAATCCTTGATTTGGAGCTTCTAGCCTCTAGAACTGTGAGAAAATAAATTTCTGTTGTTGAAGCCATCCACTCTTTGATATTTTGACAGCCTGAGCAGACTGAGATACTCCTGATGCTACATTATTTTTAAATTCTGTAAAACTTTAAATTTTTTTTTTTTTTTTTGAGACAGAGTCTAGCTTTTTTGCCTGGGCTAGAGTGTAGTGGCGTGATCACAGCTCACCATAGCCTCGACCTTTTGTATTCAAGTGATCTTCCTACCTCAGCCTCCTGAGTAGCAAGGACCACAGGCATATACCATGATGCCGGGCTAATTTATTTTATTTTATTTTTGGTGGAGACAATGTCTCACTATATTGCTCAGGCTGCTCTTGAACTCCTGGGCTCAAGCGATCGTCCCATCTCAGCCTCTCAAAGTATGGGGATTACAGGTGTGAGCCACCTCACCCAGCCAAAATTTTGAAATCTTTATTCAAGAAATGGTTCCCTGAAAAACCAGGTTATAATGCTCAAAAGTCACACTTTAAGAGAAAGGAATATTTAGTGAGCACTTAACACCAGGGCTTGTTTTAGATTTATTTAAAAATATATTTTATAATTTGGTCCTCAAAAAACCCTACGTCATAGATGTTTTGGTTTTCTTTTGTTTTTAGAGAGGGTCTCACCCTGTCACCCAGGCTGAAGTGCGGTGGCATGATCTTGGCTCACTGCAGCCTCAAACTCCTGGGCTCAAGCAATCCTTCTTTCTCAGCATCCTGAATAGCTAGTACTACAGGTGTGTGCCGCCATGTCTGGTTACTTAAATTTTTTTTTTCTTTTTTTTTTTCTTTTTGCAGAGACAGGGTCTCACTGTGTTGCCTAGGCTGGTCTTGAACTCTTGGCTCAAGCAAGCCTCCCACCTCGGCCTCTCAAAGTGCTGCGATTACAGGCATGAGCCACTGTGCCAGGCCCATAGATATTTTCATTCCTATTCAATAGACAAGGCAACTAAAACCCAAGATCTTACAATTAGTAAATGATAGGGCTGAAATTCAAACATAGTCTCTCAGAAGCTTTTAAATTATGTCCTGATACCTTCTGTTTCTTCTGGTTGTACTGGACTCAGTCAAATGCCAGGCAGGATACAAAGGTTAGTGCCACCGTAGAATGTTATAAGTTGGAAAAAAATTGTAGACTTCATCTAATCTAACTTTCTCATTTTATGGATGAGAAAACTAAGGTCCAGAGAGTTAATGAAGTGACTGAAGATTAGAGCTAATTAGTGAAGTGTGAAGATCAATATTGCTAATGTTTTGCAGTCCATTTTTAAGCCTGTGTAAATGCTAACCATTAGTAATGAGAAGCGTCAGAAAATTTGTTGAACAAAAGGTTTGAGTTGTATGTGGAACCAATCTTAAGCCACCAAATGAGCCTACATTTGTAATCTTTCTACTTTGTGTCTCCCAAAGAATGGAAGTAACAGTTGATAAGAAAGATAGGGCTGTCATATAATTTATAGACCTATTTTCATCTTGGAAAATTTATTCTGAGGTACAAAGAAAACGAAGTTATCTTATGGCCAGAATACCTTGTCTCACCTTGTCACGTGATGGTACTTTTTGGTATTTTATGATCGGCACTGCCATGCCTTCATGGGGACCTGTCTTTTTGCAAGTTCTTTCTCAACTGTGATGACTGACTTTGCCCAAATTCCAGATTTGATTAGTGGAAAGAATGATATATATGTTGATGTAAGACATTTAATTTCTTTTTTAAAAAGTATTTTTTAATTTCAATAGCTTTTGGGCTACAGGTGGTTTGGTTACAACCACCTGTAACATAGATGGTTACATAGTTTTTTGATTGTATAGATGAAGTATATAGTGGTGAATTCTGAGATTTTAGTGTACCAATTACCTGAGTAGTGTACATTGTACCCAATATGTAGTTTTTTTATTCCACACTCCCTCCTCTGAGTCTCCAAAGTCCATTATATCACTCTGTATGCCTTTGTGTACTCAGAGCTTAGCTCCCACTTGTAAGTGAGAATATTTAGGAACGTATTTTTAGTTCTATCAGTTCCAAGATCTTTTAAGAACTATTTTATTTATCCAAAGTGATTTGTCCTTAGGCTCCTTAGGCCCCCTGAATATCTGACAAAATATATTAGTACTGGAAGTTCAGCCCTTAAATCAAGGATTTGGAAATCTTCAGAAAGTATGAAAATACCATTTTATAACCCTCTAAAATCAAAACATACAAACCTGCTAGATTAAATCAGGAAGAAAAGAAACCCTGAACAGACCAATAGCAAGCAGTGAGATTGAATCAGTAATTTTAAAACTGCCAACAAAAACAAAAAAAGCCCAGGGCCAGATGGATTCACAGCTGAAATCTACCAGACATTCAAAGAAGAATTGGTACCAGTCAATCCTAGTGAAACTATTCCAAAAGACTGAGAAAGAGGGAATCCTCCCTAAATCATTCCTAATGACAATACATACTATGATTTTAAAAAATAGATGGTATTTGATATAATAGAGGAATGGGGATTTTTTTTTTTAACTACATACATGCAAGTTCCATGGAAAGACTGGGTCACAGTGAATCCTTGTCTTGTTAATAAAAAGAGGCATGTGAGAAGTAGTAAACTGGAAGGACTGGTGAGGAAATGTGAAAGGAACTCATATTGCCAATTAAGATTCTGGATTGAAGAAAAATGTTTTAATTATACTAATAGAATCTTTTTAATTATGAACATGTGTCAGTTCTAAAATACTATTGAGCACCTCTACGTACAGGAACTATGCTAGGTACTGGGAATGTAGTTTTAAGTAAGATAGATTTTCTGCCTTCGATATTGTTAAGGTTTAGTCAGGAAGCAGGCACAGATAGTGATAGTATAATGTCATAAAACTGTTCCCCAGTGTATTAGGTGTTTTTTTTTTCCTGCAGTAATAAATTAAAATAACAAATTTATTATCTTGCATTTCTGTAGGTCAGAAATCTGACAGAGGTCCCACTGGGCTAAAATCAACGTGTCTTCAGGGATGTGTTCCTTTCTGGACCTGTGAGAGCAGAATCTGTTTCCTTGCCTTTTCTGGTTTCTGGAGACTACCCACCTTTCCTTGGTTCATGATTTTTTTCTCCATCTTCAAAGCTAGTGTTTTCCGTTCCTTTCAGGCTGCCATCTCTCTGGTTCTCTGGAGCTGGAACAGGTTTTTTGATTTTAATTGATTAAATAACTGTGATTAGATTGTGCCCACCTGGATAATCCTGGGTGCAAACTTTTTCATTTTTACATCAAAGTCCTTAGCCACGTCTGTAAAGTTCCTTTTGCCACATAAGGTAACATATTCACTAATTTTGAGGATTAGGGCATGGACACATTTTGGGGTCCTTATTTCGCCTACCATACTAAGGAAATATGAAAGAGTCTGGCACCTAACCCAGTTTAGGAGCCCAGGAAAAGCTTCGAGGAGCAGATCAGCTGGGCCTCAAACTGGGTGAACTGGGAGTATGAGTGGCTGCTGGCTGGGTGTCAAATGAGTGAGGGAAAGGCATTTGAGCTAAGGGGAGCTACATGAGTATATATAGAGGTGTGAAAAAGAATGGGTTTTAACATTAATTTTTATTTTTTAAAGAATCACAAATTAGTAAAAATGTAGTATGAAATGGTAGCTTGGGGATGAGTAGGGATGGAGAGAAAGGTTCGATTATGGTGGGACTTTGCATACTGTGCTTTACAGCTTCAGTTTATCCTGTAGACAGTGGCATGACATTGAAGGATTTGAAACTGGCGAGTGACTTGATTAGATTTCACTTTAGGTAGATCATATTCAGCTGTCTGGAGAGGGAATAGGCTGGCGGTAAAGAGACTGAAAAGGCTCTTACTATAGTTCAGGTATCTTTATATATAATTCAGCTGATTAAGTTTTTGGCTTAGGTGACTGAGTCATACCATCAGAGATAGGAAAATACAGAAAGAAAGCTATGAGAGGTGTAAGGTAATATTAATACTCTCCCCTTCACACTCCCCTTCCACACACACACATGCATGTGCTCAACGAAAGAATGAACCTTGATTAAAGTCAACCTAAATTTCTATTTTTTTTTCTCTAAAAGTAGCCATTTACCATCAGTAAATAAGCAGAACAGTTTAGGTTGAACTGTTATATTTTCCCTTCTTAGGAGCTGACTTTATTCCCTTTAGCATCCCCTTCACATTTGCATAATGTTGACTGGACACCTATTTTGTCTTTCCTTGTCCTGTGGCTTTCAGTTCCACTAAATGATTTAAGAAATTAAGGCATTGTACAAGTCCATTCCAGTTTACTTTCTTCTTCATTTTGCTGTGGTGATTGAGCCAGTTTCTGGCTTGCCAAATAGCCCATTATTCAATTTAATGGACAGTATAATCTTGTCTGCAGAAGGAACTTGTTATTTGAAGATATCAAAAAAATTCCAGGGACATAGTTACTGGTTGGGAGTGGAATTTGTGTGTAGACCTGGTATTAAAAAAACCTTGTGGCTTTGCAGCATTCTAATGTATTGCATACCTAGGAATTCTAGCTATTTTGAAAGATGATTCTGTGGTTGGTCCAGTAGCTAAAAGGTAACATAACATTTGAGCACATGTGCCCAAATATGTTGTTTACCAGATGAATTAAGAGTTCTTACATTACACTGCTAAAACTATAAAATGTTTAAATGGTGATTATACTTTTTCATTGGGAAGACTATGCAGTAGGGAAGAATTGTAATTTGGATTTAAAGTATTGCATTCCCCTAAACAGATTTGGGGTTATAATTTTAATATTTCTAATTGAGATATGGGCTGCAGTCTACTCAGAGTAACTAAGAAATGTAATTGCCATGAAGTTCTGAGTAGATGTATATGACTTTTGGCTATATTAAGAGAATAGGATTTATCAGGGAATGGTCTGAATTTCTATAGCACAAGTTAACTGTAAATACTTTGAGAAAGCCACTAAATAGATTCATTAATGACCACATATTTATAGAACAGGAAAACATACGACTTATATTGATGTGATTTTTGCCCTTATAAAGAATTAAATATTAGAGGGCCGGGAGTAATGGCTTGTGCCTGTAATCTCAGCACTTTGGGAGGCCGAGGTGGGCAGATCGCTTGAGCCCAGGAGTTGAAGAACATCTTGGGCAACATGGTGAACCCCATCTCTTAAAAAAAAAAAAAAGAGAGAGTTAGGGCATGTAGAACAAGAGTTTTAATGAAAAGATTTTTGTGTTTTGGCCCTTAACCTCGGTCTATAAATTCAGTTGTTGATAGCATAGTGCAGTTAATTTATAACTATTTGATTGTTTAGAAATGTATTAATTAAAATAGTTTTGCCCATAAAATGTTGCAAAATCTATAAATGGTTTCATAAGAAGTACTATAAAAGAGGAGATGATAGAAGAGGGTAATGAGTAGAAGGGAAAGGTTTTATTAGCCTTTTGTTCTTCTTTATGCTACCTCCTTCTATAAAGTTGTTATTTCCTAGGTCATGTTTTATATTTCAAAGATTATTATTTTAATAATCTGTAGGGCTTTCTATTATAGATATTATTAAGGCAAATACCTCCAGGAAGAATAAGCAATCAGTCTGGGCATGGTGACTCACACTTGTATTCCCAGCATTTTGGAAGGCAAAGGCAGGAAGATTGCTTGTGCCCAGGAGTTCAAGACTAGCCTGGATAACATAGCAAGACTCCATCTATACAAAAAATAAGAAATATAGCCAGGCATGGTGGCACGTATCTCTGGTGCCAGCTACTCCAGAGGCTGAGGCAGGAGGATTGCTTAAGCCCAAGATGTTGAGGCTGCAGTGAGTTATGATCTACACTCTAGCCTGGGTAACAAAGCCAGACCCTGTCTCAAAAAAAAAAAAAAAAAGAAAGAAACTCGACAGAATAAAAACAATTCAGATGACTATTTTCTTTTCTTTTCTTTTTCTTTTTTTTTTTTTTTTTGAGTCAGAATCTTGCTCCCAGGCTGAAAGACATGGAGTGCAATGGCGAGATCATAACTCACTGCAGCCTTGACCTCCTAGGCTCCACTGATCTTCTTGACTCAGCCTCTTGAGTAGCTGGGACTACAGGCATGTGCCACCACACCCAGCTAATTTTTAAATTTTTTGTAGAGATGTGGGGGTCTCACTGTGTTGCGGGCTAGTCTTGAACACCTGGCCTCAAGCAGTCCTCTCACCATGGCCTTCCACAGTGCTGGGATTGCAGGCGTGAGCCACCATGACTGACTGTTTTTCATTTCTTGACATTCATATCAATTGGAATAAAGTTAAGAGAAAGTTGCAAATTTCAAGTACCTTTTGTGTGGCTCTTTTTTCTTGTCTTTCTTTTTATAGTATAAGTATGACAAGACTAGATTTTCTTGAATCTCAGATTAAACCCAACCTGTCTTAATTAGCATTAGTAATTTATGGCAAAAGTCAAGGTTTGCCACAGTCTCTGCAGTTCAGATATCAGCTTTTCTTTTAATGGCCTTTATGTATTGCTAAGTACAAAATATGCAAGAAAAAGACAACCTATGTTTATTCATTACACATAGATCATTGAAGTCATGAATTAGAAATCTGTACCTTAGAGCTGCTTGGACTACTAGAACCCTTGAATATTTTTCAATTTTACCTTTAACTAAAAAAAATTCCTTTCTCATCTGTACTTTAGGAGATTGCAGAATCTTGTGGCGAGGGTATTAAAACTGACCATTCAAAGTCATAGCCCATTTCTTGGTACTTGCATTTCTCTCTGTGTAAAATTGGTACTTCATAGCCTTCTGATCCTGTATTTCTGATACTTATTGATCAATTATGATTGAAAGCCAGGTTGTTTAACGCTCTGTCAGTCTTCAAATGAACTTTTATTTATTAAACTGTTTATTCCTTCTGATTTAAATAAATTTCATTTCCCAAAGATGAGTAGGTATGAAAAATAATACTCAGAAGAGATTGTTCTTGTGGGGAGAACTGCTTCTACAGGATCTAGCTTTGATTTTGTATCTTTCAATCTTTTTAAAATCAACTTTAACGAATTTAAACCTATTTTAAGTGTACAAGTAATAAGTTTGACAATTGTATGTGACTTCTACCACAATAAAATATAGAACATTTTTATCATTCTATAAGTTCCCTTGTGCTGCTTTGCGAAGTTACCTGTCTTCTGTCATTAAAAATTAGTTTTAGAGTCTGTATATAAGAATTATGATTTATTTGTCTTTTCGTTATTTTGTGAAAAGGATGATTTCATGTCTTTTTTTTATTTTAATGGATTACTTTGGTTTAAGACTTCAGGAGTTTCCAAATTAAAATAATTTCCTTTCTGCTGTCTGTCATGATCTTCTCGTTTCTGAAGTTGCCTAGGAAAGGTCTTAGCTGCAATTCATAGTTAAGAAAACTGAGACACAGGTATTATAGAGGCTCAGAGATTACATAGGACTATGTGAGTTCTTGCTTGTTGAAAAAGGACTCAGTTGGAAGTCTTGTGAGGAAAATGAAAATATTTTGATTTGACTATATTTATGGTTTGTAATATCAAATAGGTTCATTTCAGCTCTTTTGTATTTAATTTAATTTAATTTAACTGTGTTTTAATTTTTTTTGTAGAGATGAGGTCTCACTATGTTGCTTGGGTTGGTCTTGAACCCCTGGGCTCAAGTGATCCTTCAGCCTCAGCCTCCCAAAGTGCTGGGATTACAGGCACAATTCTTTGCGCCCGACCCATTTCAGCTCTCTTGTCTCTGCATGTTAGGTTCTGATGAATTTATAAGGGACAGAAATTAAGGATTTAAGATTTGTGTTTGAGTGCTGAGTCTTTCCCTTTTTTGGGGGGATGACTTTGATCAAAAGGTTTGGTCACTTAAGATTTCTGAAGTTTAGTTTTCTGATCTGTAAAATGAAATAATAATTCACAGTCTTATAGGAATGAAAAGGGAATGTATGAATAGACAGGAGTTTAATTTTGGGATAAATTTTACTGGTTGTTTCATCTTCATCTTGTTAGGCTCTTTTAATTTAGGCAGATGTTAGATGATCAAATCAACTTGGAAAAACAGTATTTGAGGGAACATAGAAAATGTCAAGATTCTTAAAATGACTTGTACTATCTATTAAGATGAAGAGTTTCCAAGGCGAATAAAAAAGGATCATGAAACAAAGAGCAGTTATCTTTGAACCAGAGAGGAAAACAAAAAAAAAAACAAAAAAACAAACAAAAGACTTTTTTAAAAAAAGAAGTTGCATTAATTTTTGCATAAAATAAAATTGTCATAGAATCTTTCTTAAATTCTGTTTCTGCAATCCTTGGAATTTTAGGTGGAACTACTGACTATGAAGTCATTTTGGTATTTTATTAATCCATTTTGCCTAGGTTTTGAGATAGACATATGGTTTGTAGTCAATAAGATTCTGAAGAACTACACAAAGGCTTCTGGAAATTTATTTCTTGTTTTTAAAAACATTTATATAATCTCAGTCAATTTAGGATTTAATATTCATATTAGAATTCCAGTAAATTAGAATTAGGCAAATCAGTCTTGAACACTATGCTAAGTAGTGAAGTTATCAAACCTCTTTTGTAATATTGTGTATCTATACAGTGGTTGCAAAATAGGCTCAGAAGGTTGCATAGAACTAAGTTAGCATGATGATAGTTTCAACCTCTTAAATGGTGAGGTTAGTCCATTCACTTTGATTGTCATTACTAATATATTGTACCATATTTCATTGCCTCTAAGATGCCATCAGTTGTAAGACACTGTTATTTATTAGCAGTAAGAAAAATTACAGTTAAGATGACAATGCTTTGTCATGCAATTTCTTATTTTATGCTTATTGAAAAACTTAGTTTTTTTAAAAAAAATTAGATACAACTTTTAGACATTTAAATTGTCTCAGGAGTTCTATTCCAAGCCGCCGACACATGTTATGCATGGTTTTTGTTTTTGAAACAGGGTCTTCTTGCTCTGTTGCCCAGGCTGGAGTGCAGTGGTGCAATCATAGCTCACTGTAACTTTGAATTCCTGGGTTCAGGTGATCCTCCTGCCTCAGCCTCCTGAGTAGCTAGGACTACAGGCATGCACCACCATGCAAAGCTAATTTTTTTTTTTTTTTCTTTTAAGAGATATAGTCTTGGTATGTTGCCCAGGCTGGTATCTACCTTCTGGGCTCAAGTGATCCTCCCTCCTCAAAGCACTGGCATTACAGGGGTGAGCCATCATGCCCAGCCATTTTGTAGTTTTTGATCCTGGAACTTTCTTGATCTTAGTGTCAGTGGAATGTCTGAGCAACAGGACTTTTATTTCTTCCTAAAATGAACCTTAAGTGGTTTGTAGTCAAAGGGTTTTAGGTAACCAGTTATGCCATGAAGAATAAAACCGAGTTCTTGCTCACACAAACAATGACAACTGTGTTACAACTGCTGCTTTGCTGTCAGAGATTCCACTGCAGGTAGATGCATCTTGGTTTCATCCATGTTAAATATGGGGAGGAAAGGTTTTAATATTGATGAAACATACCATTTTATTTATTTTTCATTTTTGTTTGTTTTTTGAGACAAGATCTCTATGTTGCTGAGGCCAGTCTTGAACTCCTGGGCTCCAGTGATACTCTTGCCTCAGTCTCCTGAGTAGCTGGGATTGCAGACATGTACCACTGTGCCTGGCTGTAGAAGTGTGTTGATTTTAACAGCCTTATAAAATGCAGTTACAAACCATACAATTCACCCATTTAAAATGTAACCCATTTCAATGGTTTTTAGTATAATCACAGTTGTACAGCCTTTACCACAATCAAGTTTAGAACGTTTTCATCACCCCAGAAGGAAACCCCATACCCATTAGCAGTCATTTCTCATTTCCCCACAATCCTCCCAGCCCTAGGCAACCAGTAATCTACTTTTCGTTTCTGTGGATTTACCTACTGTGGACATTTCTGTAATGGAATCATACATTGTGTAGTGTTAGGTCAGTGTTTTGGTTATTGATGTGAGATCTTTTAAAATATAGGTATTTACAACTATAAATTTCCACCTGAGCACCACTTTAGCTGCATCCCGTAAGTTTTGTTATATTGTGTCTCCATTTTCATTCATCTCAAAATGTTTTCTATTTTTCCTTTGTGGTTTTTTTTTCTTCCTTACATTGGTTATTGGTAGTGTGTTGTTTAATTTCCACATATTTATGAATTTACCAAATTTACTTCTGTCACTGATTTCTAATTTTATTTCATTGTGATCAGAGAGCATACTTTATTATTTCAATCCTTTTAAATTTATTGAGGCTTGCTTTATGGCCTAGCATGTGATGTCTTATATTTTTATACCTCTCTTTTCCCTCACTGCTTTCTTTTGCATTATGTGAATATTTTCTAATGTAACATTTAAATTCCTCTAATGATTTTTTTCCACTATTTTTAAAGATTATTTTCTTACTGGGCTCTAGGGTTTATCATATACATCTTAATTTACCAAAATCCACTTCAGATTTGTACTAACTCAATTCATGTGAAATATCAAAAAGTTGCTCCAATTTGTCTCTATTTCCTCTTTCTTTTTTGTGCTATTACATTTTCTCAGTGCTATTATTATTAAATATTATAGGTATATATGTTACAAACCTAACAATGTTATAAATGGTACTTTGCATAATTTTACACCTTTTAAAGACACCAAGAGAAATATGGAGAGCAAGGATTTTTTATAGAGTTTAATATTCACCTTCTTATTTACCATTTCTGGTTGTCTTCATTTGTTTCTGTGCTTTCAAGTTACCTTTTGGTATTGTTTCCTTACTTCAATTCATGTTTGCCTCTACTTACTTTCTTTGTTCTGATAGCGTCAAATATATTACATTCCTAAATGTTATAGACCCAGTAGTACAATTATATATATATAATCCTATATAATTGCTTTTTAAATAGTTAATATAGAAATATGCATTTGTACTGTCTTTTATAACTATAATTGCCTTTACTGGAACTCTTCGTTTTTTTTCCTTTGTATTTGAATTACTTTTCGGGGTCATGTGTTTTCAGCCTGAATAGCTTTCTTTACTATTTCTTGTAATGCAGATCTGCTAGCAAGAAATTCTTTCAGTTTTTATCTTGGGATGTCTTATCTGCCTTCATGGTTTTTAAAAAATTATTATTATACTTTAAGTTCTGGGATACATGTGCAGAACATGCAGGTTTGTTACATAGGTATACATGTGCCATGATGGTTTGCTGCACCCATCAACCCGTCATTTTACATTAAGTATTTCTCCTAATGCTATCCCTCCCCTAGCCCCCTAATCCCTGACAGGCCCCAATGTGTGATGTTCCCCTCCCTGTGTCCATATTGTTCAACTCCCACTTATGAGTGAGAACATGTGGTGTTTGGTTTTCTATTCCTGTGTTAGTTTGCTAAGAATGATGGTTTCCAGCTCTATCCATGTCCCTGTAAAGGACACAAACTCATCCTTTTTTATGGCTGCATAGTATTCCATGGTGTATATGTGCACATTTTCTTCAACCAGTCCATCATTGATGGGCATTTGGGTTCACTCCAAGTCTTTGTTATTGTGAATAGTGCTGAAATAAACATAGATGTACATGTGTCTTTATAGTAGACTGATTTATAATCTGCCTTCATTTTTAAAGTCCACTTTGCTGAATATAAGATTTTTGGTGGACACCTTTTTTGTTGTTTCAACACTTAGAATGTCATCCCAGTGCCTTGGAAGCTTCATTTTTTATTTTTATGTTTTAAAATTTCACTTTAAGTTCTGGGATATGAGTGCAGAATGTGCAGGTTTGTTACGTAAGCATACGTGTGCCATGGTGGTTTGCTGCACCTATCTACCTATCGTCTAGGTTTTAAGCCTTGCATGCATTAGCTATTTGTCCTAATGCTCTCCCTCCCCTTGCCCTCCTCCCCACTACTGGCCCCAGTAGGGCCACAGAGAAGTGAAAAATTTTTAAGCAGACAGTAGGAGAATCAGACTTCCACATCTTCATTGCCCCACCACCCCATTCTACCCAGGACAAATAGTTTGTAAAATCTCCTTCCAACTCATGGCTTCTACACTGGAAACAGTGAGGCTGAGGTAGTCAGCGAACTTCCCCACCATCTTGGGTTCCCTGTCGGGAGACTTGTCCTTGCCTTAACCTGTGGGAAGCACAGTGACTGCCTGAAGGGAGAAAATGCCTGAGGACAGGCAGAGACAAAGTGGGGAGGTGGGTCTACCATCCTCAGCCCTGAAAACTGCTCTGTTACTCAGTCAAAGGAAATGCCAAATCATAGTGGCTGTTCAGCAGCACCATGCTGTAGGAGGTATGTTCCATAAGTCCCATGGGCACAAACTCCTAGCCAGCCTTGACACACTGCTGGGATAATCCCTTTGGGACCTCCCCTATTCAGATTAGGCAGTGGTTTGATCATTTCCTAGAGCTGAAAAGGAGGCAGTGACTTAGCAATATTGATTCACTAAGCAGATACATCTAATAAAAATCAAAACAAGGCTGGGTGCAGTGGCTCATGCCTGCAGTCCCAGCACTTTGGGAGGTCAAGGTGGGCAGATTGCTTGAGGCCAGCAGTTCAAGACCAGCCTGGCCAGCATGGCAAAACCCTATCTTTACTAAAAACACAGAAATTAGCTGGGCGTGGTTCTGCACACCTGTAATCCCAGCTACTCAGGAGCCTGAGGCACGAGAATTGCTTGAACCTGGGAGGCGGAGGTTGCAATGAGCTGTGATCGTGCCACTGCACTCCAGCCTGTTGGGTGACAGAGTGAGACTCTGTCTCAAAACAAAACAAAATCAAAACAAGCCAGATAGAAAAAACCAAAATAACAAATCCTTCAAAGACATAGAAGGTATACCCATAAGAAACAACAGGAAATCATGACCTTCCCAAAAGGACAAAGCAAAAATCCAGTGACTGACCCTAACAAGATGGCAGTTTGTGAGCTTTCTGACTAAGAATTCAAAATAGCAGGTTTTGTTTGTTTGTTTGTTTGTTTTGAGACACGGTCTTGCCTTGTCACCTAGGCTGGAGTGCAGTGGCACAACCATGGCTCACTGTAGCCTCAACCTCCCAGGCTCAGGCAATCCTCTCACCTCAGCTTCCTTAGTAGGTGGGACTACAGGAACATGCCACAACACCTGGCTAATTTTTGAATATTTTGTAGAGATGGTCCCACCATGTTGGCCAGGCTGGTCTTGAATTCCTGGGCTCAAGTGTTCCTCCTACCTTAGCCTTTCAAAGTGCTGGGATTATAGGCATGAGCCACCATACCTGGCACAAAATAGCAATTTTAAGGAAACTGAGTGATCTCCAAAATAACAAAGAAAAGCAGTTCAGAAATTTATCAGAGAAATTTAACAAAGAGATTGAAATAATTAAAGAAAAAACCCACAGAAATCTTGGAAATGAAAAACACATTTGCTTAACTGAAAAAACTCTGTGGAGGCTCTCAATGGCAGAATGGACCAAGCAGAGAAAATAGTGAACTTGAAGATGGGCTATTTGAAAATATACAGTCAGTGCAGAACAAAGAATGAAAAGGAACAGAGACTGTATATAAGATATAGAAAATTACCTCAAAAGGCAAAATTTAAGACTTACTGGTGTTCAAGAGGGAGCTGAGCAAGAGGAAAGATAGAAAGCTTATTCAAAGAAATAATAACAGGTAATTTTTTAAAACTTGAAAAAGATAGAAATATCCAGGCACAGGAAAGTCTGTGCCAAACAGATTAAACCCAGATGAAACTACCTCAAGGCATATAATAAACTCTCAAAAGTTAAGAACAGAAAGAGGATCCTAAAAGCAGCAAAGAAAAGAAGCAGATAACATATAAAGGAACTCCAATTGGTCTGGCAACAGACTTCTCAGTGGAAACCATATAGGCCAAGAGGGAGTATAATGACATTTTCAGAATTCTCAAGGAAAAAACTGCCACCCAAGAATATTTAGCAAAATTGTCTTTCAGAAATTAAGGTGCAACAAAGCATTTCCCAGACAAACAAAAGCTGAGAGAATTCACCACCACCAGACCCATCTTACAAGAAATGCTAAAGGGAATTCTTCAATCTGAAAGAAAACAAATAAACCAACAAACCACTAATGTGCTAAAAGAAAACTTTTCAACATATAACATAAACTTTTCAACATATAAAATCCACTGGTAAAATTAAGTACACAGGCAAATACAGAATACTCTTACTGCAATTGTGGTGTGCAGTACACTTATAACTCTAATATGAAGCCCAAAATCACATCTATCAAAAACAATAATAGCTACAGCAACCTGTTAAGAGATAGGTAATGTAGGTAATATTAAAAATGTAAATTGAGTCAAAATGTGGAGGAGATGGAGTTAAAGCATAGAATTCTTTTTTTGTTTTACCTTTGTTTGTGTATTTTTGATCTAAGTTCTCATCTCTTTAAAATAGCTTCTTATGTCTGTAAGATGTTTTTTGTAAGCCTCATGGTAACCAGAGTACAAAAACCTATAATAGACTCACTAAAAACGCAACAAATTAAAAACAGATTACTAGGGAAAGTCACTTAACCACAAAGGAAGACAGAAAGGAAGAAAAGCGGTTCAAAACAATCAGAAAATAAGCCACAAAATGGCAGTCGTGAGTCCTTACTTATTAATAACAACACTGAAGGTAGTATTGTCAGTTCTCCAATTAAAAGGCATAGAGTGGCTCCATGGGTAAAGAAACAAAACCCAACTATATGCTGCCTTCAAGAAACCCACCTCACTAATAAAGACACACATAAGCTGAAAGTGAAGGGTGGAATAAGACATTCCATGCAACTGGAAACCAAAAAAGAGTAGGAGTAGCTATACTTATATTGAATAATATAGACTACCAATCTAAGACTGTAAAAAGAAACAAAGAAGGGCACCATATAAGATAAATAGATCAATTCAGCAAGAAGATATACCAATTATATTATAAATGTCTATGTACCCAATACTGGAGCACTTAAGTGTGTAAAGCCAATGTTAGTAGATCTAAAGGGAAATACAGACTACAATACAACTATAGTAGGGCACTTTAACACCACAGTCTCAGTAATGGGCAGATCATCCAGACAGAAAAATCAGGAAACATCTGAGTTAAACTACACACTAGATCTAATAGACTTGATATTTACAGAACATTTCACCCAATTGCTGCAGAATACACATTCTTTTCATTAGCACATCAAACGTTTTCTAGAATAGAGTCTCCCTTAGGCCACAAAACAAGTCTGAAGAAATTTTTAAAAAACAGAAATAATATCAAGTATCTTTTCTGACCACACGGAATAAAACTAGAAATCAATAACAGAAGGACCCTGGAAAATACACAAACACATGGAAATTAAACAACATGCTCCTGAATGACCAATGGGCCAAGGAAAAAATTAGGAAAATTAAAAAATTTCCTGAAACAAATGAAAATGGAAAACATAACATACCAAAATCTATGGGATACTGTAAAAGCACTACTAAGAGGGAAGTTTATGATGATAAACACTTCTATCAAAAAAGAAAATTAGAATTTAAGTGAACAATGCACCTCAAAGAACTAGAAATGGAAGACCAAACCAAACCCAAAATTAGTAGTAGGAAAGAAATAAAGATCAAAGTAGAAATAAATGAAATCGAGACCAAAAAAACTCCACAGAAGAACAATGAAACAAGAAGTTGTTCTTTTAAAAAGATAACCAATATCAACAAATCTTTAGCTAGTCTACAAAGGAGAGAAGACCCAAATAAAATAAAAAATGAAAAAGGAGGAATAACTGAAACCTCAGACATACAAAGAATGGTTAGAGACTATTTTGAAGAACTATACACCACCAAAATGGAAAATCTAGAAGAAAAGGATAAATTCCTGGATACCGTACAACCTACCAAGATTGAACCACGAAGAAATGTAAAACCTCAGCAAACCGATCATGAGTAATGAAATAGAAGCTGTAATAAAATTGGGCCAGGTGCAGTGACTCATACCTGTAATCCTAGCACTTTGGGAGGCTGAGGTGGGAGGATCCCCTGAGACTCGGAATTTGAGACCAGCCTGGGCAACATAGTGAGACCCTGTCTCTACAAAAACAGTTTTAAAAAATAGTTGGATTTGGTGGCATGTGCCTGTAGCTCCAGTTATGTGGGAGGCTAAGGTGGGAGGATCGCTTGAGCCCAGGAGTTTGAAGCTGCAGTGAGCTATCATTGCACTACTGCACTACAACCTGGGCAACATGAGTGAGACCCTATCTCTTAAAAAAAAAAAAAAATTGAAGAGGAGATAATACTTTCAACCTTATTCTATGAGGCCAGGATTACCCTGATACCAAAACAGATAAGGACCCAAGAAAAGAAGAAAAGTACAGGCCAGTATTATTGGCGAACATAGATGCAGAAATCCTCAACAAAATACCAGGAAACCAAATTCAACAACACATTAAAAAGATCATTCACCATGATCAAGTGAAATTCATTCCAGTGATATAAGAGAATGATTCAACACATGCAAATCAATAAACATGATATATCACATTAACAAAGTTAACAAAAACCACATCATTGTTTCAACAGATGCTGAAAAATCATTTGATAAAATTCAGCACCCCTTTATGATAAAAGCCCTCATCAAAATGGGTATAGAAGGAGCATACCTCAAAATAATAAAGGCCATAAATGACAAACTCATAGCTAACATCATATTGTATGGGGAGAAATTGACAGCCTTTTCTCTTAGGACTGGAAGAAGACAAGAATGGCTACTTTTACCACTGTTTTTCAGCATAATACTAGAAGTCCTGGCCAGAGCAATTAAGCAAGATAAAGAAATAAAGGGCATCCAAATTGGAAAGAAAGAAGTCAAATTAGCCTTGTTCACAGATGACATGATCTCATACCTAGAGAAACCTAAAGACTCCACAAAAAAATTGTTAACACTGATAAATGAGTTAAGTACAATTGCAGGATACAAAATCAACATACAAAATCAGTAGCATTTATATATGTTAACAGCAAACAATCTGAAAAAGAAATCAAGAAAGCAATCCCACTTATAATAGCTATGAAATACCTAGGAGTTAATCTAACTGAATAAGTAAAAGATCAAGGAAAACTATAAAACTCTGATGAAAGAAACTGAAGAAGATGCAAAAAAGCAGAAAGATATTCCATGCTAATGAATTGGAAGAATTAATATTTTTCAAATGACAGTACTACTTGATGTAATTTACAGATTCAGTGCAATCTCTATCAAAATACCAATGATATCCTTCACAGAAATAGGGAAAAAAATTCTAAAATTCATATGGAATTACAAAAGACCTTGGATAGTCAAAGCAATCCTGAGCAAAAAGAGCAAAGCTGGAGACACTACCTGACATCAAAATTTACTCCAAAGCTACAGTAAGCGAAATAGCGTGATACTGGCTTAAAAGCAGACACATAGACCAATGGAACAGAGTTGAGAATCCAGATATCAATCCATGCATTTACAGCCAGCTGATCTTTGACAAAGGCACCAGAACATACAATGGGAAAAGGACAGTCTTTCCAATAAATGGTACTGTGAAAACTAGATAACCATATGCAGAAGAATGAAACTAGACCCCTAACTCTCTCCATTCACAAAATTCACATCAAAATGTATTAAAGCTTTAAATCTAAGACCTGGAACTGTGAAACTACCAAAATAAAATCTTGGGGAAACCCTCCAGGGCACTGGTCTAGGCAAAGATTTTTTGGGTTAGACCTCAAAAGCACAGGCAACCAAAAGCAAAAATAGGTATGGAATTACATCAAGTTAAAAAGCTTCTGCACAGCAAAGGAAACAGTCAACCTAGTAAGGAGACAACATAGAGAATGGGAGAAAATACGTGCATCTGACAAAGGATTAGTAACCAGAATATATAAGAGCTCAAACAACCCAATAGCAGAATAACAAGTAATCTATACAGTGGGCAAAAGATTCAAACACATTTCTTGAAAGAAGACATACAAATGGCCAAATAGGTGTGTGAAAAATGCTCAGCATCACTAATAGAGTAATGCAAATCAAAACCACAATGAGATATCATTTCATCCCAGTTAAAATGTTTTGTATTAAAAATGACAGTAGCAAATATTGATGAGTTTGTCTAGAAAAGGGAACCCTCATAAACTGTTCTTGGGAATGTAAATTACTACAGCCACTATGGAGAACAATATGGAGTTTCCTCAAAAAACTAAAAATAGAGCTGCCATATGATCCAGCAATTTCACTACTGGGTATATAGCCAAAAGAAAGATAATCAATATTTTTAAGGGTTATCTGCACTCCTATGTTTAATGCAGCAATATTCATAATAACCAAGATATGGAATCAACCTAAGTGCCCATCAATGGATGAAAGGATAAAGAAAATGTGGTATATATACACAATGGGATATTACTCAGCCTTAAAAAGGAATGAAATCCTGTCATTTGCAGTAACATGGATGGAACTGGAGCCCATAATGTAAAGTGAAATAAACCAAGCCCAGATAGAAATATCACATGTTCTCATTCATATGTGGGAGCTTAAGAAGTGGATCTCATGAAGATAGAGTGTAGAATGGTAGTTACAGAGGCTGGGAATGGTTGGAGCTGGGGGGTGGGGTTTGGGAGGCATGGCTAGAGGACAAAAGAATATAAAGTGGTAGCACAATCATGTTGATAACTTAATTGATTCATGCTAGCAAGAACACTGTCCTTGTTTTGTAATAAACCAATAGTCATAATTAAAATGTCCCACAGGCATTAAAAAATATCATGCATGGAAATAATGAAAACGATTGAATATTTGACTAACTGGTCAAACTAGATTTTGACTGTTAATATAAAAAATCACTATCCTTACCAAGTGCACATTGAAATAATGTGCTAAGCAACAAAGGATTTTTCAGTATATGATAAATACTGGAAAACCAAAAAAAAAAAATTTCAGTGGGGAAAAAAAACTTACTGCAAAGCAACAGTAATGAAAACAGTGTGGAGCCTGCATAAGGATGGACTATGGAATAGAATCGAGAATTCAGAAGTATATTTTCTTTTTCTTTTTTTTTTTCTTTCTTTCTTTCTTTTTTTTTTTTTTTTTTTTTGGAGATGGAGTCTCACTCTGTTGCTGGGTTGGAGTGCTGTGGCACGATCTTGGCTCCCTGCAACCTCCGCCTCGTGGGTTCAAGTGATTCTTCTGCCTCAGCCTCCCGAGTAGCTGGGACTACAGGCACGTGCCACCATGCCCAGCTAATTTTTGTATTTATAGTAGAGACAGGGTTTCACCATATTGGCTAGGATGGTCTCAATCTCTTGACTTCGTGATCCCCCCACCTCGACTTCCCAAAGTGCTGGGATTACAGGTGTGAGCCACTGCGCCTGGCCTCAGAAGTATATTTTCACAGCACTTTGGGAAGGGCCTAAATGTAGGAGTTACAACAATAAAACTCTGAAGACAACAGGTGTAAACCTTCACGGTCTTGGTCTTGGACTAGTCAAATGATCTTTTAGGTATAACACTAGAGGCACAAGTGACAAAAGAGAAAATAGACTTCATCAAAATTGAAAACTTCTGTGGTGCAAAATGATACCATTAAGGAAGTAAAAAAACAACCCACCAAATGGGAGAAGATATTTGCAGATCATTTATTTGTTAGAGGACTTGCATCCAGAATTTTTTTTAAAAAACCTCTCACAACCCAATAATACAAGGAACAAAAATCCCAATAAAAACGGGATGATTTGAAACGACATTTCTATAAGGAGATGTATAAATGGCCAGTTAGCACATGAAGATGCTCAACATCATTAGTCATTATAGAAATGCAAATGAAAACCACAATGAAATACCACTTTATACACACTGTATGGCTATAATAATGCGACAGAAAATAACAAGTGTTAGGGTATAGGGAAGTTGGAACCCTCATTCATTGCTGTTGGGATTGTAAAATGGTACAGTTACTTAGGAAAATAGTTTGTCTGCCTCTCAAAATGTTGAACATGTATTTCCCATAGAACCTAGCAATTCTACTTGTAAATATGTATATACCCAATAGAAATAAAAGCACATATCTACACAAAAACATGTACATATGTTCATAGCAGCATTAGTCACAATAGCCAAAAAGTGAAATAACCCTAATATCTGTCATCTGATGAATGGATAAACAGAAGGTGGTATATCCATACGATGGAATATTATTCAGCCTAGAAAGGAATGAAATACCGACACATACTATAACCCAGATGAACCTTGAAAATATGGTAAATGATAAAAAGCCAGTCACAAAAGACCACATAATACCTGATTCCATTTGTTTGAAATGTCCAGAATAGGCAAATCCATAGAGAAAAAGTAAATTAGTGGTCGCCAGGGCCTGGGTAGAGGATAATGGGGAGTGACTACTAGTGGGTATGAGGTTTCTTTTTAGGGTGATGATATACTGGAATTAGATAGTGGTGATGGTTACATAACTGTATACCAAAAACCACTTAATTGTGCATTTTTAAAGGGTGAATTTTATGGTATATAAATTATATCTCAAAAGGATTTTTAAAAAAATAGCTGTGGAAGGACAAAATGGAAAATTAAGTCTGCCAGTTATTTTAATGTTCTGAAGTATTCTTTGGCTGTGTGTGTGTGTGTGTGTGTGTGTGTGTGTGTGTGTGTGAGTTGGGTGAATTTGGAAGAGAGGAAGAGAGATAACTGTTGTCATCATTTGTTAAAACAAATTTGCCATAATCTCTTACCATAGCAGGAACCTCAGGGCTACTTGATTTAGGTGAAGTCACTCAGAGCTTCTCTCCTGCTGCCCCCTCCTAACCTTCCCATCATCTGGAAAGATCTAGCAAGGAAAGACTTGGAAGAGTGATGTCTGGATCTTACCATGTCATTGCATCTCTGGTTTTCTCCCATGTTAATATCTTCCTTACACTCACAGGCTTATTTGTGATAGTTAAATGAAGTTTTAGATGGGAAAGGACTCTTAAAGAATTAAAATCATTCTGCAAACGTAACACAAATATAATGAAACACTGAATGGTGTTTTAATTTGGTGACATTGTGATACCCATTCAGTTGGTCTGACTGACATGTAGAGAATTTGATTAATATTTTATTCATTTATTTGGGGGTATTTGCCTTCTTAATGGAATTTTAAGAATTGGAACACTCAAAAAATAAAAAACATTTTTTTTAAAAGAATTGGAACACTGGAGTGGGCAGAAAGAGGATGGAACTATAGAGGAAATTTAGGTAGGAAAATATTTGATATAGAATCTGGTGTGTTGTTACTGGTAGTCAGGATAATTTTGGTGAATTGAATTTGTCGGGCAGAGTTTGGAGATAAGAAATTATTGAGGCTGAGGCTACTTGGAGCCAATGGGACATCTTTGTTTAGATGTATAAGCTAATCATCATACTCTTAGCCTGGGCTGCATGCTTTCAGAATTTTTCCCCATGGCTTAACTTTGCCTCTGACACTTTGCTTTCTGCTACAGCCTACTCAGTATCTTAGATTTATTATTTTTAAATGAATCATTGTAGAGTTAAAGTCATCTCTTAAGTCCTAGTCAGGTTATAGGTGGTAAAGATTCCACAAAACCAGAAATACACAGAGCATACAGTATTTGAAGTATCATTCATTTATTCCATGTTTGGTTAAAACAAGCCTTTCGGAGTTTGAGTATTTATGGTTGTTTTCAGAAATAGATGGTCATGTGCATCTGCAAAACTTAAGCAGATGTTTTGTTTTCCTGAGAATCAGTTGAGGCTTAAATATGAGAGCTTAGCCTGAGCTAATTCCTAGGTGAAGAATGAGAGTGACAGGTTACTTAGTTCCCAAATAATACTTCAGAAAAATAGGAACCTACTTTTATGTCATTTCTTTTTTCTTCTTCTTCCTTTGGTTGCTGCAGTATGTTTAAGGTCTTTGCGACTTGGCCAAAGTAATAATGATCTTGGAATCCATTTTAGTGACAGGATCTCTCTGGAAGATCCAAATAGTCAATTCTGACAAAACAAGGACACTGTGCTTTGTGGCCATGAATAGGCTGCAAAAAGGGGAAACTCCTTTTCATCTTCATCAGATGTTTGGGGTCACTTTCATGAAAGAAACCAATGAATGCTACCAGGACACTGCAGACTCCTCCCCACAGTCCCCAGATCATGAGTCTCTATACTCTGCCCCAGAGCTCTCCTTCACCATTGCTGATTCCACAAAAAATACCATGACACACATTCAGATGAGAGGAACACAGCAATTGGCAGTACAAAAGATTGCGCCATATTCCTCCTTAGCCTGCCCCAATACTCCTTTGTGGAGTGGTTATAGAGTTAGAGCGATACTTAAGCTTGTCCATTTCTACTTGTAGAGTGCCCGGTACCTTCATACCCTCATGCTATGTGTACTTCTTCACCCTGTGCTTTTTCAAATACTCTTTTGTTCTTTTCCGTTTTTCTAACTCGTACATAATCCTTAAAATCGTGTATCTGTTTTGTTGTTGTTTTTGGAGATGGAGTTTTGCTCTTGTCACCTGGGCTGGGGTGCAGTGGCGCAGTCTCGGCTCACTGCAACCTCTGCCTCCTGGGTTCAAGCAATTCTCATGCCTCCAGCCTCCTGAGTAGCTGGGATTACAGGCGCCTGCCACCATACCCAGCTAATTTTTGTATTTTCAGTAGAGGCGGGGTTTCGCCATGTTGGCCAATCTAGTCTCAAACTCCTGACCTCAGGCTACCCGCCTTGGCCTCCCAAAGTGTTGGGATTACAGGCATGAGCTACCACGCCCGGCCCATAATCCTTAAAAATCAAACTGAATTTCTGCCTCTTCTGTGGAACTCATTTTAACTTTTGTTTGCTTATTTAACTTTACAGGGATGTGTGTCTAGTTCCTCTCACTAGTTTCTTGCATATAGGGCTTATGTATTATTCGTATCTTGTCCAGCAAAGCCAGTAGCTTCAGAAGTTATTTTGATTCTAGTGCAGCTGTCTTACTGTGAGCCAACATCCTGCAGAAGGAGTTTAGAAATATTTGTGACTGGTAATGTCTTTCACTGAACCTAAGGCAAACCTGAGCAATTTGCAGAATCAGTTGAGGCTTAAATATGAGAGCTTATATTTAAGCTTCCTATAGGAAAATGCGAAGGGAGTTCTGGCCATGGAAAAAGGAAATAACTCAGTTTGTTTGAAGTATTTGTGGAATGCACTTTAAGCATAATCAATATTCACCCTAAGTACTTCATTGAATAGTTTGAATGAAACCACCGCATTGTGCGTGCTCCACCTTGGCTAGAGAATGTCAATGTGTAGACTTTTCAAATTAGATTTTATCATCTGGCATAGGCATACCACCTAGTTACATTATATGTAGAGCCTCCAGATACTTTAAAATAGATTATGTTTTACATTCCTTCCTATCCTTTCAGAACCATCACCTTCATGTCCGAAACAGTGTGATGCTATTCATTTTAGAATATTATTGAGGACATCACACTGGTGGCTCTTTGAAGGGATGTGTTTTGGACTCAGGTGTGGAACTGCCACATGCCACTTATTCAACTCTTTGGCATCTAGGAGGCTTTGCATATGCCATGTGAATCCTCTCTTCCTAGGAGAGTTTACTTAGTGGAGCAGTGTTGGGATTTCTAGCCTGGTTTCTTCTGAGGAAAAAAACATGTCAAGTTAAACCTTCCAGGATAAAGAGAGGATTTTGTTGGGGGGAGCTGTTGTATCTGAAGTGTTAATATAGAGCAAATGCAGTTTATTTTCTCAAAGGAAGGGAGAGAGATCATGCCAAGAAAAACGCATAGAGTGGGGTGGAGTGGAGTTGGGAAAGAAAATGTGACAAGTACCTAAAATCAAATGCCTATAGGAAGGATTTTCCCCATGATTAGCTCCAAATGTTGGGGAGTGGGGAGGATGTTGCTTGTTTCTTTCTTTATTTCTTTTTAAAAAATTGTTTTACTTTGTTCTTGACTCTTTAGTTTCAAAAGCAGATTAAGGAAAAGCTTATTAGGAAGTCTAGAGCCATAGGCACTGTAGAAATTACCAGCCCCCAAAAGTCAATACCCAATTACTGTACCTTTTTGGCTGTTCCACGTAATTAACCCTGCTGCTTGATCCAAGTGAAGCCGGGGGAAAGCCGGGCACCGTTGGATGGTGTAGCTCCTTGCTTAACCCCTCATGTTGTACTGCAAAGATGAATGCCCACTTACCTGGATCTCTCAGGGGATGACATTTTCCAAAAGAAGATTTTCTTCTGCTCCCTCTTGAGAACAATATAAAGAGTATGTAATTCAGAGAGATTACTTTGAATTTCACTAAAAGGGAAGTACAAAGGCTTTGTTTTTTCAGATCCTATCAAATTAATACTGTCACGTTTGGAAAATGTTGCTCTGTTTTGATAGATCTCTTAGAAGGATGTCTCTTATGCAAATAGTAATTGTGATTTTTAAAGCTAATATAAATGTGATTCATTTACTTAAAATCAAGCCACCTTGTAGCTGTGAGTAATTTTCCCATTTTGTTGAAGGTAAGTACAATTTTTAATTGGCTACATTTGGTTGCAGGAGAGGTTAAAGAATAGATTTAAGTAGGCATGTCTGAAAAGGACAGAAAGTCCCACAAAGCAGTTGTCAGCAGGGATTAGATCTCTGGATGTCCTTGTTTGTCAGGAAAAGCCTTCTGTGTATCCAGTAGCTTCTGAAAATGTTAATGTGGCACTGTGCAGGGAGTCAAGGGAACAGTCTCCTCATTTTCAGTGCAGGATGCTAGGGAAAGCCTGTCCGTATGTGTGCGTGGGTGTGTGAGTGAGGGCTGGCTGTGCACCCTGCCTCTCTGGCTGAAGTAAGTTGCAGAGCAGCTTTGCCTTTTCATGGGCTTGGGTGTGGGGAATCCCTCCTACCAAGAGTATTTTGGGAAATTCCTAAATGCTGATGTGTTCTCAGCTCTATATAATGCCCTTGTTGGAGTGAGGAGCAAAACACACATGGATAATGATTTTAAAGCACCAGTCAACCAATTCCTGGTGTGTGTGTCTTTTACTTGCTTGATAGAGCTGTTCAAGGAGAATCTTGCGTTGTCAAGGATTTTAGGCTTCTACATAGTACAGGGATTGCTCTTCTTTTCCTTTTCCAGGGCTCTTCCTGTCTCTAGATATTTAGCATACAGATGCAGTTTCATGATGTAGCACGAGAATCTCCCACATTTCCACATATATTACACAGTCGGCGAAGCAAGTGGTAGTGGTGGCTGCTCCAGCCAAACCTGGCAGTGCTACTTGCCATCACTTTTCTAATAACCTTGGTGTCTCTGCAACAAGGTTAGTGGTGGTGTTTACCAAAGCTACAACTTTGTTTCTCCTTTCTCTTTCCCTGCTTCTGTTGTCTCCCTGTCTCCCCTCCTGCTGCCCCCTACCACTTAGGTTAATGAACTTCCCTGTGGTATGCAGAAACTAGTCAGACATGCATCTTTAAAACACATTTTAGAGTTTTCAAAAATGTGCATAATAGAAATATATCCTAAAGTTCAAAAACATTCTGAGATTGTCACAGTTAGTGGCAGATTAAGGAAACAGAATATAAAATAGCCAAATATATTCCAGGAAGTCATGCTTGTTGAGTAGGCATTTATCTGACAGATTGAAATGAGCTGCTTTTGTGTGTTGGCACATAGTCCAGAATTGCAAGTTTTTCACTTTTAGTGTTTATGTAAAATTCTCCTGCTGGCTCATTTCATGGAAATAAAGGCTCACTTCATCTCTAACTTGTATCTGTAGTAAGACCCTTACAAGGGCTGCAATTTTCATCTTGGTTTAATTTGCAAGAAAAACATTATTATGTACGTATAGCTACTTGTTTTAATTTAGTGTCAATTGTCAATGTCGTAGTAGAAATGGATGAAGAAAATCCTTTTGGAAAGGAGATTTTTATAGAAATCAAAGGAGTATTGCTCAGCAACTCTTAATAGGTGTTTACTGAATATATACTATGGGAATGTATTGCACGCTTTAGAGATTCTAAAGAATAACATATCCTTGCCTACAAGGTGTTGCTTACCAATTTGAGGAGATGAAGATTGTCCATAGAATAGGGACTGAACAAGCACTGTGTGAAAAAACGGTATTATGCTGTGCAATAAAGTTTCAAGAATAGGATAATACATAATGGACCGATTTGCTGTGGAGATCATTTCATTATATGTGAGATTGATGTCCAGAGATGTCATCCAGTTTAGTTAATGTAGTTCTGGCTAGCTGTTTGTGGAATTCTGGCTAGTTTGTTTTTTTAATGTCCTCATCCTGTTTCTTGTGTTATACTTGAACACATCAACATAGAGTGAGAAGTTACTGTTTTTGTTACCTAAAAATGAGTCACATAGTAAAAAGAGATGGGTTGAGAATCAGATATATTTGATTTCAGATCCTGGCTGTGCTCATTCTTAGCTCTGTGTGCTCTGTGTGCCTCAGTTTTCTCATTGGAAGAACTGGAATGTAAGTTACTAATTTACAGATTTGTTGGGATTAAATTATTTTGAAGCATGGCTGGGTGCCATGGCTCTTTCCTATAACCCCAGCACTTTGGGAGGCTGAGGCGGGCAGATCACGTGAGGTCAGGAGTTCCAGACCAGACTGGTCAACATGGCGAAACCCCGTCTCTACCAAAAATACAAAAATTAGCAGGGCGTGGTGGCAGGCGCCTGTAATCCCAGCTACTCGGGAGATTGAGGCAGGAGAATCGCTTGAACCCAGCAGGCGGAGGTTGCAGTGAGCCGAGATTGTGCCACTTCACTCCAACCTGGGCAACAGAGCGAGACAATGTCTCAAAATAAATAAATAAGTAAAAATAAATAAAGTATTTTGAAGCACAAAAGCACTGCTTTTTCAGTTTTCTCACTAAATTTAATCCTCCTGGAAACATGCCATCACTGGTAGAATATTAGGTATTTAGGTTATTTCCCATAGCACTTGTTCTTACACAAATCACCAAATGTGTGCTTTTCCACTCTCTCTTATGAATCCTTACATCCCCAATGTCAAATAGCAAAATAGCAAAGAAAATTTATATATGGAGAGAGAGGGGTTTTTCAAGGACCATATTTTAATCTCACGCTTAAAGGGTAAATTTCTATCCATTTAATAATGTAATAAAAATTATTTTCATATTAAGCTAAACAAAACATGATTTGAAAGACAAATCTGCTGCATCTTACAAAATAACATGTCCTTCTAAACCCAGCTGAAGTCCTATCTCCACGAAGCCTTCTCTGGCCACTCCCGCCCACGGTAATTTTTTCTCATTGAAAATTCAGTTTCTTTTGGTTATACAAATTTCACTGAGTTTTTGTTTTGTTTGTTTTTTGAGACAGAATCTCGCTCTGTCGCCCAGGCTGGAGTGGAGTGGCGCAATCCCAGCTCACTGCAACCTCCGCCTCCCGGCTTCAAGCAGTTCTCCTGCCTCAGCCTCGAGAGTAGCTGGGATTACAGGTGTGTGCCACCATGCCCAGCTAATTTTTGTATTTTTAGTAGAGATGGGGTTTCACCATGTTGGCCAGGCTGGTCTTGAACTCCTGACCTCAGGTAATCTGCCCACCTCAACCTCCCAAAGTGCTGAGATTATAGGCATGAGCCACCGTGGCCAGCCAATTTCATTGAGTTTACCTCTCATTTGGCATTTAAGCGTTGTTATAAACCAATATATGTCTATTTTTATTATTGTGTCCTGCCTTGCCAATTAGATTGTAACCTCTTAGCAGCCATAGACCTTGTCTGAGAATTGGTTATTTTCTTTTTTGTTTTTTTTTTTTTTTGAGACAGACTCTCGCTCTGTTGCCCAGGCTGGAGTGCAGTGGTGTGATCTCAGCTCGCTGCAACCTCTGCCTCTCAGGTTCAAGCGATTCTCCTGCCTCAGCATCCTAAGTAGCTGGGATTACAGGTGCGCCACCACACCCAGCTAATTTTTGTATTTTTAGTAGAGATGGGGTTTCACCATGTTGGTCAGGCTGGCCTCGAACTCCTGACCTCAGGTGATCCACCCGCCTCGGCCTCCCAAAGTGCCGGGATTACAGGCATGAGCCACTGCGCCCGGCCTAGAATTAGTTACTGTCTTCACAATATCTCGTGGTGCTGTGTACGTGATAGGCAGTGAGTTGATACCTGGTGCTTGAGGAAAGTGTTAACAATGTGAAGAAACAAGAACAGGTTCTTTTCTGTGTTCAATTTGTACAGGAGGTTCTGGCTTATTTATTCAATAGGTATAGAGTTCTTATCCAAATAAGTAGCCGCTGACTATGAGTATATGACTCCAGTTGGTTAAACAACTCAATGACTGCTTTTCAGCAGCGCTGAAATGATGGGATTGTAGTGAAAACACAAACACATAGGTAGTAGGCTGGCATAAATGGTTGTACATACAAACTAGTGATGAGTGGCTCATGCCTGTAATCCCAACACTTTGGGAGGCCAAGGCAAGAGGATCCCTTGAGGCCAGGAGTTGAAGGCCAACCTGGGCTATATAATGAGACCTTGTCTCTACAAAAAATTAAGAAAAATAGCCAGGTATGGTAGTGCGTGCCTGTAGTCCCAGCTACACGGAACTCTGAGTCAGGAGAATCACTGGAGCCCAGGAGTTGGAGGCTGCAGAGTGTGCCATGATGCACCACTGCACTCCAGCCTGGGCCACAGAGTGAGACCCTGTCTAAAAAAACAAAAACCACAAACTAGTGATGAGTAAAGTTCATCTCGTGCTTTCTATTTGGAAATTTTACACCACATCCATATTTCTAAGAGATGGCTACAGGAAAATGTCTTTTTAGAAAGCATTTCATATTTTGCATTGTCACCTAGTAGCAATTATGTATAGTTGATTCTTGATAAAGTACTTGCTTGCTAGTCCATAGCAAACCGTATTTTAAAAGGTACTGCAGTGAACCAGGTGGTTTGTTGGAATAAACCTCACATTTGCTGAGGAATTGCTGGATATATCTGAATCCCTTCCTTTGACAACAGTCTAGAATGGAGTGTGATGTCTTGGAGCCACTTAAAGACTTATCTTTTTCCCTAAGTGAAAAAGATAAGACTATACTTAGAGTCCTGTAACTTGTTCATTTTTGCTTTCTAGAATGATTGTGTCTACTCCTTGAGCCTTTAAGGAGTAGGTTTGGGGTATTAGATAAGGAAAATTCGAGGGCCAGCTTGTAACTTCTAATTCCTTTTCCTTGGGTGACTGTACCAGTTCTGAAAATGAGATTGAATGGCTAGAGACTTTGGAAACATCAAAGGTACTTAAAGAATATAATCTTAGCACAATAGGTAGTAAGATGTTTTAGGTATAAATAATATGTAATTAAAGTTTTCTTGGTGGTGGTATGTGTATAAGTTAGTATCTAAGAGTCAAATGACTTGAATTTGAGTGGTTGCCATTACATATTAATTATAATATAACATTCCCAAAATGTCTATAGTTTCTGTGTTATGTTTAGCTACCTTAGCTTTAGCTTCATGTCAAGTATAGGAGCTTATAAGAATTTATAATGCTAGCTTTATGTCATCTTATAGTCTAATCATCTTGTTTTCAACTCTTGAATCAACTTGCTTCAACTTTCAGTTTTCTTTTATGAGAAACTGCTCCATTTTCATACTACATCCAGATAAAAAAGGTCAAACCATGTTTGACACACAAGATTAGTTCTGCTCACCTCAAATGTAAGATTGGTAAAGTTTACCTCCAGGATTCCTAGCTTGCCCTTTCTGTTTCCATTAATCCCTGTTAAGACCTGTTCCCTCATTATTCTCCATCAAATTTTCACCCAGGAAAAAGACTATCAATATCTTAATCTTTGTAACCTTCCTGGGGTTCTGAAATTAGATTCATATTTCTAATAATCTACTTTCTGGCATGAAAGTAGTTTTCCTCTTTTAAAGGCATTTCAGACTTCAAGCCATTTAAATCACACCATACAATATGGAGCACAGGAAAATGAATGTGAAAGCTACCTGGCATAATCAAAGACCTTCAAAAGGATGGCAGCTCCTCTTCTCACTACATGGTCCACTAGCCATTTCTAGTTATACACTTCTGATATATTTGCTGGCTTTGGTTCTAATTCAGACAGTGGTTTGATTCAGCAGACTCTATATGGAACTTGTTCTATGCCATGCACATCATAGAACATTTAAACTGTAGATGTACACATCAGAATTCTGAACTCTGTGTATCTTTCTTAACCCTACAGCATTGAAGTCCCAATAGCAGCATTTTGGTCTAGGTCTAGTATCTGTTTTTCATGTTGCAAAATTCACCAAAGAAGATGGGGGAAAGCACATTCCCTGAATCTGTACCCACTGAATGTTGGAATTTGCTATAGAAAGAGAAGAGAAATAATTCTCAGGTAATTCCAGTGCCTTCCCTCTTCCTTCTTCCACCCCCAGTTGGGGGCTGGGGGAGAAGCTACATGAATGTTGTATGTATTTTATAACTCCCAGAAGCCTAAACAAACATCTAAAGATTTTGAATGGAGTGAAATTTAGGTGAATCATACACACTCCTCTTAGAAATTATGGTATTAAAAAAAGACTGCAACATAATTCTGATGTATTTTATTTTTGAATTCTATTATCTTGTGGATGATTGGAGATGATATAAAAGGTATAGAGTTGAAGTATACATCTCTTATTAAATTAAATATCTGATTGCTTGATTAAATAACTGGATATTCCTGGGATTCCCTGGTACTTATTTATTTATAGCTCTGTATCTAGGGAAGGCTGGTGCTACATAATAAAAGCTACTAGACACGCTTTATGCCACTATGCTCAGAAAGCTTTGATTGCAGAAGTTCTTTTGTGAATAACACCACTTCAGTCGAAATGTAATCTCCTAGGATCTCAAATCCAGTATTTATTTTAAATCATAATAGTGCTTTTCATTTTTATTACAGAGAACTAAGAAACAAGGAAACATATTGTGGTCTGACAAAGATAGATCAGGTATTTTGGAAGCATTCTAAAATCTTGAAAGCCTTGCTCTATTCGTATATAATTAGTGTATATTCTTCAGAGTGATTTATTCTCCCCAGAAGGAATAGTGTTCATATTCTATATTCTTGATAGTCTTAGAAGTTGGGGAGAGGGGTGGCAAACATATATTAAAATTTAAAGTGAAATCATCTTCTCATTGTTAAGAGGTAACAAGTAGTGGCACATTTTACCTTTGTTGCCCTGCCTTGTTCCCAACAATTTCAAATTAATGATGAGTATTATATCATTTTAGATCCTTTAAATTTAGGAATGACTATAGTGTCTTAAAATCACATGTATGAAGCTCAGCTGCTGGCTGGCTCTCTCTTACCATAGTTAAAAAGTTGTGCAGAATGGACTGAATTTTAATGTTGTGTATAGACTGTAAACCGTATCCATTAGTATTATTTCACTTCTTTTTGGTTTTTACTCTCTTCACAACCTCCCTATCTATACCGTAGTCCAGGGGAAGAATGTCAGTGTTTTTTATGTCAGTCCTTGGATGAATTCTCTTTAGATAATGTTTCTCTTTAGATAATGTTTCTCTTTTCAAGAAACAGTGCTGAAAAGGCTATGCCTTTTCTTTCTCTTTCTTTGAGGTTTTATCTTAGTTATATCGCTTGTGTAGATATAGGATAAGTTATTTTTATTTTTATCCCCAGGAAGCCTTTCAGCCCAGTGTGCTTTCCCATAGTTATTGAAATGCACAAATCACCGGTGCAACTAATCTGAATAATTAGTAACTGAGTACAGGTATACTAGTTGTAAAATTATCTCTGCATCTTTATGTAAGAATATTAATTACATGAACTTATTTTTAATTTTTTCCCTTCTGAACATGTTTTCTTTTATGTAGGAAATTCTTTCTAAATGCCAAAAAAAAAAAAAACTAAAATGATTTTTAAGTGATTCTATCCAGAAGAGATTGCTACCTCAGTTCCTTTTATCAAAAGCAGCTATACATGTAGTAATTTTAAAGAGGGGGGATTTTGAAGTCAAGTTTGAATCCCAGCTCTTCCACTTCCTAGCTGTTTGACCTTTGGGTAAAGTCTTTCAGTATCTCCATGTGAATATGAAAATAGTGTTATAAAACTGAACTGGGGTTTACTCGCCTGGAGCAGCAAAACCAGATATCCACACACATTTTGCAGTGGCAGAAAGAAAGGCATTTATTTGCAGGGCACCAAGCAAGGAGGACCGGGCAGCTAATGCGTAAATCCTTACTTCCTTGGTAGCTTACAGGTAAGGGTTTTTAAAGGCAGGGGTAAATTTCAGGAAAGCAGAAGTGACAGACAAAATCATATGTCAATGCATGGAGGTTACACAGTGGTTTTGGCCTAAAAGGACAGGATATTTTGAAGCAGGGGCTTACAGATCATAGGTAGAGTCAAAACTTTTCCGATTTGTGCTTAAGGAAGAGAAGCTTTGTTTAAAAATTTGGAATCAGCGGAAAAGAATGTTAAACTGCTTCCTGGGGATGACTCCCTCCAGGCCTCTCAGGAAGAAATTTAGAACAAAGAAAGGTGGTCAGAGTTCAGCCTTCAGTTCTTCCATATCTGAGGTCTACCTGCCAGTGGATCAGTTCCCAGGGAATCCTAGGTCATGAAAAACTCCCGGTTTTTGAAAAACTCAGGGACATCTCAGGGCCAGGTGCCTGGAATTTCCCTTGAAGGAACTCAGGGTTTTCCTTTATTTATTTCTATGCTTGCCCCACCCCCAATAACTCTCCCTCTCCCCTCCCCCCCACCCCCACCCACTCTCCCCAAAAGGGGCTGCTTGCTTCATCTTAAATAATGTTAAGATCGTCTCAGGAGTTTGCGTCATAGATTGAATGACATCAGTGTGTGTAAGGTACAGTGCATTATAGGGCTAGTGCCCAATGGACATTAGTGGCAATGATGATTACACTGCCTTTTTTTTTTTTTAATTGAGATGGAGTCTCACTCTGTTGCCCAGGCTGGAGTGCAGTGGCACGATCTTGGCTCACTGCAACCTCCACTTCCTGGGTTCACGTGATTCTTTTGCCTCAGCTTCCTGGGTAGCTGGGATTACAGGCGCATGCCACCATGCCCGGCTAATTTTTGTATTTTTAGTAGACACAGGGTTTCACCATGTTGCCCAGTGGTCTCAAACTCCTGACCTCAGGTGATCTGCTCGCCTTGGCCTCCCAAAGTGCTGGGATTACAGGTGTGAGCCACTGTGCCCGGCCTGATTACACTGCTTTTTAAGGCTTACTGCCACAATATAGCTAGGTACCTAGAAATCAGCATTGTCACCAAGGTGAGGGAGAGCCTGCCTCAAATCCTCAGGCAAAATAAAGTCACAGATGAGAAGCCAGATATTGAAACCACTTAAAAAGAGAGAGCAACCAACAAAAGGAAGAAATGGAGGAACTATTAAAATATTTTTATAGAAGCCCAGTAGTTTCGGACCACTTACTGAATAGGCAAACAGTCCTATGTACCTTTGTGGCCATGAGGGTTTAATTTATTAAAGCAGGAATATACTGGGTTCTGGTTATCTGTTGCTTTGTAACAAATCAGAATTAGTATCAAAAACAACAACCATCATTTTATTATTATCTCTTAATAGTGTTGGGGGTTGACTGGGCCCAGCAAGGTTGTTCTTGCTTGGAATATCTCATATGGTCACAATCAGATGATGGCTGGTACTTCCTCACACGGATCTAACCGAGGCTGACTATATTAGCTGGGCCCTTGGTTGGGGCTGTAGGCTCGAATATATCTACATGTGGTCTGTGTGACTTAGATTTCCTAACTGCATGGTGGCTGGTATCTAAGAGTAAGCATCCCAAAAGATCCGGGTGTGTTGCTTTTCATGACCTAGCTTCAGAAGTTATATCATTACTTCTTCCATATTTATGGACGGGCCTACTCAGATTCAAGACCCACTTCTTGATGGGAGGAATAACAGCTTGATCATACTGTGAGCTGAGCATGTGAGATGGGATGTATTGTGATGGCCATCTTTAGAAAACATTCACATCCCTCACATACGCAAATTACATTCAATACCTCTATCAGTGCTCCCAATTTACATTCTATTACAGTATCAACTCTAAGTCTAGGATCTCATTATCTAAATCAAGTCCATCCCATTCTAGCAGGTGTTGTTAAAATTTTTTTTTAATTAAAAAAAAAATCAAGTCCATGTTTGATTGAGGCTCCTTGGTCGCAGTTACTTTCATCCAACTTCTTGGGAGTCATTCCTCTTGATTTGAAGACCTTTTACTGAAGAGGTAAGTTATCTGCCCCACATATACACAACATACAGTGGTGGGAAAAACATAGGATCACCACTACAGACCCTCCCATTCAAATAGGGGGAAAACGAGATTCATAGAGTTACTGAATGTTAGCAGTTCTGGAATCCAACCAGACACATGGTGCTATTTCCTTGATTGGGGATCAGTCTTTCTGCCTATGGGGTTGTTTCCTAAGGCTCTTGGTTCTGCCTTCTGGGCTCTTCATTCGCTGAGTCATCCTTGCTTCTGCATAAAAGTAGCCTGTTTTTATTGCTGAGTAGTTTTCTTGGCCTATTTCTTGCCTATAGAAAGAAGTTTGGGAAGTCCAAAAGCCTCCCTTCATTTTGTTCTGTTTCTGTCCCTTTCAGTCCAAGCTGATATAATTTCTTTTAAATCTCTGAATTTCTTATGAATCAGTTTATGAATTCAATTCATTAGACAGACCGACACCCCCAAATTTCTAAAAGATAAGCCTCTCTACCTTGAGCAACCTCTGAGACTACTGTGAAACAAGACCCTTAGGCTTCTTAGAAATCTCTCTTTAATGGAGAGTATCTGTGAGGCCTGCCCTTAAGATCTTTAAATAGTTTCCCCCACCTCCCGTTTGATAGGGTCTATAGAGTACCTATATAAATCTCCCTGAGTCTTAATAAAATATTTTAAAGGTTCATTCTGGATTTTATATTTGCCCAGAATGCATTTCTTCATTTGAGAATAGCTTGCTTTTTGGATTGAATGAAAAAAATGTTTATTTTTCAAACCCAGAAAATCCTAGGTTATTTATATTTTCTTAAAATTTTCCTTGAAAATGAGTTTTTAAAATTTATACCACCTCTCTTCCATTTCTATTTAACTATAGACAGCTAGAGGAAGACAAATAGTACCTTCAAAATTCTGTCCTAAAATCTCCTCATTGAGCTCATTAGGTATATTTCTTATTTTCCACATTACCATAGGTGACTATATTGCCAAGTTTTTCACCACTCTAGCTTCCAATAAAATTTTCCTCACTTTCCTGTAAGTTTTCATCATCACCTTCCTCAGGCCCACCCTGCCTCCACCTGCCATCCCTTCTCAGTCAGTGCCACACATTTTTGGTTTTTGATATGGCATCATCCCACTTCCAGTAATATTGACTCTGGGTTATCAAGTTAAAATTGTTTCATATTCAGTATGTTTTAAGAAAAATGAGTAAATTTTAGAAACTTTTCCATTAAAACTGCTAAAAATTTGAAATGTGTATATATGTATGATATGGTGATTTTAAAAATCTTATCTTTTAGAGATGTTGAAATATTAGTGTATAACATGATATAATTTCTGGGACTTATATCAGCAATATGTTAGTGGGGGAAATGGAGTGTGGGTACAGTTTGATCGTGGCTCCTGATGACTGAAAATGTTGGTGGCTTCTGATGAGGCATCTATTATGTGGTGTCTGTTTCTTGGCACAAAGGAACAGTGTAGTTAAAAATGCCACTCTGGGGCCGGGCACAGTGGCTTATGCCTGTAATCCCAGCACTTTGGGAGGCTGAGGCAGGTGGATCACGAGTTCAAGAGTTCAAGACCAGCCTGGGCAACATAGTGAAACCCTGTCTCTACTAAGAATACAAAAATTAGCCGGGTGTGGTGGCGGGCGCCTGTAATCCCGGGTACTCTGGAGGCTGAGGCAGGAGAATCGCTTGAACCTGGGAGGCCGAGGTTGCAGTCAGCTGAGATCGCACCACTGCACTCCAGCCTGCGCGACAGAGCAAGACTCCATCTCAATGAAAAAAAAAATATGCCACTCTGTAACTGTTAGAGCTCATTGATCCACCAAGAGTTTCTCACAAAACACCAGGAAACCCAGGTCCATACTCTCAGAACCATTGTCTTAAACTGCATGCAGTACTTTAACATTTCTCAAAGAGAAACCTTTAAAATGGTCCAATTGTGGTGACTCATGCCTGTAACCACAGCACTTTGGGAGGCCAGTGTGGGAGGATGGCTTGAGGACAGGAGCTTGAGACCAGCCTGGCCAACATAGTGAGACCCTGTCTCTTCCAAAAAAAGGAAAATTGGCCAGGTGTGGTGGCACGCATCTGTAGTCTTACCTGCATGGGAGGCAGAGTCCAGGAATTCGAGGCTGCAGTGAGCTATGATTGTATCACTGCACTTCAGCCTGGGTACCTGAGTGAGACTCTTGTCTCTAAAAAACCACAATAACAACAACAACAAAAAACCTTTAAAACAACAATTAAAGAGATATCCTATCGAATACAAAGCCAGAGCTTTAACAGGAAAATTTATTTTGTTAATTTTTTATTTTTAAAGAGACAGGTCTCGCTTTGTTACTCATGTTGGAGTAACATAGCACGCTGCAACCTCATCCTCCTAGGTTCAGGTGATCCTCCTGCCTCAGCCTGCCGAGTAGGTAGTACTACAGGTGTGTACCACCACGCCTGGCTACTTTTTAGTTTTTTTTTTTTTTTTTTGGTAGAGATGGGGTCTTGCTATGTTGCCCAGACAGGTCTCAAATTCCTGGCCTCAAGTGACCTTCCTGCCTCAGCCTCCTAAAGTGCTGGGATTACAGGGATTTAACAGATAAATTTAAATAATTCTGTTTCCTCCTTGACCAAGAATTATTTAACAGAGTTTCAAAATTTCCAGGTGGAATGACTTTATTTTCTGATTTTGTTTTATTGCAATATGATTAAGGATTTTTAAAAAATTTTTGCTACTTCTTAGAATTTATTGATGTTTTCTTTGTAACTTAGTGTTCAGTTTTCATAAATGTTGCATGGACATTTGATAAGAGTTTTGTTTTTTAATTTCAGGGTACAGAGTGCACCCGTAATATTGTAGCTTATCGACTAGGTTAAGTAGCCTCATTATTTTTGTCTACATGAACTGCGATGGTCTAAGAAGTAAAAGTCTCCTGTTACTAGTATATTTCTGTATGTTTCAGCTTGCCTTGCTGTTTCTACTTTATAACATACTTTTATTTTATTCTTTTTTTTTTTTTTTTTTTTTAAGACGGGATCTCACTCTGTCACCCAGGCTGGAGTGCAGTGGCGTGATTTTGGCTCACTGCAACCTCCATCTCCTGGGTTCAAGCGATTCTCCTGCCTCAGCCTCCTGAGTAGCTGGGATTGCAGGTGTAAACCACCAAGCCCAGCTAATTTTTTTGTAGTTTTAGTAGAGGCAGGGTTTCATCATGTTGGCCAGACTGGTCTTGAACTCCTGGCCTCAAGTGATCTGCCCATCTCAGCCTCTCAAAGTGTTGGGATTACAGGTGTGAGCCACTGCGACTGGCCATAATATACTTTTTTTTTTTTTTTTGAGATGGAGTCTCACTCTGTTGCCGAGACTGGAATGCAGTGGCACTGTGTCGGCTCACTGCAACCTCCGTCTCCTGGGTTCAAGCAATTCTCCTGCCTCAGCCTCCCAAGTAGCTGGGATTACAGGCGCCCACCATCACGCCCGGCTATTTTTTATATTTTTAGTAGAGACAGGGTTTCACTGTGTTGGCCAGGCTGGTCTCGAGCTCCTGACCTCAGGTGATCTACCCACCTTGGCCTCCCAAAGTGCCGGGATTATAGGCGTGAGCCACTGCGCCCAGCCCATAATGTACTTTTAATAGCAAAAACCACAGTTACTTTTGCACCAAGGTAATAGCTGTGCTATTTGGCACGTATATATTCATAATTGTTCCATCTTAGTTGTGAATCATACCTCTTAGGGGGCAGTTTAGATAGCCCCTTAATAGCTGTGAGACCTTGTACATTATCTAACTTCCATGAGCTTCAGATTGACAAAAAAAAAGTACTAATATATAGTTCAATATATTGAGGTTCAAAAATTTTTTAATTATTCTGCTCTATTACAGAGGTAATACATACTCAATGATGTATAAAATTTGGACAATACATAAATGCATAAGGAAAAATGTGCCTATAATGCATACAAAGAAAATAAAACTGTACATAACACGTAAAGGCAGAAAAATTACTCAGTGGGATATTTTTACTAAACTGAATGCATAAATGGGGAAAAAATACCCATAATCCCAACATCCAAAGGTGCCCACTATTTGTTTGTTTGTTTGAGATGGAGTCTCGCTCTGTTGCCAAGGCTGGAGTGCAGTGGCGCAATCTCAGCTCACTGCAACCTCTGCTTCCTGGGTTCAAGCAATTCTCCTGCCGCAGCCTACCAGGTAGCTGGGATTACAGGTGCATGTCACCATGCCCGGCTAATTTTTGTATTTTTAGTAGAGGCAGGGTTTCACCATGCTGGCCAGGCTGGTCTCGACTTCCTGACCTCGTGATCCATCCGCCTCAGCCTCCCAAAGTGCTGGGATTACAGGCGTAATCCCAGCATTTTGTATGCTCCTCTCAGGACTTTTTTTCTAGATGTATTTAGTTGTTGTTGTTTTTCTTTTTTTTTTTAGAAATCTTTTCTTACTGGAGTAGTATGTGATGTTTATAAATCAAAATAATACAGAAGTGTTACAGAGCAAAAAGTGAAAGCCCTCTCATTAGCAGTTTGATATACATTCTTTCAGACTTTTCTCAGGCATATACAATGTGTGGATATAATTTAATCTAAAGTATAGAATCATACTGTATATTTTGAATATAAAATCAAACTATATTTAATTTTATAACTTAATTTTTATACCTAAGATTCTGTAATATACTTTGACAGTTGTATATGTGGATCAACCTGATTCTTTTATTTTTATTTTTTCTTTTTTCGAGACGGAGTCTCACTCTGTCACTCAGGCTGGAGTGCAGTGACCTGATCTCGGCTCACTGCAACCTCCGCCTCCCAGGTTCAAGCGATTCTCCTGCCTCAGCCTCCCGAGAAGCTGGGACTATAGGCATCCGCCACCACGCCCAGCTAATTTTTGTATTTTTAGTAGAGACGGGGTTTCACCATATGGCCAGGCTGGTCTCGAACTCCTGACCTTGTGATTCACCCACCTCGGCCTCCCAAAATGCTGGGATTACAGGCGTGAGCCATCATGCCCGGCCTCAACCTCATTCTTTTTAAAAGCTAGGTAGTTTTCATTGTATTGATATATCATAATTTATTAGATGATTTCCAAATATTCACTATAATTAATAGTATTACAGTGAACATTCATTCATTTAATAAATATTTAATGATTACCTGCTGTGTGCCAAGCACTAGTTTTGGTGTTGAAAACTGTGGTAAACAAATCTTAAGTTCCAGCCTTCACAAAGCTGTTCTCTGTAAGCACTCCTAGCTTTGTGTACTCGTGACAATTTCAATATATAACTTTTTTTTTTTTTTTAAACAAGATGCGGTCTCACTATGTTGCCCAGGCTATACTTGAATTCCTGGGTTCAACTGATCCTCCCTCCTCAGCCTCCTGAGTAGCAGGGATTACAGGTACATGCCACTATGCCCAACTCAGAACATTTTTTGTAAACAGAATTTTTGGGGCTAAGAGTTCACATTAGATACTGCTAAATCTCTCTAATCTTTTCTCATCTGATAGAAAAAAAAAGGTAAAACAAAACTCATGTCATTGTTTTTAATAAATGTCATTATTATTAAGATTAAACTTTTTTTTAGGTCATTGGCCATTTGTATTTCTTATTTTACGAATTACCTATTCATATTTTAAGGATCACAAATAATATCTGATAAGTAATAATACATTGCTTTTGAAACATATTAGACATATAACATTTGGTTGGATGATTACAGTTCCTATTATTTCATTTATTAATAATCAGTCTTGACAAATACAAGTTCAGCATCTCTAATTCAAAAATCCAAAATCTGAAATGCTCCAAAATCCAAAACTTCTTGAGTGCTGACATGACATGCCAAGTGGAACATTTCACACCTGACCTCATGTAACATGTTGCAGTCAAAACGCAGGAACACAACACACAGTTTGTTCAGGGATCTCAAGGGAAAAAGACCCTCCCCCCAGTGCCTTCCAGTTGCGATGTGTCTTTTCCAAGCACAGCATGATGGTGATGCCAAACAACCACAAATTGTCCACATGGTGGCCGAGATAGTTGAAACCTTTTGCTTTCTGATGGTTCAGTGTATAGACTTTGTTTCCTGCCCACAATTATTTAAAATATTGTATAAAGTTATCTTTAGCCTATGTGTATAAGGTGTATATGAAACATAAATGAATTTTGTGTTTAGATTTGGGTCCCATTCCCAAAGTATCTCAGTATGTGTGTGAGAATATTTCAAAATCCAAAGAATTTTGAAATCTGAAACACTTTTGGTCCCAAGGATTTTAGATAGAGAATACTCAACCGGTAATGCAAAAAAGATGGAAAAGCCTGTTGGTCATGTATCAAGATTTATTTACTGAATGACTTAATGAGTCCATATATCTTCCAAAAACCCTGTCTGTAGATTACAGCCTCTGAATTGTTCTTTCAATTTGAAAGGCTGAGAATCACTGATAACAAAAGCAAACATCCTCTAACAGAATACTGAATACAAGAGAGAGCTGTGCCTTCCTAAAGAAATTTTTGAATTCATTTGTGTTTGGATGATCTTTTTTAACCTTGCCATCATGCATTTTTAATTGATATAATTTACACACAATGAAGTACACAATCTAAGGTGTTGGATTATTTTTTAAATAGTTTCACTGAGGCCTAGCACGGTGGCTCACACCTTTAATCTCAACAGTTTGTGAGGCCAGAAGTTCGAGACCAGCCTGGGCAACATAGCAAGACCCTGTCTCTACAAAAAAATTAAAAAATTCGCTGGGCATGGTGGAACACACCGGTAGTCCTAGGTACTTGAGAGGCTGAGGTGGAAGGCCGGGAGTTTGAGGCTACAGTGAGCTATGATTGATTGCACCACTGCACTCCAGCCTGAACGATAGAGTGAGACCCTGTCTCTTAAAATAAAAAAGTTTCACTGAAGTGAGAAATCAAAAATTTTAGTGTATTTTCACTAATTTGTGGGGGTGGGGATAGGTAGAGGCCATATTCATAGTACTTTGGGCAGTGTTCTCTAGAAAATTTATAGTACTTTTCGTGTTATTATACACTATCACCTATTAAGGTAAGTATTTGGTTAAAGTGCTGTAGAAATGGAGGTGATGAGAGGTTCTCATTGATTACATAATTTCCTAGATAGTATTAACTCATGATGCTTTCTTTCTTTTTTTTTTTTTTTTTTTGCTGAAAGTATTTTTTAAAGTTAGTAATTGGTTCTGTTGATTTTATAGGTACAGTGTAGTGAATGTAAGTGCCAGCCAGTACTGGAGCTAACATTAGAACTTTACCCTTCTGACTGTAGTTTCATGTTCTTCACATAAACCCTACTTCTGCTTGAGAGGCTTGGACTGACTCTGACCCACAGACTTCTCAGATTATTTTTGATAATTCTTTGCCAGTTTGTTTCCTTTAAAATTGCTACTTCATTCTAACATCCTGTTTCCTGATGAGTCTAGGTTCAAGGTAACTAGGTAACTCTTTTTTTCTTTTTTTCTTTTTTAATACGGGGTCTCATTCTGTCACCCAGGTTGGAGTGCAGTAGTGTGATCTCGGCTCACTGCAACCTCTACCTCCCAGGCTCAAGCGAACCTCTCGCCTCAGCCTCCCGGGTAACTGAGACCACAGATATACACCACTATGCCTGGCTAAATTTTTGTATTTTTGGTAGAGACGGGGTTTTGCCATGTTGCCCTGGTTTGTCTTGAACTCCTGAGCTCAAGCAATCCACCCACCTCGGCCTCCCAAAGTGCTAGGATTATAGGTGCTAGCCACTGTGCCCAGACCTAGGTAACTCTTAATTGTGTTTTTATACATTTGTGTGGCATTTCCTTTAAGCCACCTATGTGGTCTTTGAGGAATTGTGATACCAAGTGTTCAACACAAAACTGGAAACTTCCACTATTGAGAGGTTCATCCATTCTGTCCTGAAGGACAACAGGCATTTCCTGCTGTCCTTCTAGGTTTAACTTGTACCTCTTCAGGAGGCACATGGTTCTGGAGGGGCAGGTTTGTAGTGTTCCTGAGGATTTTCCCTGCCTCCTTTTAAACAATCATCTATCATTGCTTCAGTAGCTTTAGCATTTTCGGTGAGTCTTTTGATTCAGTAAAGTATAGAGTAGGGATAAAGAATAAACAAGACAAATTTTATTAGCCTCGTTTTCATTTAAAAATAATATTGTACTTAATTGAAATATAAATGAGCTCTGTTTGAGCTTTCTTTAAAAAAAAAAAAAAAAAGATGAGCGACTCAGAGCTAACCACTCTGGCTAGAGCTTCTGAATGATGTCTTAAAAGTTCTCCAATAAAACTGACAAGAACAAGGCTGACAAATTTGTAATTTCATCAGAAACTGAGCAAAAGGAAATTTATGGTAAAGATAGATACTTATCCATTGTAGACCATTGGATAGCCACTGCTCTCAGAGCCTGCCTTGCTGAAATATATTCAGTGTGTATATACATACAAAATATTCAGCCTTTGCTTTAAAAGGCAAATAGAACACTATTCCTTTGTATAATCCTTAAAGCTTCACTTTCTGGTTTGTGTTTTATGCCTTTATTTGAACATTAAAACAATATTTGTTTATATGTATTTCCCCTTATTCTATATGAAAGATGATCTGGTAAATCTGTTAAATCCTTTACAAAAACATCACCACTCAAACTTACTTTGAAATATTTGCAACTCCTGAGTAATTATGTTGAGTAGCATTTCACTATAGTTTAACCAACAGTGGTTTCATTCCCTGTACAGCCATTAGATTGTGTACCAAAAGAATTGTATCTTATTTCATGTATTACTCATGACTCATTGTTTCTGTATTTCACCGAAAATAGACTAATACTCCTTTTCTCCTCTTCTCCTTTGTGGATTTTATTGTAAGAGAAGATAGGCTTAAAACAGAATAATTTTCAGGAGCAAAATTACGTGGGTTTTTCCATCTGGGTAATCCATTTTGGCTTTTATTATTGTGGAGGAGAATATAGCTCATACAGTAGATGGTTTGTTGTTTCTTTTTCCTGCTTGTATTTTTTTTTTAAGAAATGATTTCTTCACAAAATCAGCAACAATTCTCCTTGAATTTTTCTTGTATTTCTTTGTCCAGTTGGCTCTCATTTTCCCCCATCTTCTGCTTGCCTATTGTGATACTCAGTGAGCCTGAGGAGCTACAGAACTTTCATTTAAAAATGCAGAAATAGAAACAATTGACAAATGCTTGCCACAAAGAAAAAATTCCAAACTCAAAAATCTGGCCTGTTTAATTTGTTCTGCAGTAGTGTCCTCTGCTATTAATTTATTTATGCAAGCTGTAAAGTCTGAGAAAAGGCTTCTGTTTTTAAAGGCTTTTCAGTTTCTGTTCTCCAATTTTTTTTGTAATAAACTTCCATTTTATATTCTTCTTAATATTTTATTATGAAAGTTGAAAACCTTTATGAAAGTTGGAGTAATGGTTTAATGAATCCCATGTACCCAGTACCTAACTTCATCAGTTACCAACACATAGCCTATCTTATTTCATTTTTACCGCCACTCATTTTTTTGCACACACACAAAATACTGGATTGTTTTATGGAAATTATTTATTATATTGTTTTTCTGTAAATACTTCAATATATTTCTCTGACATGTAAGGGTAGCCACAATACCATAATCAAATCTAAAAATATTAACAGTATTTTTAATATCATAGAATATCTAGTCATGTTTAAATTTTTCTGATTGTCCCATAAATTTACACTTAGCTCATTTTAAATGGAATCCAAACAAGGACCAGACATTGTATTCTTTCTTAATCTGTAGGATCCTTCTCTTTGTTTTTGGAATGTAAGTAAATATATATATATATAAATATATAATAAGAGTGCCAACAATTTACATTTTTTTTTTTTTGAGACAGAGTCACTCAAGCTGGAGTGCAATGGCACAGTCTTGGCTCACTGCAACCTCCACCTCCTGGGTTCAAGTGATTCTCGTGCTTCAGCCTCCCAAGTAGCTGGGATTACAGGTGCCCACCACCATATCTGGCAAATTTTTTTGTATTTTTAGTAGAGACAGGGTTTCACCATGTTGGCCAGGCTGGTCACGAACTCCCAACCTCAGGTGATCTGCCCGCCTCGGCCTCTCAAAATACCAGGATTACAGGAGTGAGCCATTGTGCTCGGACAATTTACCTATTTTTAAAGTCAACAAATGGCTCAAATACCACAAAATCCAGAAGAAAAACAAAACATTTTAATTAATTACCTGATACACTTCTATAATACTTTTTGTTCCTGCTTTGTCTTCATACTCTTTGATCACTTCTTCATATGACAAAGATTTTCTAATATAATTTCTTATAGAGAATAAACCTAATTCAGCCTTTTTCCTAACATAGTTGATTGAAATTTGTTTTTTTGTTGTAGATCACACGCAAAAAAACTGGCAAATTCACATACAGTCACAGTCATTGTAGTATTAATGCACATAGAAGAGTATCAGTTCTATTTTGTGTGATTCCCAACAAAAATGAAAACAAAGTATGTTGCATTGTAATTGTATCCACGTCTTAGCCGATAAATTTCTTCCTACTTATTGGTTGATTGATTGATTGGCTGTGTGCAGTGGTGCGATCACAGCTCACTGCAGCCTCAATCTCCCAGGCCCAAGTGATCTTGCCACCTCAGCCTTCCAAGTAGCTGGGACTACAGGTGTGTGCCACCAGGCCTGGCTAATTTTTTATTTTTTGTAGAGATGAGGATTTGCTGGTTGCCCAGGCTGCTCTCAAACTGCTAGACTCAAGTGATATTCCTGCCTCTGCCTCCCAAAGTTGTGGGATTACAGGCATGAGCCACCTCACCTGGCCCTAGTTTGTTTGTTTGTTTGTTTGTTTGTTTCTCTCTCTCTCTCTCTTTCCTTCCTTCCTTTCTTCCTTTCCTTTCCTTTCTTCTTTTTTTTTTGGAGACAGGGTCTCGCTCTGTTGCCCAGGCTGGAGTGCAGCAGTGTGGTCTTGGCTTACGGCAACCTCTGCCTCCTGGGTTCAAGTGATTCTCATGCCTCAGCCTCCCGTGTAGCTGGGACTACAGGTGCCTGCCACCATGCCCAGCTAATTTTTTGTATTTTAGTGACAACAAAATTTCACCATATTGTCCAGGGTGGTTGAACTCCCAAGCTCAGGCAATCCGCCCACCTCAGCCTCCCAAAGTACTGGGATTACAGGTGTGAGCCACCTCACCCGGCTGCCCTAGTATATTTCTGATGATAGAGAACTTCCATTTTGATAAGGTGTCAATGAGAACCCAATCCTTTGCTTACCGTTTACCCCCTTTTTTTCCCCCTTGCCCCCTTGTTGAATAAACCAATTCAACTGTGCTATAGAAAGTCCCTGTGGAATTTGCTAGTCATTATCTAGATATTTACCCATCTAATAAATATTTATTGAGAGTCTGTTATGTACAGGCACTTCCTGCTTTCATAGAGCAACAGTCTAGTAGATGAACAAACACTAATCATCTCACGATTAAATATAGAATTTTAATTTCATAAGCACTTAGAAGAGAGATGTGAAGAAAACTTTAAGAGCGTTTCATAAGGGATTTGGCCTATTCTAGTTATCAAGGAGGTGGTAATTGAATGAGGTCTGCAGAAATGAGTAGGCATTAAAGGGATGAAGGAATGACCTGGGGGATCTTTCTCTAACCAGAAGAATGGGGAAAGGCCTGGAGCCCACAGAGGAGAATGAAGAAGATAGGGAATTTCAAAAAGCCAATGTGGTGAAGTACAGAGAGTGAGAAGGCTGATGTGAGATGAAGTCAAAGACATAGGTAGGGAATAGGCCATGAAGAGCTTTTTTTTTTTTTTTTTTTTTTGAGACGGAGTCTCACTCTTGTTGCCCAGGCTGGAGTGCAATGGCACTATCTTGGCTCACCGCAACCTCCGCCTCCTGGGTTCAAGCAATTCTCCTGCCTCAGCCTCCCAAGTAGCTGGGATTACAGGCATGCACCACCACACCTGGTTAATTTTTTTGTGTCTTTAGTAGAGACGGGGTTTCTCCATGTTGGTCAGGCTGCTCTTGAACTCCCGACCTCAGGTGATCCGCCCATCTTGGCCTCCCAAAGTGCTGGAATTACAGGCGTGAGCCACTGCGCCCGGCATGAAGAGCTTTAAAGACAGCTATGTGGAGGCCTTTGATTCATTAATTCATTCAAATATGCAGTGGTTATTTGAGGGAATATGTCTCTTATGTGACAGGAACTTCTCTTGGTGCCAGGAACATACAGAACTAGTCATGGACCTTGCATTCTAGTGGTGGTGTAGGCAGGGGGGAAGAGGGTGGGAACAATAAATCAATAAGAAAGAATCACATAATGTGAAGTTCCAAGAATAAAATAAAGCAGAGTCTTGTGTTTAAAGCAATTGTTGAGCTACTTTAGATTGAATGGAAAGAGAGGACCTTTTTGAGGTGGGGTTGTTTAGTGAAACCTGAATGATGAGAAGGAACCAATCATGCAAAAAGAATCTATGGAAGGAATACTTCAGGCAGAGAAACGAAATTATGCAAGGCCATGAGGCCAGAAGCAAGCTTGGCCAGTTCAAGGAACAGTTCAAGAAGACATTGGCCTGGGACATAAGGAGTGAGGATGTCAGAGTTACAAAATAAGGTTGGGAGAGGCATACAGCTAACATATAGCTATTAAACCATATTACAGAATTAGTCACAAAGTAACACAGCTCTAAGGAGTGACATTTGCTTTGGTAGTGAACGTGGTTCCTTAAGTCACTGAGAAACAATATTTATTTTATTGCTTTTCACACTCAGGAGTAGCATTTTCATTTATTATGTGGAAATTTAGCTGAGCTTAAAAGCCTGATGGCCACAAAGACTTTTATAAGGTGGTACATCTGTAGAGTGAAGGGGGAAAGAAGATGCATTGACAGTAATTTAGTTATTTAGTACAGTCAGCTGAACTAACACTTAAATGAGAATTTTGAGGAGTATATTACTTAAGCCTAAAGATAACATTTTAATGGCTTCCTATTGTGCCAAGTGCACTTCTTCTGAAATCTTAAAAAAAAAAAAAGCGACAGTGCTTCTCCTTGGAAATGGCAACTTTTAATGTGGTCTAAGCCAAGAAGACTAATGAAATTTGCTTAAGTTCAATGAGTTCTTTTTTTTGTTTGTCATTTTTATTAGAAAAGGAGGCCAGTCATCATAGTGTAATCAAACTCCAAAATTTAGCTCCCAGGTAACTCAATTCTAAATAGTTCGTTGGAACAGTGAATCTAATGCTTTGATTATTTTGCCTCCTTTTACTTCTTTCACCATATACATACCCACCCTCCCTCTCCTCTCACTCACACACATAAGCTTTGCTCAGAAAATAGACCTGATGCTGGATTTTTTTACTTCAGTGTTGACTGGCTGTTCTAAGGGATGGCCAACAGAAGATAGGGCACTGAGAATTGTTTTCCTTTTCTCACCCAAGAACATCTATTATTCATAAAATAACATATTCTGTTAATATGTATTTCCTGCAAATTATTAGCAGGAAATAGAAAAAACTGAAAAGGAAAATAATTGATTTCTGTCCAGATTCTGTTTACTTACTTAAACATCTAATAACTTTTCCAAATAGAAACAGTCACTTAAATGCAATCTAGTCAATAAGCAACATGAAATAGGAAAATTTATAGCAGTCTATTGACAAGCTTATTTTACTTGATGGTAAATAGATGATTTCTTTACGGAACACTTTTTAGGAGAAGAATAACCTGAATTTAAAGAATAGTCACATTTTACAATGCCATATTATCACCACTAATGGATATTAGGTTTCCTTTGTCATTATATTCAGCAGTTGGCTTACCTTTTCTTCCACCTGCTATCTTTGAAACTCAGCCAGTTTCTCTTGTCTTTGGCTTCTGATGCAGATCTCATTACCAGCCAAATGAGAACAGATTCAAGTAAATGTTTGCCCTGAAATTAGACGAGTCTACTGTAGAAATTTGTGAGGCAAGAACAGTCATAGGCATCTGAAACACTAGCTTCAACGGAACATATAATGATTGCAGAATCCAAAGAAATATTTCATAATTTTGACTCAAGAATGAAGTTCCCATAAAATTGTATTAAGTTTTCAGGTACATTCTTAATATTCATGGCATAGATAGCCATTAGAGGAAAGGAAATAAGACTCTAGTAACATTTTTAAAGATCATCTTGTAGAAGGAAGTATCCTTTCAGTACCTTGAGGGAGAGTTAGGATTGGTTTATTTTCTGGAAAGCCTCATGCATTAATCCGTTCTCACATAGCTATAAAGAACTACTCGAGACTGGGTAATTTATAAAGAAAAGAGGTTTAGTTGACTCACATTTCTGCAGCCTGTACAGGAAACATGGCTGGGAGGCGGAATCATGGCTAGAATCATGGCGGAAGGCGAAGAGGGAGCAAGCACATCTTACTATGGTGGAGCAGGAGAGAGAGAATGTGAAGGGGGAAGTGCTACACACTTTCAGACAGCCAGATCTCGTGAGAACTCACTCACTCTCTTGAGAACAGCAAGGGGGAAATCCACCTCCATGATTCAGTCACCTCCCACCAGGTCCCCCTACCGAAATTGGGAAGTAGAATTTGACATGAGATTTGGGTGGGGACACAGAGCCAAACCGTATCACCTTGGAAATTATAAGATGTTTTGTCTTTATCCTTTCAGCAATGAGGAGCCAGTGAAAGTGTTCTGAAGAGATGATAATATCATCCAGTCTTTCTGTTGGAGAGTGACTGGTGCGTTCTGATGGATATATTAGAAGGACAAAAGATTGGAGGCATTGTAGTAGTAGTAACAATAACCATTCTGTTTTGAGTGCCAGGCACGTGCTCACTGTGCTTAATGCTTTATATGCATTAGCCCTTTGTCACCTCACAACATCTGGATTTATCTAAACAGAAACTAAGACTTGAGGCAGTCAATGGAACTTGCTCCAAACCACAAAGCTAATAAATGGAAGAGCTGGGATTCAAATCCATTTGTGACTTTAGGGCCTCTGCTCTTAACCACTGAATTATATTAATATTCATAGAAAAAAGAAGGAACAAAAAGAAGCAAAAAGGGTGATGGTAGACTTGATGAGACTTGGAATTGGCTGGGAGTACAAAGTGAAGACTCTAAAATGGCTATGGGTCTTAAAGCCTGAGAGACTGACCAAAAAGTTTGACGTACAATTAATTGAAATCGGAAACATTGGAGTGGAGCAGGTTTGGGAACATATTTTACTTCAGGGACTTAGAGGTATATTTGATAGAGCTATTCTAATAAGCAGCTAGAAATTTGAATCTGAAAATCAGTACAGAAAGGACTCAAGACATTATTTTCATTGAGATAATAACTTGAAGTTCTAAGAAAGGTTGAGCTCTCCAAACAGAATAAGTATGAAAAAACAAGGGCAAAGAATAAGCCTTGATGAGTATTTTGGGGATAGCTGGAAGAGCAAGAAGGCAATAAAGGAGACATAGAAGTGGTCAAAGACAGTAGAGTAAGAAGTAAATTCAGGAACTCCTAGAGTGTCATAGAATTCAAAGAAAAGAATTTCAGGAGGGAGGAGGTAGTCAGCAGTATCAAATGTTTCCAAGAAGGCATAATAGTATGAGAAATGAGAAAATATCAGTGGGAAGTAGGATTAGTGAAGGCAGGCTTCTGTGTGTGTGTGTGTGTGTGTGTGTGTGTGTGTGTGTGTGTGTGTGTTTGTATGTGTGTGCGCGTGAACATATGTGTATGGGGGTGGACATAGTGTAGAACTAGACATGTCTAAGGTTGGAGAAAGGAGCTTTTGAAGTTGGAGACATGAAAGATGCAAGAGAGAAGAACTAACTGAAGAAGTAAAGGTATTCACCTTGCAAAGGAGTGGGGAGACTTCTTTCCCTGTGTTAGAGTGAAAGAAGAGAAAAAAAGAAAATTGAGAGAAACTTGGTGTTGGAGAAGAGAGGAATTGTGAGGGTGAATTTCAGAAATGTCCTATTTTACTGGTTTCAGTAAAATAAGAGGTGAGGTCTTTGACTGAGAGGCAGGAAACAGTTCTGAACAACTTCTGTAGGGAAGAAGTCTGAGAGTCCACTGACATATGTGAAAGCATTTAGTGAGTAACATGATTTTGTAGTGACATCAGTTAAGACAATTATGTTGCCTTTTTTTTTTTTTTTTTTTTTTTTTGACGGAGTTTTGCTCTTGTTGCCCAGGCTGGAGTTCAGTGGTGCAATCTCGGCTCACTGCAACCTCTGCCTCCCGGGTTGAAGTGATTCTCCTGCCTCAGCCTCCCAAGTAGCTGGGATTACAGGCGCCTGCCACCACGCCCAGCTAGTTTGTTGTTGTTGTTGTTGTTGTTTTGTATTTTTAGTAGAGACAGGGTTTCACTATGTTGGCCAGGCTGGTCTTGAACTCCTGACCTCAGGTGATCTACCTGCCTCAGCCTCCCAAAGTGCTGGGATTACAGGTGTGAGCCACTGCGCCTGGTCTGTGTTGCCTTTTTCTTATAGGCCTTGCTTTATCCTACAGCAGGAGTTGATGAAATAAATTTACCAGAAAGTAAGGATTGGCACAGTAGGTCTAGGAGGTCAAGGAAACCAAAATGCCAGAGAACATAGTTAAAATAAGGCTTATACTGAGTATGGAGATAGTAGAGAAAGGACAATAGGCCTGGAGAATATTGAAAAGACTTGGTAACTTCTATTGGTTATATCCAGTAAGAAACCTCCAACCTGCTCAGCACATGCTTTTAGAAATAGCTATTCAGTGTATACTTTATTAGTTTACCAACTGGGGTCACCCTTTGAACCAAAATAAACATGAATCTTTTACTGCCAGTTTCTCAAGGCAAAAATGCGTAATTTATAATGTAGGAAAGATAGGCTATAAAATAGTTGATAAGATTTAAGTCTAGATTGCCTTTTCAGTTCGGTTGTGGTGGCTGTTGTTTGAGAAAAAAGGTTATTGATGTTAAAGGATAGTTGCATTCTAGACGCAATGAGCCAAAATAGAATTTGTTGCGAACTTGTTAATGTGTTCATGTGTGTTTTTTGTTGAAGTGAGTTGACATTTTTATGACAAACATTTTTTTGTGCCTGTTGTAGTTGTTCAATGAGAAGAGGGCCAATATAACCAATAGACTTGGTCCTCTACTAATCTGAATAATAAGACTTGTTTTGTAAGACCTGTGGGGTCCCTTCAGATTATTCTTACAATTGGATTTTCTTTTCTTAACTAAGCAGCTACTCAATCTCTCTTTGCTTTTCTTTCAATGACATTAGAGTTCCAGAGCAAGAGGAAAGGAATCTTTCACTCAGTTTAGTTTGATTGAAAAGGCCCACTTAATTAAAATGTGTAAGTTTTCTTTGAGCTTATCATTTAATGATTTTCTTCTATCTCTGTATTAAGAGACTAAGTAATGATAATGTTTTGAATTTTTGCAAAATAAATTTCATGTTAACTAACTTATCTTTGAAGATAAAAGATAATTTCTCAAGATAACATGTTTTGAAAAGAATTTTACCAAAAGACCATACTGGCTTTTTCAGTATTATTTTCATATACATAGAATTCTGAATGCTGTCTTTTCCTTTATTACAGATATATTCAGAAACATTTCCCTGTATCTTCCTTCTTGTTTAGTTAAAAAATAAATTTTATTCAGCCAACCCTGTGTTCCTTGTCATTTATGTACTAGATACACTTGAAAACAGTTTCCTATATTGAATGTATTTTAGGAAATAATATTATTTACCTATTCATTTTGGATGTTTATAGTGCTTTTTTTTTTAACATGGAGAGTAAAATGCTTTTAATTTGTAATTTCAAGGTTTCTTTTCTTTTTGTTTTTTTTCTTTTTGAGAGGGAATCTTGCCCTACTGCCCAGGCTAGAGTGCAGTGGTGTGATCTCGGCTCACTGCAGCCTCCACTGCCCGATTCAAGCAATTCTCCTGTCTCAGCCTCCCGAGTAGCTGGGATTGCAGACATCTGCCACCATGCCCAACTAATTTTTGTATTTTTAGTAGAGGCGGGGTTTCACCATGTTGGCCAGGCTGGTCTCGAACTCCTGAGCTCAGGTGATCCGCCCGCCTCGGCTTCCCAAAGTGCTGGGATTACAGGCGTGAGCCACTGCTCCCATACTCAAGATTTCTTATACTTCATTATTGATATGAGGTGGAGACAGTGGGCAGAGCAAAAGAGTACAAAAGGAAGAAAAGTGACCAGAGAGAACAGAATTCTATGCAGAGATTTAGTGGTTGAAGACATGATGCAAAAGGACAAAGGAACCTCAGGGATGGTCTCTAGTGAGTAATCTTTAGTATTCATTATTGAGATATGCTTTAAAATAGTATAATGAAGGGCTGTTTTCTGACATAAAGGGCTGTTTTCTGACATAACTTTCTATCCTTACAGAAGCAAATTGTTGCAAAGCAATGTAAAGAGGAAGTAAGCTTTCTTCCCATTACTGCTTTATGTAATGTTTTATCAAATGCTTTGGCTTTATGTTGTCCGGTTTTTAGTGTCCTGTGGGAGGTTGGTGGAGAGGAATATCCAGCCCTGAGTAAATTCAAAAATATGCAGCTTGACAAGTTAATCATCTCTGTGGCTTAGTGCTTCAAGATGTGCTTTAACTGTCACCTCTGATTCCTGGATCACTTTCATCACTGTCTTTTCTAAGCTGTACTAAACATTAAATAACATGAGGGTTCCTTGCTGCCAGCATTTAGAATACAGTCTAGTTCCTAGCCCAGTGTCCTAGCCCAACATTCTGGATTTTTTATATATGCTGTGAGGATGACTCATGGCAAGAGTTCGTTCAAACAGATTCCCCATAGGAAGCTGAAATGAGAGCTTTTGGCAAGGCAGGTGGAACCCATTGGAACATAAATTCAAATGATATATAGCTAGCTGTGGACTGCTAGTGAGCAACAGCTGACCAGCCAACTTGGAAATTAACATTTAGAGTCAGTGTCTTTTTATGAGCAAAGGCATCAACCAACAATGTGATGTAACGTCCAGAGCTGTAAACGACTCTGAAGACTGCAGAAACCTAACCCTTTAATTATAGAAGGTAATGAAAAATCAGGTAAAACTTGGGAAAGAAGTGTAAGAGGATCTGTTAATTTAAATACCAGCTCTCTCTCTCTTTTTTTTTTTTTGAGATGGAGTCTTGCTCTGTTGCCCAAGCTGGAGTGCAGTGGCACAATCTTGTCTCACTGCAACTTCGCCTCCTGGGATCAAGCGATTCTCCTGCCTCAGCCTCCTGAGTAGCTGGGATTACAGGCATGCACCACCACACCTGGCTAATTTTTGTAGTTTTAGTAGAGACAGGGTTTCACTATGTTGGCCAGCTGGTCTCGAACTCCTGGCCTCAAGTGATCTGCCCGCCTCAGCCTCCCAAATTGCTGGGATTACAGGCGTGAACCCCTGCGCCCAGCAAATACCATCTCTCTTGATGTCTGCACTATGGATAGCATATTTTTGTGATTTTTTTTTTTCCTGGCTGTGAAACAACACGATTGTTGTAAACAATTTGCAAACTATACATAAATTATAACCTGCAGGTCTATTTAGTCTATGTTCTTCAGGTCTATACATACATATTTTTTAAACATAATTTAGGTTCTTGCTACACACTGTGTTTTGTAACTGACAGTGTGATGTTTCAGCACCTAGACCCAAAGAATTTTAAACCTTAAAAATCCCCTAATCTAACCTTCTGAAATTGGAGGAGATACTTGAATCCAAGTGGCAGGGGATGGAAAAGTAAAGGCAGTTACACACATGTCAACAAATGAGGGTCAAATCAAATGGAAGAATGCAACAAGGGACTTTAGTAATGGTCAGGTGAAACTGGTAATCCTAATCCTGGTAAACTGGTAAAAACCTAATTTGTAAGCATGCCATGGAAGTCTTTTATAGTATGGCATTCTGCAACTGCCTTTAATCCAAGTGGTACAACTGATTTGGCATGGCTGCTGGAACGGATCTCCAAACAAATGTTGTTCCTGGCACAGGCTTCTTCTGAGCAATTCTTTCACACTGCTGACATTGGAGTTTTTTGTTTTTTTTTAATATATCTTTCATTCCCTGGTGCATTAAAACCTATCAAGCCTATAATTTTTTGCTTTAAAGATTAGCTCTTCTTACAATGTAATGTGTGAGGAAGAGTCTTCAATTAAAAGTAGCAGAATAAAGGAATTTTTACTCTTCCTTTCTTTTTTGAAACTCACTAAAAAGAAGACAGGAAAATAGAAAAGAAGTCCATTATTAGTGAAACTAGACACAAAGCTCAGCCCCGGAATACAAACAATGAAGCATAACTTGCCAAATACATACTATGAAATCTAGACCACATATAGGAGGTTGCTGAACCTCTTCTGGGAATTCCAAGCAATGCACTGATTTCTCTAAAAGGAAGGGTTATATTATCTTAAGGGTCTAACCAGTGAACCTTTATTGTAGTGTTCTGACATTTAGTTTTTTATAGACTCAAATTATAGATATGATCTGTTACAAAAAATAAGAATCTGTCCAACACAAGTGTTAAGAAATAATAAGGCAATAGGAGGAGATGAAAAACCAGTGGGAAAATCTTAGGAAAGAAATATAAAAGAAAAATAAAAGCATTAGAGAAGTGAAAAACACATCAGAAATAACAACAAAGAGTAAATGTAATCAGAGACATGGCTAAGAGGCTTGAGGAAATTATATAAATTTAAGAAAATACAGATATAAAAATTATAGAGAAAATGATAAGGGGAAACAAAAGACATCTATGCATGGCATCAGCAAACTTGTAAAGGGCCAAAAGTAAATACTTCAGGCTTTGCAGCCATATAGTTTCTGTTACAGGCATTCAGCTCTGCCTCTTATAGTACAGGAGCAGCCATACACACTATATATGGCTGTGTTGTAGTAAAACTTTATTTACAAAAACAGATAGTGGACTGGATTTTGCCTGATCTTGGTTGCTGAACTTCGTTGTTGAGAAAAATAACAAATGGAACTGAAGTAATATTTAGAGCTATAATAGGAGAAAAATTTTTCTGAAATAATTAAAACCTTGAATCAAAGATGACTACCCTGTGGCCCAGGAATAATTGATATAGAACAATTGATATCAAGGCATATTTTGGTGAAAATATAGAACTTAAATGGATAAAGAATTTGGTGGACATGTAGGTAGTGGGATGGGGGACAGAACTTGGGCTTACCTTAGCTTTCTCTTTAGCAAGAAACAATGTTAGAAAACAATAGAGGAATGTTGACCACATCTGGAGGTTAACCCAGGATTTTTTAACCAGCAAAATACTTTAAGCATAAATATTAATACACGGATGTGCTCTAGCATGGGAAAGCTCAACAAATCTAATACCCATGAGATCTTTTTCAGACAGATTACATCGTGATAAAAACCTACCTAATCGAAAGATTAATCAAAGAATTCAGAAATAAACTGATAAAAAATAGTGTGATAAGAATTAAATTCATTTCATTACAGAGCTAATATGCCTCAGTGGAAATTATACTTTCAGAATAGATTATCACTTTATAATCTTGATATTATAAAAATAAATAACAAATCAGGTGGGGAAGGGAGGTGTAAATGTTATTCCTTCATAGCAAGAAGGATCACTTGAGGCCATAAGTTCAAGATCAGCCTGGCCAACATGGTGAAACCCCATCTCTATTAAAAATACAAAAATATATGGTGGCGGGTGCCTGTAATCCCAGCTACTTAGGTGGTGAGGCACGAGAATCACTTGAAATCGGGGGGCGGAGGTTGCAGTAAGCCAAGATCATGCCGCTGCACTCCAGCCTGGGCGACAGAGTGAGACTCCATCTCAAAAAAATAATAAACTCTAGAGGGATCTTTTAGGAACTGGTATGCCATATGATTCAACACTCATTAACAAGTCTAGTTTTACATCAGATTTTTTTTCTTCAGCTATTTCAGTGAAAACTTTAAAATATTTTTTAAATAATACGTAGGAATGGGCAAAACATAAAGATGAGATTTATTCAGTTGTACAATAGAAGTTTTAGTAATCATTTAAGTAAAAGGAAATTTCCTCTGGCTTCCTGAACTTCAGTAATTGAAAGCTGTTCCTTTACAGCCAATTGGTGTGTGCTTTTAAATAGCCAACAACAGTGATTAAGACTAAGACATCAGCAGGGCACAGTGGCTCACACATAATCCCAGCACTCAGGAGGCCGAAGCAGGGGGATCTCTTGAGCTCAGAAATTTGAGAACAGCATTGACAACATAGCAATACTTAATTTCTATTTAAAAAATTAAAAATTTAGCTGGGGTGGTGGCAAGCACCACCAGCTACTTCAGATGCTGAGGCAGTGGATCGCTTGAGTGCAGGAGGCACAGGCTGCAGTGAGCTGCACTCCAGCCTGAGTGACACAGGAGACGTTATCTCAGAACAAAACAAACAAAAACTAGCACATAATCTGGTGAGGTTACAGACCTTCATTACAAAAGAATCTTCTGGACAGCCAGGCAAACAAACAGGTTCATATAAGTGTGATGAGGAATGGTAACATACTGTCATTATTTAAATAGTTGCATTTAACAACTTAATTGACTAATAAAAAGTGTTCTACAGCAAACTTAACTACTAATGTATTTCTATTTATTTACTAGTGATTTATAATTACGTATTGGGCTAGTTTCCTGCATATTCCTCCCCTGACACCTTAAAATTCATGTAATCCAGAAGCATTCAGGAGAATCATTTTTGGTTGGTAGTTTCCCTTCCACCTTCTGTTACTTGGTCCAGAATTTCTGTGGCATCAAATATAAGACCTCTATATTGTAAAGCAAATACCCTATATCTATGTATATTTCAAGTAGAGTAATTTCAAGCTTCCGCCTTGGAGAAGAGAGTAAACTCTCCTCAGATATGTTTGTTTTTTACCCTTCTACCTGGCACCATTGACACAATACAGTAATAGGAACCTTTAATCAGTTCCATTTCATCACATGTCATTTCCTTGCAGAGTGCCAATTTTACTTTATCTTCTTTTATTGACCTTACCTCCTTCTTAATAGTAGCCTGAGGTAGGCTAGTTTGCTATACTGTATAAGAAAACCTGATATTATTTTGAATAAACATGTGAATCTGTTCTTTAGACTTTGCTTGCCGTGACCACTGTCCTTGGGCATTAGAATTTTATTGTCTTTAAGATGACAGTTATTAAGTGGTTACTATAAATGAGCATTAATTAATGCACTACTCCTGTTTTTAAAGGGCTTACAGTCCGGTTCAACAGTTTTTGTTTTATTGTTGTTGTTGTTTTTAAGAGATGGAGTCTGTTGCCCAGGCTGGACTCAAACTCTTAGGCTCAAGCAATTCTCCTACCTCAGCCTCCTGAGTAGGTAGGACTAGAGGAGTGTGCTGTCACACCCAGTTTAGTTCAACAAGTATTTTAAATGTTATTAAAACTGTGTCTTATTTTGTATTAGTAAAGTAGTAAATAGACAATACTAGAGCCTTTAATGGAGTTCAGTGACCCAGGGAGCACTAAGATTTTTGTCCCAATGGAAATTAACATTTATTGAGTGGCTTTGCATGTACTAAGTACTTTAACAAAATCCAATCAAGTACTAACTCTAACCTCTAAATGTGAAAAATATTTGGACTTGCACTGTTCTTTTAGAATTTTGTAAAATGGAAAATAGCTGCTTGAAAATAAGCAAAATTGACAATGTTAAATTTCCCACTTGTAAAAGAATTAGCTGTTAGGAAAGTCATAGAGTATAAAACTTAAAAGCCTTAAACAGTTGATAATTAAGCAACTCTTCTGGCTATATTAGATGGAAAAATTTGATTTAAAATGAAAAGTTCCTCTCTAACCTAGGTCACCTGTGACTTTTCAGATTTTCATATGCTTCAAAGCTAGGATTAGTGAGCAGAGAGAGGCTAAGTGTGAGCAAACCATGATTGCTTTGTTGTGGTTAATAATTTTCACAGTGTTTTGCTAACTCACATTATGAAAATAAAGCAGAAAGTACTGTTCTAAGAAGCCACCGACGTTCTTTGACCTTCTTGACTTCTATGATTTCTATTTTGGAAACTTGAAGTCTTTACCATACCCTGATTGTAGAACTGACCAGTTTTTATTTATTGCCATTGTTACTGAAGATCAATTAGTGAATTGTTTAGTAGCATTGAATCTAAAGAGCTTGTGTTGTGGAGACATAAAAATAGTACTGACTCGACCAGGTGTGGTGGTTCACGCCTATAATCCCAACACTTTGGGAGGCCGAGGTGGGTGGATCACCTGAGGTCAGGAGTTCGAGACCAGCCTGGCCAACGTGGTGAAAACCCTGTCTCTACTAAAAATACAAAAATTAGCCGGGCGTGGTGGTGCACACGTATAATCCCCGGCTACTTGGGATGCTGAGGCAGGAGAATTGCGTGAACCTGGGAGGCAGAGGTTGCAGTGAGCCAAGATTGCACCATTGCACTGCAGCCTGGGCAACAAGAGCAAAACCTCTGTCTCAAAAAAAAAAAATATATACTACTGACTCAACATTGTCTTATCAATGCTGTTAAATGATATTAAACATATTGGCAAATACAAGTTACTTCTAACTCTTAATGCTCTTAATCCTCCTTTTTTAGAAACATTAATTCAGTATATAAACAGATGCCAGTTTTTACTCTGTTGTATCTCTGTTATGTTTTCTTCTGATGGGCAAGACAGAACAATAGATAAGATATTTTGTGGGATGACATTTGAAATTTTCAAGGGAGAAGTCCATGAAGAATGGTGTCTAGAAATTTACCAACATCTCTAAAAATCAATAGGAGAGAGGGATTTAGTTCAATTTTCCTTATTTTGACAAATCAAGTGAGCCAGGCAACCTTATGACTTGCAGGCCATACAAGTTTGCTACTTTGAGGAAGTAGCTTTTGTGGCAAGTCTGACATTTTTGTGAGAAGGCAGGTAGAAGAGAAAGAAGAGGGGCGAGAACAGATAGCTACACACATACAATCAAGACACAACTTGTTAGCCCTTTCATTAATTGTTGCTACTTCTGTTTCCCACCATTCCCTCTACCCCAACATGCTAAATACTCATCCATAAGTTTGTTTGTTTATTTGTTTATTTTTTATCAGTAAGTTTGGATAGCAGCATTCTTATTAAATATAAAGCAAGGGGAAAGTTTTTACATTCAAGGAGCTTACAATATTCTAAGTATATTTACCACTTTCAGTTTCCTAGGCTGTAATAACTCATCAACCTTAGCATTTTTGGATTTTTAATAAATACCCTTATTTTTTATTTTGAAAATTTTCAATCTATGTAGAAGTGAAAGAATAATGCAGTAGACATTGAAATTACCTTTACCTAGATTCAGTAGTTGTTAACATTTTTCCAGTCTTTTTTTTTTTTTTTTTTTTGCACTGAGCCATTTGAGCCATCATTGACACTTCATTCATAAAAAGTTCATAATGTGCCTCCTATGGACATTCTTCTACATAATAATACAATTTTTATACTCAATAAATTTATCTTAGTTGATAGTATTATATAGTTAAATTATAGTCTATTGAAAAATGTAGTGAGATACTTGTTAACTCAAGGAAAATTGTATTTTTTTCTGCCTGCCTCAATGGAAAATACATTTTACCCATTGAAGAAAAGTCTGAGGGGAAAGCGTGTACTTTTTATTCTGTGAACATGAGTGGTATATGTCTGTTATAGGGCAGGAAGAAATAATCATGCTAGAAGTAAGGATCCTGCATCAATGGGAATGTGTCACAAAATATCCATTTACATTTCTGCCTCAAAGAATATTTCATTTGTGCTGTGCATGTGAATATATTTACATGCCTTGTGTTTTTGTCATTATCGTTTGCAAACATTTCTAGATAGTTTTGTCAGTAAGAAATAAGGTAGTATGTGCCAGGTACCATAGGAACTATTTATTAGATTTGATTCTTAATAATTTTTCTCATTCTCCTATTCTCATACTCATGAACTTCCCAGCTTAATTGTTGGAAGGAAATAGATAGTTTTGATATTTCTCAGTTTTACTTTTGACCTCATGCTCATAGTTGCTGTAGGGTAAACATTTAGGTGATTATTTGTCAAAATTGCTCTGACTTTGCTTTGAAAGAGAAACACAGGTGCCTTTCTGGACTTCTTCATCAGTTTGATTAGTTTTTTTTTTTTTTTTTTCCGAAACGGAGTCTCACTTGTTGCTCAGGCTGGAGTGCAATCGTGCGATCTTGGCTCACTGCAACCTCCACCTCCCAAGTTAAAGCGATTCTCCTGCCTCAGTCTCTCGAGTAGCTGGGATTACAGGTGCCCGCCACAACGCCCAGCTAATTTTTTGTATTTTTAGTAGGGACGGGGTTTGGCCAGGCTGGCCAGGCTAGTCTCGAACTCCTGACCTCAGGTTATCCACCCACCTCAGCTTCCCAAAGTGCTGGAATTACAGGCGTGAGCCACCACGCCCGGCCTGGTTAGTATTTTTTAGTGGGATAACAAAATGAAGTTAACAGTACTTTTGGTCAGTAGTTGTTCCCTACTACTTTCCATACGTGTTCCGTTTCTGTTGTTGGGTTTTTTTTTTCCCCAAGTGGTGACATGGTACTAGACTCCAGAGAATAATCTGCCCTTTAACAGCTCAGTATTGAGACCAGAACTTGAATGTTGTACATACAATTCTATTCCTAGATTCAGTGCCCATTCTGCTAACTGAAATGGATTTTTCCTTTATTTCTAAAGCATTGTCCCATTTTTTGTTAACTTTGTAACTTCTTTGTGATCATTACTTCTGTCTAAGAGAAGTGATGGGTTCCTATATTGTAGGAAACAAACTAGAACGGGAACAAAGATCCATGACAAGAGTCAAATAGGTTGGTAAGACTTTTTTTTTTTTTTTTTTTTTTAACTAAAACTTTTGGTCTTCAAGGCCTGCATGAAGTACGAGGATCAACATTTTCTTAATGGAATGCACCCTTCATATAAAATGTAATTAAGTAATCAGCAAATTTTAAATTTCATCTGGTGTTTAAATATTATGATTTATTTGTGAGAAAGTTTTTGAATAATGTGTATTCCTTCTAGAAAACTGGTTTAAAAACCAATTGGTTTATGTAAGTCTGGAGAATGAAAATGACCCATTCCAATCTTTCTTTCCAGTCTCAATAAGATTGATATGCGTGCCTGAGTTCTTAATATGAAATTGATCTCCTCATCAAAAGGAAACAAACAAGCTTGCTTTTCTGCTTGACTTTTACTCCACAATGTTTAGGGTGGCAGCATATTATATTTAGAAAGTTCCTCACAACAATTTCTTGAAAATCTTAACTTTACAAGGATAGAATATCTCTCTAGGCTGTGAGGAAACAAAGTTAAGCCCTTTGTCATACACACAAAAATGTCAACTTCAACTCAGCTGGTATTAAAAGCCCATGGCAACATCAAATCCAACAAAAGGTATTACAGGGTTCTTGCTTTTTTCAAGTGCACATGGAACATTTTCCAACTGACCACAGTTAGGCCATAAAGCAAGTCCTAATACATTTCAAGGGATTTAAATCATACAGAGTATGTTCTCTAACCACAGTGGAATTAAGATAGAAATTACATTTTCACTGGAAAATCTTCTGGTATTTGAAATGTGCATCAAAGAAGAAATAACGGCTGGACGTGGTGGCTCACGCCTGTAATCCCAGCACTTTGGGAGGCCGAGGTGGGCAGATCACCTGAGGTCAGGAGTTCAAGACCAGCCTGGCCAACATGGTGAAACCCCATGTCTACTAAAAATACAAAAATTAACCGGGCGTGGTGACAGACACCAATCCCAGCTACTAGGAGGCTGAGGCAGGAGAATTGCTTGAACCTGGGAGGTGGAGGTTACAGTGAGCCGAGATCGCACCACTGCACTCCAGCATGGGCAACAGAACGAGACTCCTCTAAATAAATGAATAAGGAAATAACAACCAAGACTACAGATCAAGAAAAAGTAGTCATAGTTTACCAATACCAGGAACAACAAAAAAAGGCAATGCCACCACACATTCTATGGCCATTAAAAAGTTATGAGGGTATTCTGAACAACTTTATGTCAACACATTTAAAATTTCACACAAAATGGACAAATTCCTAGAGTAACATGACTTACCAAAAACCAACACTAAACTTGATAATAAAAAGACAACCCAGTGTAAAAATGGGCAAAGGTTCTGAATAGGCATTTTTCCAGTGAAGATATAAAGGTGGTCAGTAAGCATATGAAAAGATGCTCAACATCATTACTTATAAGAGAAATGGAAATCAAAGCCACGATGAGATACCATTTAACATCCACTAAGATAGGTATAATCAAAAAGACAGATAGGACTGGGTGAAGTGGCTCCCACCTGTAATCCCAGCACTTTGAGAGGCCAAGGCCAGAGGATTGCTTAGAGCCCAGGAGGTCAAAGCTGCAGTGAGTCTTGACTGTGCCACCATACTCAGCCTGGGCAACACAGTGAGACCCTGTCTCAAAAAAAAAAATGACAGTATCAAGTGTTGGTAAGGATATAGAGAGAGAAATTGGAACCCTCACTGTAAATGTAAATGTAATGTAAAATGTTGCAGCCACTTTATATAAATACTCGTATGGCGATTCCTCACAATGTTATCAGAGTTCCTATGGGACCCCACAATTCTACTCCTACATAGCTATCCAAGAAGAAGGAAAATATATGTTCACACAAAAACTTGTACATAAATGTCTATAGCAGCATTATTCATAATAGCTAAAAAGTGGAAACAACCCAAATGGTCATTGACTGATGAGTGGATAAACAAAATGTCATATATCCATACAATGGAATATTATTTGGCAATAAAAAGGAATTAAGTACCAATATGTGCTACAACATAGATAAGCCTTGAAAACATCATGCTAAGTGAAAGAAGGCAGTCACAAAAAGACCGCAAATTGGGCCCCGTGCATGCTTAGAAAATACAGAAGATGGTAGTGATGTTAGTAATGGAGTTCTTTCTTTATATGCAAATAAGCATCTGCTGGTCTCTCAACTGTGTAAAGTTGTGACTTAGAATTGCTTGCTAAGAGACTGGTCCCCATGTGATCCCTAAACAGACAGGAGAGGTCAGCTGGAGTCATAGACAGAGTGGGCTGAGGACCATTCTGGGTTGAGTGTTTTCAGTTTTGAATTATATGTGAAAATCATCTTAACTCTCTTATTTGATCTTCCCTTTTATACTGCACTAAGACCTTTAATGACTATTATTCTTTGGTATTAATCTTAATGTGTTCATTATGTGAAGTTACACCTTGGCATGGCTTTGTTAAGGGTATTTTTAAAAATCAAGCAAATAAAAATAAATCCCCTTAGCTAAAGGTAGAGAAAGAGAATAGAGGCTATCAAAATTGGTGCATTTGTATGAAGCCAAAGAGTTAAAGACAAGTAAGACTTAGGGCCAGCACAGTGGCTCACGGCTGTAATCCCAGCACTTTGGGAGGCCGAGTTGGGAGGATTGCTTGAGGTCAGGAGTTCAAGACCAGCCCTGGCAACATAGCCAAACCTCATCTCCACAAAAATTAAAAAACTTAGCCAAGCATGGTGGCATATCCCAGCTACTCAGGAGGCTGAGGCAGGAGGATCACTTGAGCCCAGGAGGTCAAGGATGCAATGAGCTAGGATCATACTGCTGCACTCCAGCCTTGATGGCAGAGTGAGACCCTGTCCTCCCTTAGTCACCCCAAAAAGGGCTTTATGAATGCTCTAAAATCTCCAATTAATGGAATGTGATTTGTTGTTCTTACGGTATTCCTACTGGATACAATCTGGAAGGAATGAAGGAATCTTACTAGTCAGCTGGTACATGATTTCTTTCTTTTTTTTTTTTTTTTTTTTTTTTTTTTTTGAGATGGAATTTCATTCTCGTTGCCCAGGCTGGAGTGCAGTGGCTTGATCTCAGCTCACTGCAACCTCCACCTCCCAGGTTCAAGCGATTCTCTTGCCTCAGCCTCCCGAGTAGCTGGGATTACAGGTGTCTGCCACCACGCCTGGCTAATTTTTTGTATTTTTTGTATTTTTTGTATTTTGTGTGTGTGTGTGTGTGGAGATGGGTTTCACCATGTTGGTCAGGCTGGTCTTGAACTCCTGACCTCAGGAAATCCGCCTGCCTCAGCCTCCCAAAGTGCTGGGATTACAGGCGTGAGGCACCGCGCCCGGCCCATGATGTCTATTTTTCCAGTTTTGAGGTTTCTAACTAAGTAAGACAATTATGTTAGAAATGTAGGTAGCATGTTTATTTTATTTGTAATTAGGCAAAATAACTTACAGTAAATGGAAAAAGAATTCGAAAACAAAACCAGCTACTTTGCTATAGCTTTCTCTTTTTGTATTTTTTTCTTTTCATGGTGTGAGTTTCACACTCAAACAACACATGGGAGGGTAGAGAGTGATTTTTATAGCAGCTGTTGTATCCCTCTCATTGCAGGGGAATAAGAAAGGTCTATAGTTATTTATATTTGTGAGTGGTAACTGCATTCTTTTTATTATTAACTGAAGCTAGAGCAAAAATGAAAATCACACAAAGCATACTTCTTGATTTGAAATTGTTTACTTCATTAATGCAAAGAAGATTTGGGATGACTTCTCACCAGCATTTCTTTCCCCCTTTTTATTTTAGGCTTACCTGAGAAAAAAGTTAAGTCTGTAAGTCAAGGTCAAAATAAAGTAGCAACATGGGAGTGTACATTACTGAAATTTTTTCTGTACTGATCCTTTTTTATTCTATCCTAGCTTTTCTGATGCCTTTTAAAGGTTACAGAAAATTAAATAAATCTGTTATATTTCACCTTAAAAAAGAGAAGAATACAACAGGGCACAATTGGGTCAGTAGATATTTATAATTCTTTTTCTCCCTTAATTTTTTATTTTGAAAAAGTTCAAACTACAGAAAAATTGCAGAAAGACTACAAAGTACAGTCTTATACCCATTACCTAGATTCACCAGTTACTCATCTTTTGCCACATTTGCTTTATTTCTCTCTACCTATGTACATACACATGTGTATATGCATACATAAGCATATTATTTATTGTTTCCTGATCTGACAGTGTCAGGCATCTTAATCTTTCACCTCTAAACATTTCAGCCATGTTTTTTCTAAGAACAATAACATCCTCTTGCTCTTGTACAAAATATAAAATTTGTTTTTAATTTTTCCAGAATCCTATTACCTGTGTTTTATCAGTATTCAAGAACAAAGGAAGCAGAGAGAGAAATTAATAGCAACCACCCACTTCCTAAGTTATTCACCACCCTGCATCTTCCAGAAGCCAAGTGGGAAAACAAAGAGGTTGATTTTTCAAACCAAATAAATACAAAGTAATTGATAGACAAGGCCCCATAGCATTAAGTAGGCCCAATTTCTTACTCTATCACGTATGGTTGAACTGTTTCTCTAAACTACTTTGTAGTGTGTGTCTTGTGTGTCAGGAAATAATGTATTTGTATTTATTTTCATGAATTAATAGACTTTCAGAGTTGGAAGGGCCTTACAATGTGTGTTGTGTAACCCGTGCATTTTACAGATGAGAACTAAGATTCAAGGTCATGCAACTAGAGATGAGACTAGAATCTAGCCTTTGAAACTCAACGCATTGGTTTCTGCTATGTCATGTTTCCTCCCTATGAGCCCTAGTTGCTTATGCTGGGGTCTCGTTGAATAATGGTGAAGGGTCTGACAATACTGTTCCTAGCTAACTAATGCATCCCTTTGAACTTATTTGCATGAACTATGGTAGTGCTTCTCAAACTTTAATGTGCATGTGAATTTCCTGGTGACCTTGTTAAAATGCAGATTCTGATTCAGTAAGTCAGAGGTGGGGTTAGAGGTTAGAATCGACATTCTAACAAGCTCCCAGGTGATGCTGATGCCCCAGATCCATGGACTACATTTCGAGTAGCCATTTTCTAGAACAAACACAGATTTCTCAGGCCCTAGGCATCATCAAAGTAGAAAAAAACACTTAAAAATATAAGCTACTTCAGTTCTATAAGGAATAGACACAAATGTAACTAACACCTGTTTATCCATCACCAAACCAAAATAAAATATTTTTAAAAGTGCTTTGTATTTTCCTAACTTTTATGGCACTTTAAGAAGGAAGTTTTATCTCAATATGTTATTATAGATGCAACTGTTTCCCCAATATTGTTATGTCAGCAAATGCATTGAGATTCCACAGGCTTTAATGGCACTGTGTAAGGAAATATGAATTCAGGTGATGAAAAGAACCATTGCCAAACTGAACTGTCTATCAAAAAGGGCAGCCAAATGAAGTTCTATTTTTACTCTCAATAAAATTCTTTAAGCCAACTACATTTATTCATTTAACAGATACAGTACAGTGGTTCCCCCTCACCTGCTGTTTCACTTTTTGTGGTTTTCATTACCCACAGTCAGCTGCAGTCTGAAAATATTAAATGAAAAATGCTAGAAATAATTAAGTTTTAAATGGTGCACTGTCCTGAGTAGTATGGTGAGATCTCACACCATCCTACACTCTCCCACTCTGTCCCACCCAAGACGTAAATCATCCCACGTACAGTACAATAAGATATTTTAAGAGACCACATTTGTGTAACTTTTATTACACTATATTGTTGTAATTATTCTATTTTATTATTGTTAATCTCTTACTGTGCCTAATTTATAAATTAAACTTTATCCATAGGTATGTGTTTATATGAAAAAACATAGTTTGGTACTGTCAGTGGCTTCAGGCATCCATTGAGAGTCTTAGAACATATCCCTCACAGATAACGGGGGAATAGTTAGAGTTTCTGTTCCCATGGAGTTTACATTCTGACTTTATTCCCTTACATCTAAATCTGTATGCTGCTTTGAATTGCATAAATGATTGTTAAAAGGTACAAATGCTAGGTTTTATGTGACAATGAGTCCTTTAAGTAAAGATCTTTGCATTTGGGTTTTTAGTTTTTGAAAAGTAATAATGAACAATACATTCAGTGACCATCTCAATACAACACAGAATGCATTTGTACCTACATCAGTCAAAAATAAGCAGCCCTTTAATATATATGGAGAAATTTGTATTCTGTATCAAAAAATGCTTATGGAAATCATAATTACTTTTATTTATCAGAGTAGCTTAGCAGTAAAACAACAAATCTTCCAATGTTCTTTACGTTGGTATCTAAAGAGATACTTTTTTAAAACCTTATATTTCTACCTTTAACATCATAAGATGTTTATTTTGCATATTATCTCTGTTTCGAGATAGATGTGGTTTTTGAAATGTATTATAGTAATTAAATTTTTTATGTTGAGTCAATCTCTTATGGATATTGAAGTTTTGAGTTTATATTTCTGTATAATATTAGTCATTCAAGTGTTATCATGTTTATATTGTCACTTTCCTTAAGTGAAACCAGCCTTGTGAAATAGTTTTATTGTTATCATTGTTGCATTATTTTTAATTTAACAGATGAAGAAACAGAGACTTAGAAGTGGAAATTCAAGGTAGTGAGTTGTGGAAGTGGGCCCAAGTCTTCCCACTCCAGTGTTTTCCCCCACTATCCAATGTCCAGGGTTTAAAGCCACAGACCTTATTTAGTATATTGGTAGATTAGAAGTAGTAAATGTTGCTGATATGATGCTTCAACAACTTTACTGTATCAGGGATATAGAAAAAAACTGATCCCAAGTTGTGGAAGCTGTTATAGGTGTGTCTTGCATTAGACCAACTGAAATAGTTTACACTGCTAATTGGAGTATCCGTATAAGCACTGAATTTTGGAGACAGGTTTGGCAAAGTTGCTGAAACATGGGTACTCTGGTCTTAGAAAAGAAATTTTTGGAACATTATTGAAAGGGGTTCATTTTTTATAAGCATTCCATGTTGTGCTAAGGGAAATGTAACAGGGAAATACAAGTGGTCATATCCAAACTTAAGGCAGAGTGAGGCTATTTATAATAAGATTTTAGCCATGGACAAATATATAGATACAGTATTCCATCTAAAGCTGTTTGATGTAGTTAATATAGTTTAGTTTGAGGTAGCTAATAGGTGTTTGTTTCTTAATGAAATTAGATCCCAAGATTTTCTTAAAGGGAACTAGGTTAATAAGGAAATAACTTTCCCTCTCTTTCTCTCTCTCTCTCCCCCTGCCACTCCCTCCCTTCCTCCCCCTCAGCATTCCCCTTCCTTTAGCCTGATGTCTAACTGGCTGTGAATATTTGGGGGCTATTGACAGGTTATTTAGATTTGACAATCCTCCCAAGTTTCTGGAAGGAGTATACTGTTGAGTTTGCTCTTTTGAACTATGAAAGATGAATTAGGTATAGTTGAATAATTTATGATCATAGTAAGGAATTTAAAAGTAAATTTTGACTTGAATTTAATAATTTTCTGAGGACATAAAATATCTTTTTTATCATTCTAAAGTTTAATTTTTATTGGCTTAAATCTTATGTTTTGGAGAAATAAAGTTACAGTGTTTTGTAGCCTGACTCTAAATTGATAACACTAGGGATTAAGATCAAAGGTAAATGATTATAATACTGTGGCAGACGTTATACTTTCTTTTAGTTCCAAGTCCCTGATTTTCCTTAAAGTTCTCAAGTTACTTATTAAAGATATGGACTGGTACCAAAAGAATAAACTTGCTGTTTCTTTTCAAGGAACTATGGGAGCACCAAATCACCTTATTCTTTTGGCACCAATATTTCTAGGGAGGCCGGGCGCCTTGGCTAATGCCTGTGATCCCAGCACTTTGGGAGGCCAGGGTGTGCAGATCACTTGAGTTCAGGAGTTCGAGACCAGCCTGGCCAACATGGTGAAACCCTGTCTCTACTAAAAAATACAAAAATTAGCCGGGCATGGTTGGTGCTCGCCTGTAGTCCCAGCTACTCGGGAGGCTGAGGCAGGAGAATTGCTTGAACCCAGGAGGCAGAGATTGCAGTGAGCCAAGATTGTGCTACTGCACTCCAGCCTGGGCAACAGAGAGAGAGACACTGTCTCAAAAAAAAAAAAAAAAAAAAAAAAAAAAAAATTCCTAGAGATTTTCCCTTTCTCTGATAATTTTTGAAATACTTTCTAAATAATTAACTTTAATCTTTGTATCTGCCAAGATTTAACTTAATTAACTTTACTTAACTTTAATCTTGGTATCTGCCTATGAAATTTAAATATATAAATATCACATATCATTTGCCTGAATGTTTTTGCTGACTTTTCTTTCTTTTTTAACTTCTTGATATATTTTTCAAACTTTCAGCCTCAGTCAAATATTTATTAAAAGCTTCCAAGGAAAGTAAAGGGTAAAAAAAAAAAAAACCTAAACAGTAAAGGAAAAAAACTTTTACAAACTTACTATTTTCTTGTGACATGTTAAAAATACAAAATTTAAACCATGAAATATTTTCAATTTAGGGGAATTATGGAAGAGTTTAGAATAGCAATGGTTCTTTGATCTTGAGCTCTTATAATTGCTTCCTTGGTTTTTTTTTTGTTTGTTTTTTGTTTGTTGTTGCCATATTTTAAGGAAAAAAGGCAAGAGCAAAATAATTTTTGTTTTTGTTGTCTTTAGTAGATTCTAAGCTTCTGGAAAGTTTAAAGAAATAAAAGGACTTACATGTGTGTTTGTAAATACTTAATATGTAGTATTTTATAATTGCCAGTGTCATTATAGAAGTAGGCAGGAAGGACTTTGAGAAAGTGAGTTGTCCCAAAACTACAGAAACTGTTCTATAAGCAAGGATCAACAAACATTTTATTAAAGGGCCAGATGGTAAATATTTGATACTTTGTGGGCCATGTGGTCTCTGTTGCAGCTACTCAACTCTTGCAGCTATATACCAACCACTCAGTTTTGCTGTTGTGATGTGAAAGTAGTTGAGTGGGGTATAGAGAGTAAGTAAATGAATGAGCTTTGTTATGTTCTAATAAAATTTATTTACAAAAACAGGCAGCCAGCCTGCCAACCCATGTTCTATATCATCTAACAAATATTACTCATAACCAGCCATGTATTAATGTGGTTCACTGCCCCACAAAAACATCTTTTATTATTGTCAAGGATAATTTATGAAATCATAGAGGACAGAGGATTTCTGTTGTAAAACGGCCCAGTGTATGTATATTGAAGTGATATGATGGTTGGGATTTCCTTTTAAGAGATACGGAAGGGAAAAAACTGGGTGGCTGTAGATGAACTGAATTTGATAAAATGTTGATAAATATAGAAGCAGATGATAGGTTCATGAGATTTCTTCACACTGTGCTTCCTACTGTATGTGTCTGAAGATGTCAGTATTTAAAAGTTACTACATAAACAAATAATGGCCCAGTAAAGGCAGCAGTTTCTCCCTTCTCTTCTCACATCTTAGAATAGGAAGGAGAGTAAGATAAAAATACAGACCCCATCTTCAGCACAACTAGGGAGATCTCTGCAATTCCAAAACACTAATTATATAAAGGAAGGTTGCCAGATCCAGTGAAGGTCAAGTAGAGGTGTGTGGGGAAACCCTGAGGAATGACACCTATGGTCGCAGATCCCCAACAAAGCCAGCCAAACACAGTTCTCCAAAGGAAGCTGCCGACCTCAGACTTCTCCAAAGCAGCATTCAACACTGATTCTTTCCCTTCCAAATCCTCAAGGAAAGATTAATTTAGAAATTAACATGCCAAGCTGCAGGAAATTTAGCTCTCATGAGTCCTACTTCTACAGGAAGAAGTGCAGCCAACCAAGAAATGAAAGGAGAAACTACAGCTAAAGTATTGGCAGTGAACATAGAGTCCATTGATCTATAGCATTAAGACTAAAACAAATATGGAAATTAGATTTACAGAGAAGAATATGAATCGTTAAAACCTTGACAGTGCAGTAATGAAAGTCGGAAAGATGAGGAAATAAATGATGTTGTCATGTTTTATAACAACCTGTCAAAAGATGTCATTTGAAATCAATAAATCTAGTAAAATCTTAAGATTGGGGTGGAGGGGAGTCTGTAGTTGATACATAGATACGTAGGTTAGAGCGAAAGGTAAATGCTAAGAGAAATAATCTAATAAATGAAACCGAATGGTAGAGGGAAAGAAAAAAGAAACATAGCTGTATTAATCATTGCTGACGATAGAGATAGGATTTTTATATGTTACAGTATATTTTATATAAAATTATAGTTATAAACTATAAAATATAGGGTTGGTTTTTGTTTTGTTTTGTTTTTTGCCTAACATGTATTTGATGAGGACTTGTTATTTGTCAAGCACTGTCAGTGACCAAAACAGATGAAAATTTTTGCTTCGTGGGTTGGAGGAGACAAAAATAAGTAAATAATTTGTTAAGAGGTGTTAAATGTATGGGGGGAAAATACAGCATAAAAGGCGGAGTACCCATTGATGAGATTGCTTTTTTTGAAGTGGATGAGTAGAGCAAATATTTGAAGGAACTGAGGGAGCCACGTAGTTATCTAGAGAAACAGTATTCTAAGCAAAGGTAATCACTATTGCAAAGGCCCTGAAGCAAAAATGTAGCTGAGTTCAAGAAACAGGGAAGAGTCTAAAGGGGTAAAGCACAGTAATGTAGGAGGGAGAGTGGTAAGCGATGAAGTCAGAGATAATGGGATATCAGAGAATATTAGACTTTCAAAGGCCGTTAAAAGAACTTTGACTTTTACTCTGAAGTAACTACTAGAACAAAAAAGTAAGCCTTTCTTAAGGAATATATATATAACTAAAACAAAGCAAGCACAAATCTTTGAGTAATTTTATTTTAATGTTTTTTAAGAGATGAGGTCTCACTCTGTTGCCCAGGCTGGAGTGCAACGGCACGATCATAGATCACTGCAGCCTCTTCTAACTCCTGGACTCAAGCAGTCCTCTCACTCAGCCTCCCAAAGTGCTGTGATTACCGGCGTGAACTACCATGCCTAGTCACTAGTAAAGTATTTTTACTTTAGAAAGCATAGCATAAAATTTCGTAACTGATAAGAGATTACGTATGTATGTTATATTAATTAAAGTATGTAGGCTAATTCTCCTATTAAAACATTCCCAGATCAGATTACTAAGAAAATGAAAGCAAAGAAACTCAGAAAGGATAACAAAATTAAAGAACACACAAAGATATAACAGGCATATGCAAACTCAAACATGCAGGGATTGTGTTCCTAATATTGGACAAGACTTAGTCCAAAAACCATTACACGAGGAAAAAAGAGCCTACAGGATCTGCATGAAAACAACTTTAAAGTGCTTCTCAGAAATACAAACAGAGACTTAAATGGAAAGACTTAACAAGATTCTTTGGAAAAAATCAAAATCCTTTTTTAACCCATGAAGTTAATATCTCAAAACAAAACATAGCTAATATTTATTGAGAATTTACTCTATGCCAGGCATGTTCTAAGGACTTTACATGTTCTAAGGACTTTACATGTATTACTCATTTAGTCCTCACAACTACTTTATATGGGTGATGTTAGTATCACTTTTTGCCCATTTTTCAGTGAAGAAACCAAGGCACAAAGAAGGTAATAACTTGCCCAAGAGTTGCAGTTAAAGTTACTGAACACACAAAATGAACTCAGGCAAGATTATTTCAGATTCTGTGCTTTTAACCACTACATGATACTGTTTTTTGAAACCAATAGCTGTGTGTATGTGTGTGTGTGTGTGTGTGTGTCTAGATAAACTGACTCTGAAGTTCATGTGGAGAAACAAATAAACAAGAATAGCTGGGAGATGTCTTAAAGAAAAGTAATAAGGGAAAACTAGCCCTACCAGATACTGAAATAAGACTAGAATGTTAAAACAATGTGGCTACTAGAGCATGAACAGAATAGAATTTCAGAAATAGATCCAAATTCATGTAATTATTTGGAAAATTATAAAGATAGCATTTCAAATAAGAAAGGAAAAGATGTATTATTCACTGTATGGGACAGCTATGTTGTCATTAGAGGGAAATTAGTTAGATTTCTACTTACTAACTTTGACTAGAAGTAATTCCTAATGAATCAAAGATTTAAAACGAAACTAGCTGTGAGCCAAGTCTCAAGTAATTTTTAAATTATTTATTTAAATTGTTTATAAATGTCAGTCTTACATTTCTGCATGCTCTTTTAAGTTGAAACGAGATGGAAATTAATGATAGTCGTACAAAGTCCATCAGCACAAAGAAAAATCATTTAGGACTCTGTGACAATGCACACCTTAATACAGCTTAGTAGATGCTAAATGATTTTTCTTTGTGCTGATGGAATGGAATATGTCAGGCCTGAAGCTGGTATATTGGATTTTGTTCAGTTAATGCCTGCCCTTCCTCTTCCTTTGATACTTTTTGGGGTTGGGAAAGTAAAAGATACAAAGGAATAAATTAAGCATTTGGCAAGTGAGAAATGTATTCAATATTCATTCTGAAACATGGTTTAGTTATGAGAACCTGAGTCCCAGATCCACATCCACAGTGATTGCTCTTCGAGGAAGTAGTAGAGGTGGATGTGAGTGTGAGTGATTTTTTCTAACACTCTGAAGCGGTCGTGATTAAGGACTCAACTAGTGAGGTTGCCTCTCCAGGTTTTTTAAAAAGGAGAGTGAACATAAAGACCAGATGCCTACTCAATAATAGTAAATTCTTGATACAGCTACTTAATAACTCTCATACCTGGTAAGAGATAGGAAGGAGACGCAGATCTGAAAGGTAACCGGAGGAAGAAAAAGCCAGAAAGTTTACTTTTGAGGCCTGATAGCACCTAGAATCAATATTAAATGTTTTTAAAAGTACATAAAACATGATCTGTATAATTCTAATTTTGTTTAATGTAACATGTATACTTGTGTTTGTATATGTAAATGTGTTTGCATAAATCTTGAAAACATACCAAAATGTTCACCACTATTATTTCAGGATGATAGGAGTTTGAAAGACTTTTATTTTCTTTTATCTGTATTTTTAAAGTTTTCTACAAAGCATGCATATTACTTAAGTAATCATATTTATATATTTATTATATACACACACGTAAGTATATGTTTGTTGTTCCATTCTGACAGTAGATGTATCTTTTGTGTTTTCTAGGTACACCAGAGGATCGCTTCCTGGCAGAATTTGGGAGCTGTTTATTGCAGTACTGTTGTGCCCTCTGATGGTGAGTTTCAGCAAATCCACCTTTTATGTCTAATATTATTTCCTTCTTAGCTCAGTGTTTCCTATTCTCTGACACAAAAATTTATAAACCATACTCTTTCACTTAAGGTGGGCTTAGGGGTCAGAGAGAGAAAGGAGGAGAAGGAAAATAAAATTTGGATGAGAATCTAGTGAGTTTAGAGAAGAAACCAAGAAGAAACACTAAGTTCCATTAAGACTTTATAGGTTAAATGATCATTTATCTTTTATTTTTGAGATGGAGCCTTGGTCTGTCGCCCAGATGGAGTGCAGTGGCGCGATCTCAGCTTAGTGCAGCCTCTGCCTCCTGGATTCAAGCAATTCTCCTGCCTCAGCCTCCCAAGCAGCTGGGACCAGGCGAGCACCACCATGCCCAACTAATTTTTGTATTTTTTGTAGAGACAGGGTTTCACCATGTTGGCCAGACTAGTCTCGAACCCACGTGATCCGCCCACCTCGGCCTCCCAAAGTGCTGGGATTATAGGCATGAGCCACTGTGCCCGGCCTCATTTATCTGTTAAAACTAGGGACATAGTTAATGTGAAGATCACAGAAGCACCATCTTTGGTGTTTTCTAACCATTGGGTCTTCACATTATGGATAATGATCAAACACTCCAGCCTCTTGTTGTATCAGAGCCTAGACAGAAGGAACTCAAAGTCTGAGACCTCCTGCTCTTGCTTATCTTTTTCCCTACTTAGGCATAGGACTGCAATACTCTTCTTTGATGTGGGAAGGGATAAACAGATGCTTGGAGACCAATGCAATCCTTCATAAATGTCTATGATGCTATAAACTGGCGACAGGATCCAAACCTTTGTTGTTTTTATGGTAGTGGAGGGAGATGTGTTTACAACTCTTATTGTCATTTCTCTTACCCGGTATTGTGCATTTACAGTTTAGGTTGCTTAGTTTAGGGGTTGACTGTTAGATATGTTTCCTCTGTGTAAAGTTTAGTTTGATAGAGCTCTGATTTCAACCTTAGAAACATTAATTCGTAAGCATAACAACCACTGAAAGAGCATCCTGCAAATTTACAAGGGTGCCTAAAACTAAAGAAGCCCAGAAAATGAATCATGAGAACACTAGAATCCCCAACATTTAGTCAGTATAATATTTGCAGTGTTATCAGAATCACCTCCCAAAGCTGTTACGTGAATTTATAGACAGTGTGCTCATATTTGCCAAATCTTCTAAATTTGGAAGAAAAATCCATTGTGATTACTCATTTGTAATATGGAAAGGTTAAAAAGGGGAAAATAGACCAAAATCAAAATAAGGAAAATATTAGCTGGCTCTCTGTTTCCAGTCTCTTAAAGACAAAAAACTAAAAATTAGTACCAATTAATGTATAAGTTAAAAAGCAGCACTTAGCACTGTGTTGTGGCCAGAAAGGTAGCTGTGTTGCCCCCAGTCAAGAGTCAGTATGTACCCAGATAACAGTACTTTCTACGTGGCCAAGAGCCAGAGGACCATAATGCCACCTGGCTATGCTACATATTCCTTTCCCTCCTTAAGCTCCTTCAATGCAGTGGGTGGGTATCTCTCTTCCTCTTGACACTGCTTGGTCCATTAAATAGCCAAATGGTGACTGTCCACATCTGTGCCAGCACCACTCCCAGGTTCTGACTTATTCCATTACCACTGCAGGGTGCCATCATTAGATAGTTTGAATAAAAAGAATTTCACTGTTAAAAAAAAAAGTTTACATTGCTGAATCCACTCAGTTTTGCTGAACTATTTCATTCAAAAATTTCTAGTATTTATGATATTGTTTGAAATTGTCATATATTCAATATCCACATATATCAATATATATTCATAAAGAATATCAACCAAGTCACATGTTATACTACAGCTGGAAGGTCAAGTCCCATTGGTGGTTATGATATTTAGTGGCAATTAACTTGAACTAATGAATTCATATTGGAATTGATACTAATTTTGCTACTTATTACCGTTACTATTATCCTGTTATATATATCTATATATAGGCTGTGTTATGTATACCTATATTCTATCCATATGGAGATATTTCAGTAATTTAACAATGGTACAGTTATGTATACCTATATTCTATCCATATGGAGATATTTCAGTAATTTAACAATGGTACAGTTAGGCCAGATGTTATCAGAGGACATAAATGCTGATAGGTTGCCATTATGAGGGTTTGAAGGCAATATTATTTTTACAAAAGCTAAAAAGATACCAACTTAAGAAAAAAAAGAGTGTCTCCCCAAATTCCTACCAACACTATCCTTCTTAAGAAAACTAATTCATATTAGTTATCAAGAAATAAAAGCACAAAATTATTTGATTTAATGTAGCTTGATGTCCTTATTATATATCTTTCTAATTTTGTACTTCTAAGTTAATTTCACCTTAGGTCAGTATAGCATGTGAGAAAACTGCTTAATCCACAGCTACTCCAATAAGTAGAGTTTGGTCACCAGTAACAGAAATTTCTACCGTCACTCCCTGCTCTTTGTTGTGACTGTTGGTCATCTTCAGTATTAAATGAGGGCTTGACCCTCAGTTTTTAGAAGTATAAGGTCTAAAATATCATATCCTATAATTATGGTATTATATGCTTAGTAAATATACCTATATATACTGCTTTTCAGTAATTGCTTGTTAATTATGTTAGTTGAGGAATCTGGTTATGACGGTAACAGCTGATAATAAAATATGTAGATTATCTTAAATGCTTACCTCTCTAACAAAGCAATCTAACAGGTTCTAGATTTTTTTTTTTTTTTGGTATCGTAAATACTTATGAGAATCTATTGAAAGCTCTAGACCCTTTCTCTAGAAGAATTTATATAAACATAGGAAATTTTGCATACAATTTTATAGTGATACAGATTCCCCTAGACCAAACCATGGAACAAACACATACTCATACTCACACCCATGTTTGCTTTCATGAGAGGCAATCTGCTTAAAGGTTTAGAGTGTAAGCTTTGGAGACAAGCAGACCTAGGTTTATATCCCAGTTCTACCACTTAACCTCCTTATAACCGCCGGTAAGTAATAAGTCAAAGCCTGTTTCCTCATTCGTGAAATGTAGATAGTAATAGTTAACACCTCCAACAGAAAAATGTAGAAACAGTACTTATTCTGTAAGGAGTGGTTGTGGTAGTGCTAAAGACCTCAAATCTAAAACACGTGGCCTTAGACTTCTCATTTTAATTTCTCTGTGCCCCAGATCCTCAACTGTAAAATGACTGATAGTAAAATTTTTATGGTTATATGGTTTATACTTACTTGAAGTCTTTAAAGCCTCCAGGGGTTTCCCTTCATGTTAGTGGAAGTTAAGGATGTGGATAATTCTGCTGTAGACAGTTTGTATAATTTATCATCCAACTCAGAACACTTTTGAGAGTGAAAGGAGATGCCCAATACTGTTGTTTTTTTTTTTTTGAGACCGAGTCTCACTCTGTCGCCAGGCTGGAGTGCAGTGGCGCAATCTCGGCTCACTGCAACTTCCGCCTCCCGGGTTCAAGTGATTCTCCTGCCTCAGCCTCCCGAGTAGCTGGGACTACAGGCGCCCACTACCACGCCTGGCTAATTTTTTTTTTTTTGTATTTTTAGTAGAGACGGGGGTTTCACTGTGTTGGCCAGGATGGTCTCGATCTCTTGACCTTGTGATCCACCCGCCTCAGCCTACCAAAGTGTTGGGATTACAGGTGTGAGCCACCGCGCCCGGCTGCCAAATACTTTTTAATAGTGTAGACCAGGACCTACTCTAGCTATTGGGAAAGTGTGAAAGGTGAACTAGAGAAAGAACAAGAAAAACAGCCTTATCTAGCTGCTTTTATTTCTTTATCCAGAAATGTAATCCTACTCAATTTGCCTTGTATTAAGAATTGCTAGGGCCAGGCATGGTGGCTCATGCCTGTAAACCCAGCACTTTGGGAGGCCAAGGCAGGAGGATCTCTTGAGCTCAGGAGTTCAAGACCAGCCTTGGCAACATAGACCTCATCTCTACTAAAAAATACAAAAATTAGCTGGGCGTGGTGGCACGTGCCTGTTGTCCCAGCTACTTGGGAGGCTAAGGTGGGAGGATTGCTTGAGCCCAGGAGGTCAAGGCTGCAATGAGGTGGGAAGTCAAGGCGACAGTGAGCTAGGATCCTGCTACTGCACTGCTCCCTCCTGAACGACAGAGTCAGACCTTGTCTCACACACACAAAAAAAAAGAGTGAGAGAGAATTGCTAGAGAGTTGTTATGTTTATCTTGTACTTAACAAAAGATACAAGATTTCCCTACAAAAATTGTTTGCGGGCAAATAATTTTAATAATGAAAATATCTGAAAATTCCTGTTTAATTAATAAACAATAATCTGTTTAGTCAACCCAAGTAATAGATAATATATAAATTCGAAACCTAAGGTCTGTGCGTGGTTTTGGGAACCAGATATATGCTCCAGCTTTTTTTGTTTGTTTTCTGTCCTGCTACTTTTTAAAGAAGCTTTACTGAGCTATATTTCACATACCATAAAATTTACCCATCATTGTACATCTGTCACAACAAATCATCTATTTTTTTTTTTTTGAGACGGAGTCCCGCTCCATCACCCAGGCTGGAGTGCAGTGGTGCGGTCTTGGCTCACTGCAACCTCTGCCTCCTGGGTTCAAGCGATTCTCATGCCTCAGCCTCCCTAGCAGCTGGGATTACAAGCACGCACCATCACGCCCGACTGATTTTTGTATTTTTAGTAGAGAGGGGGTTTCACCATGTTGGCCACGCTGGTCTCGAACTCCTGACCTCAGGTGATCCACCCACCTCAGTCTCGCAAAGTGCTGGGATTACAGGGGTGAGCCACCGTGGCTGGCCACAACAATCCATCTTTGGACCGCTTGCTTGTTTGTCAGTTGATAGGGTAGCAAATTTTTTTTTTTAAGTTCCCCAGTTCTAATCTTCGCTCACACCCTCAACCCCAGGTAACCACTAATTTGCTCTCTGTCTCTGTAGTTAAACCTTTTCCAAAAATGTCGTATAAATGGACTCATACAATATGTAGTCTTTCGCATCTAGCTTCTTTTACACAGCACAGTGCTTTCAAGGCTTATCCATGTTGTAGTGTGTATTCGTAGGTCTTTATTTTTATTGCTGGGTAGTATTCCGGTATATGGAAATATCACATTTCTTTATTCATTCACCAAATGAGGGACATTAGGATTGTTTTCCATTTTGAACTATTAAAAATAATGCTGGTGGCCGGGCACAGTGGCTCACACCTGTAATCCCAGCACTTTGGGAGGCCGAGGCGGACAGATCATGAGGTCAGGAGATCGAGACTGTCCTGGCTAACACGGTAAAACCCTGTCTCTACTAAGAATACAAAAAAAAAAAATTAGCCGGGTGTGGTGGCAGGAGCCTGTAGTCCCAACTACTCAGGAGGCTGAGGCTGGGGAATGGCGTGAACCCAGGAGGCGGAGCTTGCTGTGAGCTGAGATCACGCCACTGCACTCCAGCCTGGGTGACAAAGCGAGACTCCGTCTCAAAAAAAAAAAAAAAAAAAAAAAAAGCCGCTGCTGGCATTTGCCTGTAAGTCTTTGTATGGACATGTTTTCATTCTTCTTGGATAGATACTTATGAATGGAATGGTTGGGTTATATTGTAGGTATATGCTTAATTTTTTAAGAAACTGAAAACTGTTTTCCAAAGTGACTGTACCACTTTACGTTCCCACCAGCAGTACATCAGTGTGACAGTCTCCCTACATCCTCCCCAACTTTGGTACAATCAATCTTGATTATAGACACTCTAATGGATGTGTAATATTACTTCATTGTGGTTTTAATTTGGATTTCACTGATAATTAATGATATTGAACATCTTTTCATGTGTTTATTAACCATTCAGATATTTTATTTAGTAAAGTGTCTATTCAAAGGACCTTTTGAAAACATTTGACTATTTATCTTCTTATTATTGAGTTGTAAGTGTTCTTTATATAGTCTAGAGTTTTTCTTGTGAGTTTTAAAAATAGTTTGGAGGGAAAGGGGACAATGTTATTAATGACTTTTTTGTCAAGTCATGTTAGTAACTGTTGTACACAGTTGGAAATTCTGTGTCATTATTGTATTGAGGACACATACATACCCAACCACTATACCCCACCACTATATATCTTTCATTCCAACTTTAAAAAGACTTGACAACAAAAAAGAAATGAAGCATTAAAGCTACTTAATCACCAAAAATCCAAAAATTATAGGGCACACAGAGCCTAAGTATTTTAATGTGGCAGAGTTCTCACCAACTTAAATACAAAGTTGTGAAAACAGAAGCACCTTATATTTTTTTATTTTAAAAATATATGCAACAGTTCAGATTTTTTTTTGTAAGTAGTAATTACAGTTTGAAACTTTACCAAAATGTGGATGAACTTGTTTCATCACAGAACTCTTTTCTTGAAGGATTCTTCAAGATTGACTTTTATAGAAAAGTCAACCAAGAAAAGAAGCCACATGAAATTGGAAAGACCTTTAAGCTTTATGTGCTGACAGTGAACTACTTCGCTTGGAGCAGAAGCAAATTTATGTCAGATTTCAGATCCACTTCAGGATTGTCATCATTTTTTCCAATATTTTGAAGTGAATTTTGAGGGAATTGGAAACTAACTCATTTTCCTCCAGAATGCAGCTTGATGAAAATAACTGATTCTGTTCAAAGCAGTTAGTTCCTAGTTTTTGTCTGTTAACATGCATGTTGACACAATTAAAGAAAAATTCCTAATATCCAGGTCTCTTGTGAAAATTACAAAGGCTGTTAATATTAATGGCTACCGGCATCTCTGACAGACTGTTAAATTTCTTTGCCAAAATAACTACCAGAAAAAAAAATTTTTTTTTTTAGATGGAGTTTTGCTCTTGTCACCAGGCTGAAGTGCAATGGCACTCAGCTCACTGCAACCTCCTTCTCCCAGGTTCAAGCGATTCTCCTGCCTCAGCCTCCCGAGTAGCCAGGGTTACAGGCACCCGCCACCATGCCTGGCTAATTCTTGTATTTTTATTAGAGATGGGGTTTCACCATGTTGGCCAGGCTGTTCTCAAACTCCTGACCTCAGGTGATCCACCCACCTCAGCCTCCCAAAGTTCTGGGATTACAGGCGTGAGCCACCGCGCCTGACCCCAAAAAAATTTTTGACTGTAATGAAGATCTTAGTACTCTGCACAGATGGTGTATCTTCCAAACTTAGCAATGTGCACGCTTATACTGCCTCAGAGGAGAAAGCAGCTCCACCCATTGTAATAATTCATTGCTTTTCTTTCACTGGCACATCCTGGCTTTGAAGACTCTTAGGCCTAAAAGTTTTGCCTGCTACCCCAGAAGTAATCAGTTTCATGAGAACAGGTTTTTATCAAACAAAAGGATAAAAATTTAAAATCTTCCTTTGCTTGATTACATTTGGCAGGAGTTTTGCTTTTTAAGAGGAAAGAAAGATTAGTACAGGAGGAGTTTAATCATGGCTTGATTTACTTGGGGATATTTCGGGCTTTATGAATGAGTAATCTAATTCAAGACCTTATAGTTGTTGTTATGGATTTGGCAGAAAAATCATAAACTCTTAGCCAAGCTATTGCTCTGAGTAAGGTAAAGCCAGGAGTTTGAGACCAGCCTAGGCAACATGGTGAAACCGTCTCTACTAAAAATACAAAAAATTAGCTGGGCGTGGTGGTGCACACCTGTAGTCCTATAGTCCTGTAGACATGGACAACCATGTGAATTTTCTACTACTTGAAGTATCTCTGTAGGCCAGTCATGAATGAAAAGTTTTGTCAGTTTCTCTGTAGGCATATAGAAAAACCGCAGAGATCTTAAAGATTACCTCCACACAGAAAACCTCACAAATGAAACTTGAATTTATAATCTTTTCACTTTTGATATTGTATTGAGTAGTGTTATGAAATAATTCTCAGACAATTCTTAGTTTCCTTGCACAAGCCTAACCTAGCATCATTTCTCAAAGTGAGCTGTGATTCTATTTGTTACCATGTACCTTTCTCGGAATTTTCAGTACCACTTTTCATCAAAACAGAAAGTACACAACCTTTTGGATATCAAAGATAATATTCAATTTACCATGTTCCAAAACTAGGGCAGTATGTGACTTCTTTAGTCAAGCTAAACAATAGCAGCTTGTAATTTACATGTTCTTTCCTCTTGAATTAACATTTATTTTCTGTTTAATTTGTATATTTTATTTCTTTTTAAAAACCAGGAAATGGCCATTAATTTTGGTTCAAAACTGAGGGAAATAATCCTTCAGGTTTTGTAAACATTTATTTTTAAAATACGGCAATATGAAGAAAATCAGTTTCCAGTGCAATAATAATTGCATTGGAATAAAATATTTTATAAACAGTAAATATAATTATAAAATTATAAATAAAAAATTTATTTTATAAATTATATCTAAAATTTTTATGTATAAACTGTTTGGATTTTTTCAGGAAATGTTGAGGAAGAAGTTCATCCATAGCTTTATCAGATTCTCAAAGAGGTTAATTAACCAAAAATACTAAAAAGCAGACTTTTTAAAGAGCAGTTTTATGTTCACATCCCAAATGAGAGAAGTGTACAGAAATATCCTATATATTCCCTGCCCCCAAATCCTTGCATAGTCTCCCCCATGATGAATATCTCCCATGAGAGGGGTACATTTGTTGTAATTGATGAGCCTGCATTGACGCCTCATTACAACCCCAAGTCCATAATTTTCGTTAGGGTTTACGCTTGGTGTTTTACATCCTATGGGTTTTGGGCAAATGTATATATGACATGTATCCACTGTTATAGTATCACACAGAGGAGTTTCACCACCCTAAAAATCCTCTGTGCTCTATCTATTCATGTCTCCCTTCTCCCTAACTCCTGGCAGGCAGGTACTAATCTTTTATTATCTCCATAGTTTTACCTTTTCCAGAATGTCTTATGGTAGGAATCATACAGCATGTAGCCTTTTCTGATTGACATCTTTCACTTAGTAAGATACATTTAAGTTTTCTCTATGTCTTTTTATGGCTTGATAGCTCATTTCTTTTTAGCACTGAATAATAGTCTGTTATCTGGGTGTACCACAATTTGTCCACTTGCCTACTGAAGGACATCTTGGTTGCTTCCAAGTTTTGGCAATTATGAATAAAGCTACTACAAACATCTGTGTGCAAGTTTTTATATGGGCATTTTTTAGCTCCTTTGGGTAAACACAGAGAATCGTGGTTGGTAGCAATATGTTTATTTTTGTAAGAAAACACCAAACCGTCTACCAAAGTGGTTGTACTATTTTGTATTCCGAACAGTAATGAATGAGAGTTCCTGTTGCTTCACATCCTTGCCAGCATTTGATGTTTAACTTACAGTCTTTTCCCCTTGTTAAATTCAGTGGAAGCAGTCATTTTTCTTCTCTTGACATTTAAAGAAAATTTTAATTATTTTACATATTTAAGTATATTTTTCTGAGATTATTGTGAAGCAAACACATTTTGTTTATACATATTAATTATAGATATTCTGTCAGGTGCAGCAGCTCACACCTGTAATCCTAGCACTTTGGGAGGCCAAGGCAGGTTGATCACCTGAGTTCAGGAGATTGAGACCAGCCTAGGCAACTTGGTAAAACCATCTCTACTAAAAATACAAAAAATTAGTCTGGGTGTGGTGGCTCATGCCTGCAATGTCAGTACTTTGCGGGGCCAAGGCGGGCAGATCACCTTAGGTCAGGAGTTCGAGACCAGCCTGGCCAACATGGCAAAACACTGTCTCTACTAAAAATATAAAAATTAGCTGGGCGTGGTGGTGGGCACCTGTAATTCCAGTTACTCAGGAGGCTGAGGCAGAAGAATCGCTTGAACCCAGGAGGCAGAGGTTGCAGTGAGCCACGATTGTGCCACTGCATTCCAGCCTGGGCAACAGAGCAAGACTCCATCTCAAAAAAAAAAGTAAAAAAATAGAAATACAAAAAATTAGCTGGGCATGGAGGCATACACCTGTAGTTCTAGCTACTCAGGAGGCTGAGGCAGGAGGATCTCTTAAACCTGGGAGGTCAAGGCTGCAGTGAGCCCTGATCATGCCACTGCACTCCAGCCTGGGTGACAAGAATGCGACTCTGTCTCAAAAAATATATATATATAGATATTCTGAGGATGTTTTTGCGGTAATGTATAAGGAAGCTCCTTATTGTCACCAAAGTAGATAGATATTTAGTTTATTCTATTAAAATGACAATCTTATATTTTGTCTAACATATAATTTAACAAAAAAGCATATAGACTTTTGGAATTATCCTTAGGAATATAAGTGATTGTTAAATTACTTGAGGGCATCTAGGCATGAAACTAGTAAAAATAAAATGTAAGACATTTATTGAGAATAATAAACTTTATTGAAGGACATAAGATAGGAATAAATGCAGAGTTATACCATGTTAATAGATATGAAGAATGAATTTATAAACTCAATGCAATGCTAATCAAAACCCCAGTAGGAGCTGATCAACTTACTTAAAAATTCACATGAAAGAGTAAAGCTATATAAAAAACTAAGATAAATTTGGAATAGGAAAACAAGGGGGCATGTGGTACCTAAGCACATATTAAGATGTATTTCTAAAACTATAATAATCAAAACAATGAAGTATTAGTATAGGAAAGATTGTTGGATCAGATTAGAGGAAGCTTGCATATATAGAAATCTGACATGTGATTGATTAGCATTGTAAAGCCAAGGAGAAAGGGCAGACTATTTAATAAATGGTGCTATTACAGTCAACTTCTCTACATTACAAAAATAAGTAAGTTCCAGATGAATTAAGGAGTAAAATGTGAAACACAAGGCTCTAAAAGGAAATAAAAATTTACATCAGAAACTAAAAACATTGAGTAGTGCTACTTTCTCTTAGCCTTATTTTTATTTATAATAGGGGGAAAATCTGGTTTTTCAATATATAAATTACGGTATACAGTCATGCATGTACTGAATAACAACAATGTTTCAGTCAACAATGGGCCACATATGTGATGTTGGTCCCAAAAGAGTATAATACTGCATTTTTACTGCAACTTTTCTGTGTTCAGAAATGTTTAGATATACAAATACTTACCACTGTGTTACAGTTGCTGACAGTATTCAGCACAGTAACATGGTATACAGGTTTGTAGCCTAAGAGCAATACCTAGATACCTACTAGGTGTGTAGTAGGCTATACCTTCTAGGTTTTGTAAATATTATCTATGATGTTCACACAGTGACAGAATCACCTAATGATGCATTTCTCAGAATGTATCCCTGTCGTTAAGCAATGTATTCATAGAATGAAATTCTATATAGGAGTGTTTTTTTCTTTTTTTAAAATTTACCACTTCCTTATATATAGGAGTTTAAGTGAATATTTCCAGAAATACGATTCAACTTTGATAAACCTCAAAGCAATGATTATCATAAAAGGCAAGTTTTAGAGGGTTGTATACACCATGATCCTTTATATATAGGAGTCTCCCCTCCACCCCTTTTTCCATGGCTTCACTTTCCATAGTTTCAGTTACCCACAGGCAACCGCAGTCTGAAAATATTAAATGGAAAATTCCAGAAATAAACAATTTTTTTTTTTGAGACAGAGTCTTGCTCTGTCACAGGCTGGAGTGCAGTGGTGCAATATCAGCTCACTGCAACCTCTGCCTCCCAGGTTCAAGCAATTCTCCTGCCTCAGTCTCCCGAGTAGCTGGGATTACAGGTGCCTGCCACCACACCCAGCTAATATTTGTATTTTCAGCAGAGACAGGGTTTTACCATGTTGGCCAGGCTGGTCTCAAACTCCTGCCCTCAAGTGATCTGCCTGCATCAGCCTCCGGAAGTGCTGGGATTACAGGTGTGAGCCACTGCACGCGGCCCAATTAATAAGTTTTAAATTGTATGCTATTCTGAGTAGTGTGATGAAATTTTGTGTTCTCCTGCTCAATCCCACCTGGGATGTGAATCATCCCTTTGTTCCGCATATCCATGCTTTATCTGCTACTCGCGCATTAGTCACTTAGTAGCTGTTTCAGTTACCGGATTGACTGTTGTAGTACTGCAGCAGTCGTGGTCAAGTAACCCTTATTTTACTTAATACTAACCCCCCATGTACAAGAGTAGTGATGCTGGCATGTTGTTTTAATTGTTCTATTTTTTTCTTAGTTCTTTCTGATAATCTCTTATTGTGCCTAATTTATAAATTAAACTTAAAAAAATTTTTTTTCTTCTTTTTTGAAAATGAAAATGTTTGACTGGCCTGGGAAGGCTCCTCCCACCCCTTAAAGCCAGAGCTAACAAAGTTGTTCCCTTTAGGGTCCAGATGGAGGGAACCAGGATAGGGACTGGGAAGGGACCAGGAAGCAATGAAGGGAAGGAGTGGAAAGGAATAATCCAAATGGAGAGGAATAAAGCCTCCAAAATCTACCTAAAAGTAGGAGATCTTAGATCCAGGGGAACTTCCTCCCAGTGTGGTCAGGGAGACAGCTGAGCTTTAGATGTCAGTGTATTGATTTCCTTTTTTATTGAGACGAAGTCTCACCCTGTCGCCCGGGCTGGAGTGCAGTGGTGCAAACTGGGCTCACTGCAACCTCCGCCTCCCGGGTTCAAGCGATTCTTCTGCCTCAGCCTCCCAAGTAACAGGGACTACAGGCACACGCCACCATGCCCAGCTAATTTTTTGCACTTTTTCACTAGAGACGGAGTTTTGCCATGTTGGCCAGGGTGATCTAGAACTCCTGACCTCAAGTAATCTGCCCGACTCGGCCTCCCAAAGTGCTGGGATTTAAGGCATGAGCCACCGCACCTGTCCTGTATAATGATTTCTGATCAAGTTGGGGGAACCTGGGGTTCTCCACAGATCCCATCCTCATAGGCCACTCGTGTCAACTGAAGAATTCCAAGGTTTATAAATTTGGAAAGAAGAACTTCATTTCTCATAAAGGGTTGCAACCTTCAGGGTGGCCATTCTAACAAGCTGGGAAGCATAGCCTCCAGTCAAAAGCCAGAAATAGGTAGTTCCTCAACTTTATCATAGGTATGTATGTATAGGAAAAAAAATACTATATATAGGGTTCTGTACTATCTGCAGCTGGGTATTCACTGAGAGTCTTAGAACATATCCTCCATGTATAGGAGATATTACTATAAAATATAAATATATGCAAAGTCATACTATATTTGGTTATTTAATACTGTACAGCAAATTACAACAAAGGGGCATAAACTAATCTTTTATTATCTCTCATGTTTCTGTGGATTAGGGATTTAGGAATAGTTTGGCTGAGCAGTTTGTAGTCTTTTGAGGGTGCAGCCCCATGTCAGTCAGGGCCTTAATCATCTGGCTTGACTGAGGCCGGAAGATCTGATTCTAAGGTGACTCACTAACATGGTTGACAAGTTTACTTTTGGTCAAGAAGGTACCACTTCTCCATGTGGGCTTCTCCATAGGGCTGCAGGATTGTCCTCATGATATGATGACCGGCTTCCCCTAGAGCAAGTGTACAAGAGACCAAAGCAGAAGTAAAGCCTATTATGACATAGTCTTGGAAGTACACATCATCACTTCAGCTGTATCATATTGGTTCTGCAGACCAGCCCTGATTTGATGTGGATGACACTGCGCAGGGCATGAATATAGACAATCCCTGACTTCTGATGGTTCAACTTACGGTTTTTTGACTTTATGATGGATTTGTTGGAGTAGTAAATGCATTTTTTGACTTACAGTGGGTTTATGCTGAGGTAATCTCATCATAAGTCAAGAGGCATCTATACTATCTTAGTCCATTTCTTTGCTGCTATATCAATTGCAAACTGAGTAATTTATGAAGAAAAGATTGATTTGGCTTACAGTTCTGGGAAGTCCAAGATCGAGGGGTCCATCTAGTGAGGGTCTTCTTGCTGCATTGTAACATGGCAGAAGGCATCACATGGTAAGGAAGTGTGCACAGAAGACAGAGAGGGAAAATTGACTTGAACTCACCTTTTTTGGGAGTGGATTTTATCAGGAATCCACTCCCCCAGTAACTAACCCACTCCTATGATAATGGCAAAAATCCAGTTATGGGGCAGAGCCTTCATGACCTAATCACCTCTTAAAGGTCCTGCCTCTCAACACTGTTAAAGTGGCAATTAAATTTCAAGGTGAGTTTTGGAGGAGACATTCAAACCATAGCAAATACTTACAGGCAAGAATTATAGAGAGCCTTCTTGAAGGCTGGCTATCACAGTACTAAATATTGTGTATTGAGATATATGTTTGTGTATGTGTGTGTGTGTGTCTGCCTGTGCGTGTGTGTATGTATAAATGGATGGAAATGGTAAACACCAACTACCAACTTCAGGATAGTGGCTTCATTTGGAAAAAGATCACCCTGCTTCAGTGTGGAAAATTGAACTGGAGCAAGGCTGGAATTAAGGACTCCAATTACAACGTAGCTGATAGAAGAAAGAGATGGTGGTGGCCTGGACTAAAATGGTGGTAGTGTAGACAGTATCAGAGGGCTTAGAGCTGTTTAAAAAATAGAATGAAAGGGCCGGGGTTGGTGGCTCACACCTGTAATCCCAGCACTTTGGGAGGCCGAGGCGGGTGGATCACGAGGTCAGGCATTCGAGACCAGCCTGGCCAACATAGTGAAACCATGTCTCTACTAAAAATACAAAAAATTAGCCGGGCATGGTGGCAGGCACCTGTAATCCCAGCTACTCGGGAGGCTGAGGCAGGAGAATCGCTTGAGCCTGGGAGGCGCAGGTTGCCGTGAGCCGAGATTCCGCCACTGCACTCCAGCGTGGGTGATAGAGCAAGACTCCAAAAAAAAAAAAAAAAAATCGAATGAAAGCACATGATGACTGATAAGATATGAGGAATGTCAGATTCTGGCTCTATGAATAGTCAAGGATGCCAGGTAATTTTCTAGCTTGGTCAAAAATAAAATAGTGGTGGTGTTATTGGTTGAGATTATGGGTGGTTAGGGAAGATGGATTCACTTTTAGGACTTTTGAGTTTCAGTTATGGCTGTGGGAGACCCAATTTCTAGCAGACAATTGAATATAGGCTTGGGTTATCATCAGCATTTACATGAGACTTTGGGAGGACGTGAGATTTCCTAGAGAGTGTGTGAATTGACAAGCACAGAGGCCTAGGACAAAGCACTTAGAAACTTTTAAGGGATGAATAGAGGAAGAATAGCTTATGAGGGGAAATTAGAAGGTCTAGACAGAAAGAAAAGCTAGAAGCATCATAGAAGCCGGTGGGGAAACTTTTTACAAAGGGAGGGAGTCGTTAACATCATTAGATGCTGCTAAAACAAGCAAGTTAAGAGCTAAAATTTCTACTGAATTTAGCAACCTAATGTCATGTGTGACCTAGAAGAGGATTTCTTAGTCAAATGATGAGATCCAAATTGCATTGGATTGAACTCTGTGACCTTAGCAGTATTATCTTTTTCTTTCTTTTTTTTTTTTTAGACAGAATTTTGCTCTTGTTGCCCAGGCTGGAGTGCAGTGGCACGATCTCAGCTCACTGCAACCTCCGCCTCCCAGGTTCAAGTAATTCTCTTGCCTCAGGTGCCTGAATAGCTAGGATTACAGGTGTCTGCCACCACACCCAGCTAATTTTTTGTATTTTTAGTAGAGATGGAGTTTCACCATGTTGGCCAGACTGGTCTCGAACTCCTGACCTCAGGTGAGCCACCACGCCTGGCCCAGGAATATTATCTAACGTTACTAGACTCTGTTATTCTTAGCTGCAAAAGAAGGATGTTAGTTTGTATGATCTGTCTGGCCTTCCAACAGTGAAATTCTATGATTATATCTGACACTTATGATGCAGAATATTACAGAAAATGGGGAGGAAATCGACAATGTTAAGATCATAAGCCCCTGAAATCATCCATCATATATAGTTCTACTCCAAGTAGCTTTGCGGAAAAACCCCAACATGTGCTTCCTTGTGTACCAAGTCCCTTTCATAATAAGCCCTCAAGATATACACAGGGGATATATTTTAGTGGAGATTTTACTCATTGTTTTGAACACCAGCCAAACTTCATACTATATATTTTTACAAGCATTTAAAAAATATTTTACAAAATAACAAGCATTTGTATTTTATGACTGTTTTTTTCAACTCCTGATGCCTCAAAGGCATTTTTAAAATATGTATTCCTTCTTCAAATGCAATTGTTTGTAGTTCCTGCACTACTACTCTTAGTCTGCACAATTCCACAGCTTTTGGTTTTTATGCCTAAATCTGTTTTCATGTTCTAGCTCTAAGTATTCATGTTGAATGCTCCATAATTTCTAGGCTTTTTTTTGAAGCACACTGCTCTGGAACATACTTATATTATTTTTTACTTTATTCACATGGAAATCAAAACAAAAGATTAAAAAATTCAACCAAACAGCCACTTGATGCAATTTATACTTTAAAAGAATATTTTTTATCTAGATAATAGTAGCTGACAACTGTCATTAGCTTATGAATACCCATTGTGACTTCGCTACAGCCAGCTGTTTATTGTTTATATTGTGAAACTTGAGGAACCTTGGCAATAGTTATTCCTGAGTTGCAAACTAAGAAATCTAACGTTGACATTACAGTCTACTGTGTAGGAAAGAAGCAGGCATTGGGATTTCAAAAGCAGTATAATAAAGGCTTGTCAGTTCTGAATTGCATTATTCCTTGTAGAGTTTCTCAAAAGCTTTCTTATTTCATTCCCTTGAAAAAAGCATCATGCTCTTTAAAGGAAGAAGTTAAATTGGGTATGAAAGACCTTCATATTCTCTGTTGACTTTGTCTCAGTTATTTTAAAACAGTAACCCCTAAGCATTTACCTGTGAAACTGATGTTTTAGTGCATTTGTAACTGCCCAACAGCTTCTCTGTGCCCACTGCCTAGATAGAACCAATTTGTCAAGAGAGGAGAACTGCAATAGAGAAATAGTTTAATTCACACAGAGCTGGCTGAACAGGAGACTGGAGTTTTATTACTCAAATTAGTCTCCCCAAATTGGAGGCCAGGATTCTTCAAGGATAGTTTGGTGGGCAGGGGGCTAAGGGAATGAGTGCTGCTGATTGGTTGTGGATGCAGTCATAGGGGTGTGGAAAATGGTCCTCATGTGCTGAGTCCTCTTCTGGGTGGGGGCCACAGGAGCCTGAAAGGACATCTCAAAAGGCCAATCTTAGGTTCTACAACAGTGATGTTATCGCATGAGTGGGTGTGGGGAAGTTGCAAATCTTGTGACCTCTGGAATAATGGCTTGGTAATCCCTTCCACTTACATCTTAGCAGAATTCAGCCTCCTCCCATCTTCCTAACCTGTTGCTCTTTCATTAGTTTTTGTGAAGGCAGTTTATTTTGGGGGAAGGCATATTATTTAAACTAAAAACTAAATTTCTCCCAAAGCTAGCTAGGCCCAAGCCCAGGAATGACCAAGGGCAGTTTGGAGGTTAAAGGAAATATGGGGTTGGTTAGATTAGGTGTCTTTCACTGTCATAATTTTCTCACTTTTATAATTTTTGCAAAGACAGCTTCAAGATCCTCCAAATATATTTCAGACTCACAGATTCTATCTCGTATTTAAATTCAGCTCTCTCTACTTCTTGATCTGTGGTTACTCTTTTTCACATACAGAAAGGGGATAATTGGATAATTTAATCACTAATCTTAATGACTTCGTCATCATTACTGCCTATAGAAAAGATAGAAATATTCTCATGTTAGTGGTTCTGACTTCAGGAAACAATAGATTAATTGTTAAGGATTCTTTTAGAACAAGAAGGAATATAACAAATTTAAAAAATATCTTTAGGTATTGCAGACTTTAGATAGTACATGCTATATATTCAATTCGAATTACTATTTTGACCTCTTCTTCCTTAGGAAACAGACTATTCCTTTGGAAGGAAAAAGGCAATAAGGATTTCTGATTTTGCCTTTTAGTTTTTATGTAAAAATTCAAATCGTACATCCATGAAGTATTAGCTGCTATGGGAATTACTATCCTGCTATAAACAACTAGAACACCAGACAAAATATCTGAAACAACTGTTTTCAGACACTGGACAATAGGCACACAGGACTGTTGATGCCTGAGATAAGAGGAACAAATGAGTTGAACCCTGCATTGGTTGAGTTTACAGCCTGAGGCAGCCTCTAAATTGCATCACAGAGAGGGGAAACAGAGCTTGGCCATCTAGTTAAGATGAAGAAACAGAGATCAGAGTTTGTAAATCCCAAGGCAGCTAGAATTTATGAGACAGAGGTTTACAGAGGAAGGAGCTATGAAGAGAAAGAGGAGTCTCGGAAATCTGCATAGGCATCCTGTGAGGCTTTGGCTGAATTCTAAACCACAAGACCAGGCTAGAACAACTTCCTAGAACATAACTATTGCCAGTAATATAAAATGAATAATTTTGCTTCCCTCTAGCCACAGTAGAGAGATACCCTTGGACACATGAACATTTGGTAGACATTCTCAGAAGAACCATATCTTAGAAGTAGGGACAAATTGGTCCTAGAATAAAGGATTCTCTAGATCTGTCCTAAAATAATTTTTTGAAGTCTTGAAAGGGCCAAACTAACATGCAAGTAATTTGACTATACAAGATCCAGCACTCAACAATGTAAAATTAAAAATTTCTAACCACCAATCAAAAATTACTAGGCATATGAAGAAGCAAAAAATAAGCCTTCCAAAAATTCAGTCAATGAACAGACCTAGAAATGTCAGAGATAATGGAATAAACAGCCAAGAATGTTAAAATAGCTATTATAAATATGATCCTTATGCTCATAGAGAAAAGGAAAAATATAAGTATAATGTGAAAAGAAATGGAAGATATAAAAAGAAATGCAACTTCTAGAGGTGAAAAATATGTCTGAAATGAAAACACCATATAGATGGAATTACCAGGAAATTAGACACTGCAGAAGAAAAAAATCCATGATGTTGAAGTATATTGCAATTAAAACTATCCAAAATGAAACTGAGAGGGGGGAAAAAGCCCCTGAAATGTATGAAGAAAGCCTCAGTGACCTGTGAGACAATATCACATGGCCTAACATAAGTGTAATTGGAATCCCAGAAGGGTAGCAGACAGAAAAAAATAATAGTTGAATAAAGGTCAAAAGTTTTCCAAATTTGAGGAAAGCCAGATCTAAAAAATCTAACAACTCCCAACCATTCATAAAGAAAAGCAAAGCACATCACAGTCAAATTGTTGAAAACCAGTGATAAAAGGAAAATGTTGAAAAGCAGGCAGAAGGCTGGGCATGGTGGCTTACACCTGTGAGCCCAGCATTTTGGGAAGCCGAGGCAGGAGGATTGCTTGAGACCAGCCTGGGCAACATAGTGAGACCCTGTCTCTACAAAAATAAAAATTAAAAATTAAAATTAAAAAAATTAGCTGGCCCAGCACTTTGGGAGGCTGAGGCAGGTGGATCCCCTGAGGTCAGGAGTTCGAGAACAGCCTGGCCAACGTGGTGAAACCCTATCTCTACTAAAAATACAAAAATTTGCTAAGTGTGGTGGTGTGTACCTGTAATCCCAGCTATTGGGGAGGCTGAGGCAGGAGAATCGCTTGAAGGTGGTGAAGGCTACAGTGAGCCAAGATCACACCCCTGCACTCCAGCCTGGGTGACAGAGCAAGACTCTGTCTCAAAAATAAAATAAATTAGCTGGGCATGGTGGCACATGCCTGTAGTCCCAGCTACTTTGGAGGCTGAGGCGGGAGTATCCAGTGAGCCCAGTAGTTTGAGACTGAGTAACCCATGATGGTGCCACTGAACTCCAGCCTGGGCAACGGAATGAGACCCTGTCTTTATTAAAAAGTAAAAGTTTTAAAAAGGCAGACAGAGGAAAAAAGACATAGAGGAACAAAGATAAGAATATACACAAACTCATATATACTATGCAAAACAAAATTTCTTTAAAAGATAATCAAAAGGTAAACCACACAAAAATAATGTGCAGTTTATAATATATGTAGAAAAACATGTGAGAACAATACCACGAAGAATGCAAGCAGGGGGAATGGAAGTATTTGTTGTAAGGTCCTCTAAACTATACCTAAAGTGATATTATATTATTTGAAGACTGACTGTGATATGGTAAAGATGTATAACATAGAGCAGAATTCAGCAAACTATGACCTTCAGCAGTGCTCCTCAACCTTTTTGGCACCAGGGACCAGTTTTGTGTAAGACACTTTTTCGATGGTACCAGTCTGTGGCCTGGGGGTTGGCGACCCCCTAACCTACAGGCCAAAGCCAGCCTATTGCTTATTATAAATAAAGTTTGTTGGAACACAGCCATGCCTATTTGTTTACATATTGCCTGTGGCTGCTTTTGCACCACAGTAACAGAGTTTGTAGTTGTAACAGAGATCTTATGACCCACAGAGTCTAAAATATTTAATACCTCAGACTTTACAGAAAAAAGTTTAGCAATACTTGCTCTAGAGTAATGCTTAAAAAAATAAAATAAGGGCCAGGTGTGGTGGCTTACGCCTGTAATCCCAGCACTTTGGGAGGCCAAGGCGGGCGGATCATTTGAGGTCAGGAGTTTGAGACCATCCTGGCCAACATAGTGAAACCCTGTCTCTACTAAAGAAAAATTAGTATGGTTGTGGTGATGGGTACCTGTAGTCCCAGCTACCCAGGAGGTAGAGGCAGGAGAATGGCTTGAACTCAGGAGGTGGAGGTTGCAGTGAGCCAAGATCCCACTATTGCACTCCAGCCTGGGCAACAGAGCAAGACCCTATCTCAAAAAAAATAAATAAATAAAATAAGGTATATTTAATAAGTCAATAGCAGAGATTAGCCTGGGCATTGTGGCTCAGTACTGTAATCCCAGCACTTTGGGATGCTGAGGTGTGAGAATTGCTTGAGTCCAGGAGTTCAAGGTCAGCCTGGGCAACATAGTGAGACCCTGTCTCTACCCCCACCAAAAAAAAAATTATCCAGGCATAGTTACATATGCCTATAGTCCTAGCCACTCAGGAAGCTGAGGTAGGAGGATCACTTGAGCCCAGGAGATCAAGGCTGCAGTGAGCTGTGATCACACCACTGTACTCCAGGCTGGGAGACAGATTAGGACCCTGTCTCTAAAAAAAGAGATTAAATTATAATAAATAGTGATTAAATGAAAAAATCCTTTTTAAAGAGATTAAAAGATAGTAAATCTAAAAATGGCAAGAATAGAGGAAAAGTAGAAGAAAGAACAGTAGGGTCAAAAAGAAAATAAGTAGTAAGATGGTAGACTTATATTCAGCCATACTTAAATTACATTAAATGCAAATAATATACATACTTTAATTAAAAGGCAGAGATTGTTAGATTGGATAAAATAGCAAGACCCAACTATAAGCTTTCTACAGGAAACTCACTTTAAATAAAACATGGATAAGGTAAAAGGATAGGGAAAGATATACTATGAAAACATGTCACACAAAGGCTTGTATGCAAATAATCATAAAAGCTTTATTCATAGTAGCCAAAACCTGGAAACAACCCAGATGTTCGTCAACTGGATAAACAAGTTGTGGTGTGTCTATGCATTGACACCCTTCTCAGCAATACAAATGAATGACTACTAATGAACTAGTTAATTAATGAACTACTAATAACAACATAGGTGAATCTCATAATCATGCCAAGAGAAAGAAGCCAAATATAAAAGGGTCCATAGCGTGATTTTATTTATATAAAAATCTATAAAAACCTAATATAATCTGTGGTGACAAAATCAGATCAATGGTTACCCAGGGATTAACTGGGATGGGGATCAGAGAATTTGGGGGAATCATAGAAATGTTCTTTATTTTGATTCTTATGTAAAAACTCATCAGATTTCCATTTTAAGTAAGAATGTATTTTGTTATTTATAAACTATGTCTCAATTAGGGTTATTTCTTGAAAATTCAAATCATGAAAGATTTTAGTGTGAAGATTTTGTATATAATGTAGGCCTTATGAATTACTAGAATAGACAAGGAAATAAGATGTAAATGTCTACAACTACAACTATGGAAAGCTTGATGCATTTTGGATTTCCAAAACATTAATCTTAACATACATTTGCTATAAACTCTTTGATTAGTAGGGATATAAATCCTTAGAAGCATAATAGAATGTAATTTTTGACTCTTACTTTATTTTTAAAAATTGTTTTTAGAAGCCAGGCATAGTGGCTCATGCCTTTAGTCCCAGCACTTTGGGTGGCCAAGGCGGGTCGCTGCTCAAGCTCAGGAGTTCAAGACCAGCCTGGGCAACATGGTGAAACCCTGTCTCTAAAAAAAAAAAAAAAAAAAAAAAAAAATAGCCTGGCATGGTGGTGCACGCCTGTAGTCCCAGCAACTTGGGAGCCTGAGGCAAGAGAATCGCTTGAGCTTGGGAGCTCGAGTCTGCAGTGAGCTGTGATCATGCCGCTGCACTCCTGGGTGATAGAGCAAGATGTCTCAAAAAAAAAAAAAAAAAAAGGTTTTAGACATGGGGTCCCACTCGGTTGCTCAGGCTGGAGTGCAGTGGCACAATCATAGCTCACTGTAGATTCAAACTCCTGGGCTCAAGCAATCCTTCTGCCTCAGCCTCCTGAGTAGCTGAGACTACAGACACATGTCGCCACATCTGGTCAACTTTTGATTCTTCAAAGAAGCTGGTAAGGAAACATTATCATTTATGTATCATGTAATATGCTAAGTGTTTTAAATTATTTATGTATTTCACTCATTTCTCACAACAGCTCTGTGAGTTAGGGATTAAACCCCTTTTTTTTTTTTCAGACAGATTCTCACTCTGTTGCCAGGCTGGAGTGCAGTGTCACGATCTTGGCTCACTGCAGCCTCCACCTCCTGGGTTGAAGTGATTCTCCTGCCTCAGCCTCCCGAGTAGCTGGGACTACAAGCGTGCACCACCATGCCCAGCTAATTTTTTTATTTTTAGTAGAGACAGGGTTTTACCACATTGGCCAAGATGGTCTCAATCTCTTGACCTCATGATCTGCCCACCTCGGCCTCCCAAAGTGCTGGGATTACAGGCATGAGCCACCATGCCTGGCCAAAGCCCATTTTATATATGAAAAAAGTGAGGCTCAGAGAAGTTATATAATATGCCCAAAATTACAGAGCCAAGATTCAGTCCCATATTTGACTCCAAAGCCTGTTTTGTTTCCTCAGTGCTAACATCATCTTTAAATGCTCAGTTGCTTATGTAAAAATTTTTTATTTTAAAAATGCATTTTTAAAAAAATGTATGTGAAAATTATTCCAAAAGAGGGTTATTTTGATAGTTGTTCTACTGGGACCCTACAAATCAAGAATACTGAGGGAGAAAATAAGGAAATAGGCATTCTATGCTATACTTTTGTAGAAGATCCCTTCAATTTAATAGTTCATAATAAATTTTCCCTTCATAACATTTTGTTATAAAATCTTAAACATCTGAGTTTTGGTTCTGTCTAGCCAAGCTCATGAAGACATTCAAGAGAACATGAATTGTTTTTGATAGAATGCTAACTTATGACAACTGAAGAATGGCGAGGTTCATAAATTTGGAAAGGAGACCTATATTTCTCATAAAGGTTGCAGGCTGCAGGGTGGCCATTCTGACAGGCTGGGAAGTGTAGCCTCCATTCAGAAGCCAAAAACAGACACTTTGAGGAAGAGGCAAAAAGAACAGGATGCATGCTGAGCAGGGTGGCCAAATATACATACTCAGTACGCTATAGGAGAGGCCATGCATATTTATGAAAGGAGAAATGTGTATATGCACAACTGAGCTTCATGCCCCTTCATGGGTCCCGTGTACAAAAAATGGCTGCGTCAGCATGATCTGAGGGTGGAGTTTTCAGCTCTCTGGCATCAAAAGATGAAGCAGAGGGTGTGAAAACCCTCACTGCGCATTCTCTGTAGACTGGCCAGAACCACTCCACGGTCGGTGGCCTCTTGTCAGGCAAAAAAAAGGGGCAGTGTTGGTCAGTTAATTGGTTGATATCAGTGGTGGAGTCTTCTGAAAGGGCTAGTTTCTCTTAAGCCCTTAGGAAAGAATGCCTAATGGTGGCTAGCAAGGAAGGGGTATAATGAATTGTGTCTGACCTCCCATCCTGTCATGGCTGAGAACTTAGCTTTAAAGGTTTACCCTGGGGTCCCCTTGGCCAAGAGGGGGTCCATTCAGTCAGTTGAGGGGCTTAGGATTTCACTTTTGTTTCTCACTTATCAGCTTGGATATAATACTGTACTATATATACATGAATTGACTGTTTTGGAGTAAGAGTCTCACTTATTAGTGTACTTCTTGAAAGCTCTGGATCCCGAGAGCCACGTCCTACAGGCTATGAAGTCTAGCCCAGCAATCTCTGACTGCTTAATAAAATCTTGCTAAATGGAACCAGGGCTTGTATTCACCAATATCAAGAACTTCACCTGATATCCTTGGGAAAGCCTCTCCTTGACCCACTCAGAAGACAGTTCCTTGCCTGTTTTTTCATATTTGTAAAATGAGCTATGTGATCCATTTGATCTTTTATAAGCCAGTTCCCAGAATAACCTTCAACTAAAGCTAAAGGGCATGTTCTTAAACCTTCTTTGAAAACATTTTAAATCACACTAATAATAGACCCCCATGCAAGAATGGTAATAATGTGACTTTAACTTACATTGAAATCCAATTATCATATGTTTGTGGGTCTTTTTCATTCAGATGTTACAGTGGTTTATCAAAATGGGTTACCTGTGATATCTGTGAGGCTACCATCCCGGCGTGAACGCTGTCAGTTCACACTCAAGCCTATCTCTGACTCTGTTGGTGTATTTTTACGACAACTGCAAGAAGAGGATCGGGGAATTGACAGAGTTGCTATCTATTCACCAGGTATAGTCACCATCATTATTAATTACCATCTATCCCTCATTTCACCCCACACCATTTCTAGACACATACATACACCACACATGTAGCTACAAAAGAACCCTATACTGTTAACTTCAGAAAACTTTTTTCTTTTGCTTAGCACTTACCAGGAGAGAAAGGGATTTCTCTCCCAGTGGTACTCAGAGTATAATTGATCGGTTTTAGCAAATGTGTATGCACAGGGAATCTCATTCAAAAGCAGCTCACATATAATGCCATGAGCAAGGATGAACAATCAATCACATTTTATATTATTGAGACTTTTTATCATTACTTTCGGTGTAGAATAAATACTTCAGTAGTTAAACCCTCATCTCTGGAAAGAAAAGTTTGCCAAAATAAAGAAGTATATAATTTGAAAAGAATATAAACTAAGGCACTAAAAATTACCATTTTATGTATTTAATTTATTTATTTTTTAATCTTTTTAAGTTTTTTTCCCATTGTGTTTTCCCCATTTTTACTTTAAAATTTTTCAAACCTACAGAAAACTTGAAAGGTTAGTACAATAAATGCCCATTTACCCTTCACCTGGATTCACCAGTTAACAATTACCACATTTCTACTCATCTGGCAATATAATTAGTAGACCAGCTGGTGGATGTATAATACTTTGCTAACCCCAGCGTCTATCTCTACTGAATTATTGGCAACTAATCAGTGACTATACTGAAAAGTACCATATGTCAGAAAAAATTTTTTTTGACTCAACCAGCTTCCATTATAGACAGTGTTAAGCCCATACAGCTGTCCCAGTGACCCTAGATTTCCAATGTACACCTATAGAACTATGACCATTAATTATTTCACTTGTTCATATAGTTCACAGGAAAAGCTGTTGTTAAATCTTCACAAACTTGAGTCCTAAAAACAGAGCTTCAACCTAAACTTTGTTTGCATAGGAAATGAGGCAAAAAGTTAACTGAAATTTTAAAAGGAAGAGGTAATTTTTAAAAACGATTTTGAAGATTGAATTTTCCTGACCATTCTTGAATAATTATGGACCTATGACAAGTTTCATTTGAAATTTTCACAGATGGTGTTCGCGTTGCTGCTTCAACAGGAATAGACCTCCTCCTCCTTGATGACTTTAAGCTGGTCATTAATGACTTAACATATCACGTACGACCACCAAAAAGAGGTAAAATAGTAACCTTGGTAAGGTCACAGAAATGTGGGAAGGGCTTTTGGAAATAACTTTATTTTTTTTCCTTGGGTAACCTTGAGAAACAGACAGTATTCAAAGAACACTGAAAGTTTTATATACAGATAGACACTATTTCAGTTGAAGAGCTCATTGAGTACTTGGCACTTGGCTAGTACATCGACAAAAATCACTTCGATTCTGCCTAGATTCCAGAATGCTTCATTATCTGATATTGTCACTCTGTTTCACATAAATGAATGTCCTACATAACTGAAGCCCCTTCCCTTCATAAAGGCCAAAAGTCATACTACTTTAATAACATTGCAGGAGATATCTTTTTAAAATAAGCTATAGGCTTCTCTGTTCTCTTAAGCATTGTAATAAGTATTGAGCTTTTTTTATGGCTCAAGGTCAGCAATCTGAAAGTCAGTTATTGTACAATAATAATAGTTCTTAGGAACTTCTGACATGGTGCATGGTTTTTTGTTGTTGTTGTTGTTTGTTTTTTTGAGACAAGATCTCACCCTGTCACCCAGGATGGAGTGCAGTGGCATAATCACAGCTCACTGCAGCCTCGACCTCAAGTTATCCTCCTGCCTCATCCTCTCAAGCAGCTGGAGTAGCTTGGACTACAGGCATGTGCCACCATGCCTGGATAATTTTTTTTCTTTTTGTAGAGATGAAGTCTCACTATGTCACCCAGGCTGATCTTGAACTTCTGGGCTCAAGCACTCCTCCCTCTCTGTCCTCCCAGAGTGTTGTGATTACAGGCATGAACCACTGTTCCCAGCCTGTATATGCTTTTATGGGAAAAGGAAAGGTGCTCTCCTCAGACACAAATTGTAAGAGGGCACCAAAAAACTCAGTAATCAAGATAAAGAATTGTTGGGTTTTTTTGTTTGGGTTTTTTTTTTTTTAAGAGTCTCACTCTGTCGCCCAGGCTGGAGCCCAGTGACATGACACTGGCTTACTGCAGCCTCCACTTCCCAGGTTCAAGCCAGATACGGGTTTCACCATATTGGTCAGGCTGGTCTCGAACTCTTGACCTCAGGTGATCCATCCGCCTTGGCCTCCCAAAGTGCTGTGATTACAGGCATGAGCCACTATGCCCAGCCGCCAGTTTTTTTTTTTTTTAGTAGAGATGGGGTTTTGCCATGTTGGCCAGAATGGTTTTGAACTCCTGACCTCAAGTTATCTACCTGCCTCAGCCTCCCAAAGTGCCGAGATTATAGCCCTGAGTCACCGCACCCAGCAAGATAAATAGTATTTTTATGTACTATTTTAAAAAACCAGAGTTAATGCAAAAAATGCATGATGAACAAAATTTTAAATAAAGACAGAGTCAGTATTACTAATATTTCTTTTCATCCTAGCCTCTACTATGGCTCTGCACAGTACAATGCTAAGTAGCCCTCTAAAATAGCGTTTTGAGTTGTGTCTTTTTTTTTTTTTTTTTTGAGACTGAGTCTTGCTCTGTCACCCAGGCTGGAGTGCAGTGGCACAATCTCGACTCACTGCAAGTTCCGCCTCCCAGGTTCACGCCATTCTCCTGCCTCAACCTCCTGAGTAGCTGGGACTACAGGCGCCCGCCACCACGCCTGGCTAATTTTTTGTATTTTTAGTAGAGACGGGGTTTCACCGTGTTAGCCAGGATGGTCTCAATCTCCTGACCTTGTGATCTGCCCGCCTCGGCCTCCCAAAGTGCTGGGATTACAGGCGTGAGCCACCACGCCCGGCCGAGTTGTGTCTTTTTTGGTCCTGTTTCTCTATTTACCCTTGATATTCATTGTAATTCACTGCTGTTGTTAATGCCCCTTCCACCACTCCTTCCACCAGCCCCAGAGGACAGCAGTTCCCAACCTTTTTGGCACCAGGGACCAGTTTTGTTAAAGATAATTTTTCCACTGACAGTGGGGGCGGGGGCAGAGGCAGTGGTTTTGGAATGAAACTTTCACCTCAGATCCTCAGGCATCAGTTAGATTCTCATAAGAAGCGCACAACCTAGATCCCTCACATGCACAATTTACAATAGGGTTTGTGCTCTATGAGATCTAATGCTGCTGCTGATCTGACAGGAGGTGGAGCTCAGGCAGTAATGCTCACTCACTGGCCTCCTCCTGTGCAGCCTGGTTCCTAACAGGCCACTGACCAGTACTGGTTCGCACCCCAGGGGTGGGGGACCACTGCTGTAGGACATTTCTTCTTTTCAATCCTGCTTTTAAGAATTGGGTTTAGGCCTGGTAAGGTGGCTCACACCTGTAATCCCAGCACTTTAGGAAGCCGAGGCAGGAGGATTGCTTAAGACCAGGAGTTTGGGACCAGCCTGGGCAACACATCTTTTAAAAAAAAAAAAAAAGAAAGAATTGGGTCTAACATAGAAAAGTTCTGAGTGAAACCCTGTTATTAAATTCCTCTATAATCTGGTCCACATCTACCTTTTAAAATGTTTTCTTTCCCTCCTACATGTTGCCTACTTTTTCTCCACTGTGTTTTCCTTCATGGTTTCCTGAACTATGCCCCGTTCTTTTCCATCTCACTGTTTGCTCACTTTCCTCTGCCTAAGATGCCTTTCTTCCTAACCCCTGTTTTCTCAAGTCAAAATTGTCAATATTGACTCTTCCAGTAAGCCTTTAATGATCATACTCTTTCTGTCTCTGACCCCTGACCAACCAAAAATGATTAATCTCTTCTCTGAATTTTGCTTCATCCTTTTCTTTGATGCTGTGAGGGAAGGCACTGTGATTTTGTATTCCCCATTGATTCCTTCTATATTGAGTGAATTAAATGTGTTCGCTGGGTAGCATTTTGATTGTGCAGAGGCCATATTCACTTTCTTTAAGCTAAATGAGAGGGAGCTAGCTGGGAGAAAGTATAGAAAAGTATCCTTAAATAGAATGGAAAGATATTCTTTAAATACAGTTGATTGTTGAACAAAGCAGGTTTGAAAAAACTTGCAAACGAACCACATAACCTAGAAATATCCAAAAAAATTAAGAAAAGTATGTCATGAATGCATGAAATATATGTAGATACAAGTCTATCTTATCTTATTTTATTTTATTTTTGAGACGGAGTCTCTCTCTGTCCCCCAGGCTGGAGTGCAGCGGTGCAATCTCAGCTCACTGCAACCTCTGCCTCCCGGGTTCAAATTATTCTCCTCCCTCAGCCTCCCTGTAACTGGGATTACAGGCACGTGCCACCATGCCTGGCTAATTTTTGTATTTTTAGTAGAGATGGGGTTTCACCATGTTGGCCAGGCAGGTCTTGAACTCCTGACCTTAGGTGATCCACCCACCTTGGCCTCCCAAAGTGCTGGGATTACAGGCATGAACCACCATGCCCTTCCTATTTTCTATCGTTTACTACCATAAAATATATACATATCTATTATAAAAAGTTAAAAATTATCAAAACTTATGCACACACTTACAGACCATGCATGATGCCATTTGCAGTTGAGAGAAGTGTAAACAAATGTAAAGATGCAGTGTTAAATAATATCTGCATAAAATTGACTCTGGTACATAGTATACTACTCTAGTAATTTCATAGCCACCTCTTGTTGCTATTGCGGTAAACTCAAGTGTTTTTAATATCACATACCACACAGTTTTAAAATGCTGTGTGGTGCTAATTATCTCCTCATGGGTAGTTCTTTCTAGTAGATTGTCTATTGCAGTAAAAATTGATCTCCTGCAGTTCTCAAAATTTTTTTGTGTTTAGTCCACCTTGAATAACACCATGGGACCCATACGAAGTGCTACCAGTGATGCTGGAAGTGCTCCCAAGAAGCAGAGAAAAGTGATATGACATTGCAAGAAAAAGTTGGATTGCTTGATATGTACCGTAGACTGAGGTCTGCAGCTACAGTTGCCCATCATTTTAGACAGATGATTTATCTTGTAAACAGACAATGTAAACTTACAATGTAGATAAATACAGTACAGCACTATAAATTTATTTTCCCTTCTTTATGATTTTAATGTTTTATTTTCTCTAGCTTACTTTACTGTAAGAATACAGTATATAATACATATACAAAACATTCATTAATTATGTTATTGGTAAGGCTTCTAGTCCAGGTAGGCCATTAGTAGTTAAGTTTTTGAGGTTTCAAAAGTTGCAGGGGGGTGGTGCCCCAACCCCCCCGCCACATTGTTCAAGGGTCAACTGTAGTAAGACATTATCGAATCAGATTTTTTGAAGTTGGAATAATTAAACATGTAGATCAGGGACAGTTAGCCATTTATCAGCTATGCTAATGTGTTTTTCTTCTTTATTCCCTGATTCTTGGGCTAGAAGTTCTCTTTAAAATAACAGAAGTACAGGGCCTATTTTACAGAGGTGTGTTTTTGTGTAAATTACTTAGAGAGTTCATCTGTTTAGATTTTCTATTGGTAACATTCTGAAAGTTCACTAATATATTCCTATATAAAGTATAACAATCAGGAAAGTTAAGATGTGAGTTTCCATGTATTATGTTGTCAAAAACTAAAGGTATATTAATCAATTAATAAATACCAACCATTTCTGTAATAACCGTATTTTTTAAACAGAAATGAACGTTTAGTTTTTTAAATAAAGCTTTTCTCAAATTGAATAAGAAAAGGTAGAAATTGAAAAAACAGGGGATTGTATTTGATTCCCTGGTGATTTGGCAGCCTAAAACAACCCGTTGCTTTATCTGTATCCAGGAACTCTGGAATATCTACCTTGCTTCTCTAGAAGTAAATTAGGGTATAAAGCTTGCAAGGGTCAAAAATCTGTAATTCATGGAAATAATCATAAATTGAAGTGTGAACTTAAGTAATTCAATAGCAGCATTGGTGTAGAATTTCAAAAGACCTTTTTAATGTTTAGATGCACACATCATAGCTCTCTTAGTTCTGTTATTTGCTAGTGAGAGATTATGCCATCAGATAGCATCTCTCACAGAAACTCAATATGATTTTAAATCCATAAACAGTTTGTTTTCCTTGATTTTAAATTTAATTATTTTTCTGAGACAGGGTCTCACTCTGTCACCCAGGCTGGAGTGCAGTGGTGTGATCACAGCTCATTGCAGCCTTGACCTCCCAGACTCAAGCAGATCCTCCCACCTCAGCATCCCAAGTAGCTAGGACTATAGGCACACGCCACACGCCGGCAAATTTTTTATTTTTTGTAGAGATGAGGTTTCCCTATGTTGCCCAGGCTGTGTGGTTTTTTTGTTTTTTTGTTTTTTTTTGAGATGGAGTCTTGCTCTGTTGCCCAGGCTGGAGTGCAGTGGTGCAATCTTGGCTCACTGCAAGCTCTGCCTCCTGGGTTCATGCCATTCTCCTGTCTCAGCCTCCTGAGTAGCTGGGACTACAGGCGCCTGCCACCATGCCTGGCTAATTTTTTTGTATTTTTAGTAGAGACGGGGTTTCACCATGTTAGCCAGAATGGTCTCGATCTCCTGACCTCGTGATTTGGCCTCCCAAAGTGCTGGGATTACAGGTGTGAGCCACCATGCCCGGCCTTCCCTGGTTTTTAAACATAGTAAAGAAAATCTTTTTTTCTTCTTTTGATAAAATGCAAAATAGGCTCAAATTTTGTTTCTACCTTGTGTCTTTCTGTCCCTGGTTGAGGAAGGTATTGCTGGCGCCCAAGGTACCACCACTCTTTTTCAGCTGACTACAGTAAGAGAGTGGTTTGAAATTCTGTATTTAAGAGGGATGACATTCATTGAATAAGCATGTTCCATTCCTCTGCCCCGTGTTGCAGCGCTTTAGTGAAAGGGCTAAATGGAGGAAAGAAATAGAAAGCACTAGGTTCAGGATGTTTAAGAGGAATAATACTAGGGTTTTTTTGTGTTTTTTTTGTTTGTTTTTTGTTTTTGTTTTGAGGCTGGAGTACAGTGGCGCAATCTCGGCTTACTGCAACCTCCGCCTCTGGGTTCAAGCGAGCCTCCAGCCTCAGCCTCCCCAGTAGCTGGGATTACAGGCATGCACCACCACGCCCAGCTAATTTTTGTATTTTTAGTAGAGTTGGGGTTTCATCATGTTGGCCGAGCTGGTCTCGAACTCCTGACCTCGTGATTCGTCCACCTTTGCCTCCCAAAGTGCTGGGATTACAGGCCGCGCCTGGCCAGTACTAGGGTTTTATAAATATATGGGGAAGATGGAACAAATCTGCTTTATCTAATAAAATAGTTCATGAAAGGGGACTGAGCTTGCAGGAGAGATTTAATATTGGTATAGTAGAAGCACTATAATGTAGCTCCAGGCCTAGAAATCAGGAGACCTGGACTCTACCCCTTACTGTGACGTTCTGAACAAGTTACTTCAGCCTCCTAGAGTGCAGTTTCTTCTGGTAACTTTGGACAATTTAAAGCTATATGCAAATGTGAGCAGCAGCTTTGGTACAAGGAAGACACTGTTGATTGACATAGATGACTTTTGGAACTCAAAGTGCTCTTGCTTTTATGTTCCCATTAATTCAGCACACATTTACTGAGGCATACAAGATACCCAGCTAGGTGTTGTATCCCATTTTACTATATCAGCTCTTCTCTAATCCAATTTGCTACCTTCATCTCAATTTTTTCATTGATTGAACTTCTATAATAACTGTAGTAAAGGACATCCTTAAAGAATGTTTGAAATATGTGGTTAATTCTGACTGTGGCTTGTTTTGTTTAGAAGAGTGCTACCCTTATGCTGTACCTAACATTTAAAGTTAATAAGAATCTAAAAGAAAATTGTGCTTAAAAAAAATTGACAGCTTTAATCAGCAGAGTTTTTATTTGATTCTGAAAACATAATTTTTAGATTTCTAGAAATACATGCTACTCACAATAGAGGATATTGAATGAAAGAATTTAATCTTTCACCCTTTCAGTCGTTCTCATAACTTCATATCCTTTAGACCATGATACTGAGGCCCATACAGCTATTCTCTGTCTTTCATCAACAGGAATGAATAAAAGTTGGCATACTAGGGAGAAGAAGAATGAGGGTTAAGATTATTAGAATGGGCCGGGTGCGGTGGCTCAAGCCTGTAATCCCAGCATTTTAGGAGGTCAAGGCAGGTAGATCACGAGGTCAGGAGATCAAGACCATCCTGGCTAACACGGTGAAACCCCGTCTCTACTAAAAAATACAAAAAAATTAGCCGGGCATGGTGGTGGGCGCCTGTAGTCCCAGCTACTTGGGAGGCTGAGGCAGGAGAATGGTGTGAACCCAGGAAGTGGAGCTTGCAGTGAGCCGAGATCGCACCACTGCACTCCAGCCTGGGTAACAGAGTGAGACTTTGTCTCAAAAAAAAAAAAAAAAAAAAAAGATTATTAGGATGATGGCATTTTTATTTATGCCTTTGTATTTGCAAATTTGAAATACTATATATTTTTCCCTTAGCACTTACTAAGGGGGAAAAAATGAATTAAAATGGCAGGACTACAGATAAATTATAGTCACCATTTTAATAAGCATAATAATCAAATTGATTCTAAACCTCTCTACTAGTTTTTAACATTTGCTTTAATTTTGTCTTTATCTAATGAAGATCATTATTATTTGTATTATTTTTCTTAATGTTAATCGTGTCCTCATTTGTAGCATTTAGACTTCCAAGAATATAATGGTAGATATTTGTTTCAAATTTTTTGAGTTACCCAAATATGAATTTACTTTTCACATTTGTGGACAACTTTTTTGTTTCAACAAAAACTATTGGCTGGGCATGGTGGCTAATGCCTATAATACCAGCACTTTGGGAGGCCAAGGCAGGCAGATCGCTTGAGCCCGGGAGTTTGAGACCAGCCTGGGCAACACGGTGAAAACTTGTCTGTACAAAAAATACAAAAATTAGCCGTCTATACAAAAAATACAAAAATTAGCCAGGCTTGTGGCCGGTGCACACCTGTAGTCCCAGCTACTTGGGAAGTTAACGTCAGAGGATTACTTGAGCCCTGGAGGTAGGGGCTGCAGTGAGCCAAGATCACACCACTGCACTCCAGCCTGGGTGATAGAGTAAGACTTTGTCTCAAAAAAAAAAAAAAAAAGAGAGCTATTACTTTCCTTCAGTTTAACACTGAAGGTGAGATACCTATAATGGATGAATCTGCCTCATCTGATAGTCCCAGGAATAGCAATCATTTAAGGCATACATTTTTTAAAAAATGTAACTCCTTTGTTTCAGACCTCTTAAGTCATGAAAATGCAGCAACGCTGAATGATGTAAAGACATTGGTCCAGCAACTATACACCACACTGTGCATTGAGCAGCACCAGTTAAACAAGGAAAGGGAGCTTATTGAAAGACTAGAGGATCTCAAAGAGCAGCTGGCTCCCCTGGAAAAGGTAAAACTTCCAATCTCAGGTTTTTTACCTTAACCTGTATTTTTTCCAGAGCATATATGTTTCTGTTTTTTCTTGTAAGTTTTATGCAATTGAGTCATGTCAATCAAGTTAGTTCTTTAGTTTATGGGACTGAACCATAAAAAAGTTTAAGTCAAAGCTAAGAAAGGGCTTGAAAAGGAATCATTTGGAGCCTTGATAATGGACTTAGAGCTTTCAGTTCTAAATGCACTGCCCTTAACCAGATTTACCACCTTTAAAATTAAGATCAGAATAACTGCTGATCAGGAAAGGCTCTTGAGTATAGTGGATAATGATTTTAGCCAAGTTAAGAATGAATATTACAGTTGGCCCTCTGTTATCTGTAGGTTCTACATTTGCAGATTTAACCAACCTCAGAGAAAAGATATTTGCAGGGGAAAAAAACAATAAAACATAACAAGGCTGGGCGTGGTGGCTCACGCCTGTAATCCCAACACTTTGGGAGGCCAAGGCAGGCAGATCACCTGAGGTCAGGAATTTGAGACCAGCCTGGCCAACATGGCAAAACCCCGTCTCTCCTAAAAATATAAAAATTAGCCGGGCATTGTGGTATCATGTGCCTATAGTCCCAGCCACCTGGGAGGCTAAGGCACGAGAATCACTTGAACCTGGGAGGTGGAGGTTGCAGTGAGCCAAAATTGCACCACTGCACTCCAGCCTGGACGACAGAGCGAGACTGTCTCAAAAACAAACAAAAAAACAACAACAACAAAATAACAATACAACAACAAAAAAATACAAATTTTAAAAATCAATATAATGACTATATAGCATTTACATTGTATTATAAGTAATCTAGAGATGATTTAAAACATATGGGAGGATATGCATAGGTTATATGCAGATACTATCCCATTTTATATAAGGGACTTTAACATCTATGTATTTTGATATCTTGGTTTGGGGGGTATCCGGGAACCAATTCACCACAGATACCTAGGGACAACTGTATGTAGAATATTATGCAACTATTAAAGGAACTATATAGATTTAATTTGCCATAGAAACCAAATTATAAAATAGTGTGCATACTATGATCCAATTTTTAAATGTGTTATATATATACCTATACGCATTTATATATATACATACACAGAGAAAGAAATCAGAAGGAATACATTCCAAAATGCTAGTACAGTAGTCGGGTTATGACTGATTTTTCTTTACACTTTTCTGAATGTTTACAATGAACATATGTTACCTTTATTTTTTTCTATGATATTTCAATTTTAAGAAATCAGATTATAAGGAGTAAGGAAGGGAACAAATACTCTTAGTATTTTGCATTTTCTGATTCCTGAAAAATAATTTTCATCATTTATAGATAGAATATTTACTATGTTTCATGAATTGTGCTAGTATTTTACCTATATTTTCTTTTCTTTTTTTTGAGACGGAGTCTCGCTCTATTGCCCAGGCTGGAGTGCAGTGGCACGATCTCGGCTCACTGCAGGCTCCACCTCCCGGGTTCACGCCATTCTCCTGCCTCAACCTCCCGAGTGGCTGGGACTACAGGCGCCTGCCACCACGCCCGGCTAATTTTTTGTGTTTTTTTTTAGTAGAGACGGGATTTCACCATGTTAGCCAGGATGGTCGCGATCTCCTGACCTCGTGATCCACCTGCCTTGGCCTCCCAAAGTGCTGGGATTACAGGCGTGAGCCACCGCGCCCGGCTTTACCTATATTTTCTTATTTAATCTTTGGAACAACTCTTTAATGAAGTTAATGGTGATTTGCAGATCAACGCTCTGAATTGAGCTGCTTTAAATCCAGAGTCCATATTCTGCCCCTAGTATACCACTGGAGTTAAAACTGAGAATAGATTAAATCGTGTATGCAACAGTGAAAGAATATAGGTAGGTGTGCATTTCCCTCTTTCAGAGAAGATAATCTTGTGACTGGATGAAGACCTCTTGAAACTGAGTTATTCATGCCCATATTTCCACCCACTTCTAGGTTGAAACATAAAATACAAATGCCCTGAATAGTAGTTGTATATATATATTTTTTTTTCAAGGGGGTTTCATTCTGTTACCCAGGCTGGAGTGCAGTGGTGTGATCTTGGCTCACTGCATCCTCCAGTTCCTGGGCTCAAGCGATTCACCCACCCCAGCCTCCCGATAGCTGGGACTACAGGGATGTGCCACCATGCCCTGCTGATTTTTGTATTTTTTGTAGAGATGGGATTTCGCCATGTCGCCCAGGCTGGTCTTGAACTCCTGGGCTCAAGCAAGCTGCCCGCCTTGGCCTACCAAAATGCTGGGATTACAGATGTGAGCCACTGCACCTGGCCTAAGATATTTTATTCAGTGAAAACTGCAGATACTATTTAGGAAGACAAGCTATATTTACTAGAATTGAGACTTGTGTCTTGATGATGAGCCCTGTTTCTTTAGTGAACATAGAACAGTTTAAGCCTTTTTAGATTGGTTTTATGTCAAAATGCCTTATGATTTTGTGTGCCCAATAGGTACGAATTGAGATTAGCAGAAAAGCTGAGAAGAGGACCACTTTGGTGCTATGGGGTGGCCTTGCCTACATGGCCACACAGTTTGGCATTTTGGCCCGGCTTACCTGGTGGGAATATTCCTGGGACATCATGGAGCCAGTAACATACTTCATCACTTATGGAAGTGCCATGGCAATGTATGCATATTTTGTAATGACACGCCAGGTAAGAATTCTCTTCAAGTAACTTTTTATGAGATAGTAATAAAGTTTTGATTGTCAAAAGAGTTCTTTTTTCTCATCTTCTAAAGCCAGTTTTCTTTAAGTACTCATCCTTTACACATACACACACGTGTGCCACTTGTGTATTAGGCAATATTCTAAGCAAGTGCTGTAGATGGAGAGGTAGATATAAGACATGACTTCCACCCTCATGGAGCTCACAAACTATTAAGAGAGCCATGTAAACCATTAAATTCAGAGAAATATACTACAGTAAGGTATAGAATAAGTGGACAAAGGAGCAGAGTGATCAGCTGTAGGATAACCTGTTCAGCTGTGTTGCTTGGCTTTTTAAGTACTGTGGGAAAAGTCCCATGCTTTTTATTTTTATCGAGTTTTTGGAATGGAGAATTGGTGATAACTAATCAAATACTTAAACTAAACTCAGAAATCCTCCTAAGTATGTTGAAAGGAAAGGTGTTGTTGTTGTTGTTGTTGTTTCCATTATGGAAGAGAGCTGAGAATTAGATACCTAATTACTTAATACTCAAGTCTATTCTTTTTTTATTGATACATAATAATTGTACATATTTTGAGGGTGTCTGTGCATGTATACAACATATATACATGTTTAATGATCAAATCAGGGTAAATGGCATATCTACCTCAAACATGTATTATTTTTTTTTGTTGGGGACATTCCAAATCCTTTCTTCTAGCTATTTTGAAATATCCAATAAATTGTTGTTAACTATTGAACACTAGAGCTTATTCCTCCTATCTAACTGTAATTTTGTACCATTAACTAACTTTTCCCTATCCCCTTCTCTCCTCTACCCTTCCCAGCCTCTGGTAAACATTATTCTCCTCTCTACTTCTGTGGGTTCAACTTCTATGGGATCAGCTTTTTTAGCTCCCACATATGAGTGAGAACATGTGGTAGTTGTCTTTCTGTCCCTGGCCTATTTCATTAAACATAATGTCCTCCAGCCTTATCCATTTTGCTGCAAAGGACAGGATATCATTCATTTTATTGCTAAGTAATATTCCATTGTGTATATATACCACATTTTCTTTATCCATTCATCCCTGGATGGGCACTTAGGTTGATTCTGTATCTTAGCTATTGTGAATAGTGCTGCGGTAAACATAGGAGTGCAGATATCGCTTTAACATACTGATTTCCTTTCCTTTGGATATATGCCCACTAGTGGGATTGCCAAATTGATTGTATGATATTTCTATTTTTCGTTTTTTTGAGGAGGCTCCCTACTGTTTTCCATAATGGCTATACTAATTTACATTCCCAGCATTTCTCCACATCCTCACCAGCATTTGATATTCTTTTTCTTTTTTATTATAGCCATTTTAACTGGAATGAGATGATATTTCATTGTGGGTTTTTTTATTTGTTTGTTTTTGTTTTTTTGTTTTTTGGGGTTTTGTTTTTTTTTTTTTGAGATGGAGTCTCGCTCTATTGCCCAGGCTGGAGTGCAGTGGCACGATCTCGGCTCACTGCAAGCTCCGCCTCCTGGATTCACACCATTCTCCTGCCTCAGCCTCCTGAATAGCTGGGACTATAGATGCCCGCCACCACGCCCGGCTAATTTTTTGTATTTTTAGTAGAGACGGGGTTTCACCGTCTTAGCCAGGATGGTCTCGATCTCCTGACCTCGTGATCCACCTGCCTCGGCCTCCCAAAGTGCTGGGATTACAGGTGTGAGCGACTGTGCCCTGCCTTCATTGTGGTTTTGATTTGTATTCCCTGATGATTAGTGACTCTGAGCATTTCCTCATATACCTATTAGTCATTTGTATGTCTTCTTTTGAGAAATGTCTATTCAGATCTTTTGCCTATATTTTAATTGGATAGTTTATTTTTTTGCTGTTGAGTTGTTTGAGTTCCTTGTATATTCTGATATAAATCCTGTGTCATATGAATAGCTTTTGCAAATGTTTTCTCCCAGTTCTGTAGGTTGTCTCCTCACTCTGCTGACCGTTTCCTTTGCCATACAAGAGCTTTTTAGTTTGATATAATCCCATCTGTCTATTTTGACTTGTGTTGCCTGTGCTTTTTGAGGTCTTACAAAAAATCTTTGCCCAGACCAATGTCTGGAAGGTTTCCCCAATGTTTTCTTCTAGTAGTTTCATAGTTCAGGTCTTAGATTGAAGTCTTTAATACATTTTGATTTGATTTTTTGTATGGAGAGAGGGGGATCTACTTTCATTCTTCGGCATATGGTTATCTAGTTTTCCCAGCATCATTTATTTAAAAGATTGCCTTTTCCCCATTGTGGGTTCGTGGTGCCTTTGTCAAAGATGATTGGCTATAAATGCTTGGATTGATATCTGGATTCTCTATTCTGTTTCTTTGGTCTATGTGTCTGTTTTTATGCCAGTACCGTGCTATTTTGCTTACTGTAGCTTTGTAGTAAATTTTGACATCAGGTAGTATGATGCCTCTATCTTTGTTCTTTTCGCTCAGGATTGCTCTGGCTGTTCAAGGTTTTTTCTGGTTCTGCATAGTTTTTAGAATTTTTTTCCTATTTCTGTGAAGAGTATAATTAGTATTTTGATAGGGAATGCATCAAATGTGTACGTGGTTCAGGGTAGTGTTGATTTATTCTTTATCAACCGAGGCTCCTTTATTGAATACCAGTATCTAGAACTAATTTTTATTGTCAGTGCCGTTTTAAATATCTTGGAATTCCAGTGTCACTTTAGGAAGTATGAAGATTTAGCATTACTTTCAGTTATTATTATAATATACCATCATAGATCCAACCTAGCACTCCCTTTAATATCAAATATTTGAAATACCTGAGACATAGGAAAAGCTTTTTCTGTTTTCTTAGTTATCAGAAGAAAGCTGAGAGTTGCATCTCATATTTAATATGGCTGCTATTGAACATATGCATTTTCTTTCTGTTGTTAGATTAGTGGTCACAGCCTATTTGTGTTTGGGGAAATGATAGCACAAGAATGTTATTTAACTTTTCTTGGCCTCCCAAATGTGTCTAATAGAGAAGAAAGTAAACTGTTTTATGTCCTACAATTGCTTGCCCAGACTTTTTAGCACCTAGTTGCATGTCTGGCTCATACTAGTCACTGTGAACGAACTGAACAGTCACATCATTCTTATCTGATCACAGCTCTGGGCATGGATAACAACCATGTTTTCAGCCAAACACTAATATTTTTCCAGTTATACCTTGAATCTAAAGATCACCCTTGATATATCTCTTGCTGATTAATTGGGTACAAAATAGTGGTATTTCCTTGTGGACTTTCCATTTCCTTGATTACTGAAGAGGTGAAGCATTCTTTCCACTGTGAGATACCCATACCTTTTGCTTGGTCATTACTATTAAGTACGTTTTGCTAAGCCTAATTATGTGTCAAGCATTTTACATCTAGTAACATAAGTACATCTATTCACATATTTAATCTCAACCCTATAAGTATTAATATATCCCCATTCCATAGATGAGGAAACTGAGTCTCCAAGAGGATAAGTAATCTGCCCAAACATTCTATCTAGTACACTGTAGGACAAGGAATTGAATCCAGATTTGTGTGGCTCTGTAGGCTGCTCACTTTCCACTCAATTATGCTGCCTTCTGTTGACTTCATTTATGAGGAGTAACTTTTGAAAACTATAATTAGAATAGATACAGAATAGAAATAAAAATATATTGGGGAAATAATTACTTCTTACAAAGGGCTGTTTTGTAAATGTTTTCTGTATCAGACTTGAATACAGTGTACCACTTTCTCCCTTCTCGTCATGCTGTAGAATCTTTAATGCCCTACCTGTCCTACTAGTTAAATGCTCCATTCTGTGATTACCAAAATAGTCTTGCTGCCCCCAAGTGACAAGTTGCAAAATAGCAGTAGTAAATAATTTAGTCACTATTCACTTATGAATAGGAAAACAGTGACCAAATAAAATGTAAATAGTTTTCATATTAAATATTTTTACTAACATATCCATCTTAATACCTCTGAAGCAAATGCCTGTTCAATGGCATTTAAACTCTTCTAAACTGCTGTTACTATGAGTTGCTGTACTTGTTAACAGTCTAAATATATCCCAATAGTATGTTAAGTTCCAAAGAATCTTTTTAAGATGGCAAGCTCCTTGAAATCATAAAATCAAATGGAATATTGAATTTTGCTGATTAATATTTAAGTAGAACCTGAGTACTGATTTCTACTATGTGGAAAAGGAGCTGGGCAGTAAGACTTGCCTGTGGGAGCTGTGTCAGCGTGCAGGTGGACCAGCCGTCCCACCATCTGGCCCATGCCTTTTCAATGAAGGGGATGATGTTGCCTCATAGGAGTGAGCATTGATTCTTGGGGAGTAAAAACATATTGCATATTATAATGCATAAACAGATAAACAGTATATTAAACCTCCTGTGGGAAGGAGGAGTAATCAGGAAAAAAAATGCCTTAAAAAGCTACTTAGGGGGGCAATAATGAAAAAAGTGTTGATAAATAGTGACCTAGCCTTTAATACCCTTTACCTCCTCAATTCCAATAACCGTCATTTATATTGTACTCCAGCAAACCACTTCAATGGCTGTTCAGGGCCTTCTTTCCTAGAACTGTCCCACTTATAATATAAATTAGTATGTTAATTTCTGATAATTTATTTTCTTTCTAGACCTTTTATTCACTCACTCACTCCTTTGACCTCATCCAGACCTTTAAGCTACTGGCATCTTTCCCTTAACTTTTTACTGTCACCTTCCTCCTGTATCACTTCCTTTTCTATCCAATTTAAACTGTGTTGCCATTCTCTTCTTAGTATGCTACCATCCCTGCCCTTTTGTCTTTTACAGTATGTACTCTATAAACTCCTAATATTGGATTAATCTAGACCTTTATCCTATCTATATCTAGGCTATTAAATATTACTAGAGAAAAAGCATGTCATAGTGTAGAATGGGCCACTGCTTGTGTTTTTAATCATATTTTCTTCCCTCATATCCCCATAGTAGTTATTCTAAGACTTCACATCAAGATCCCCATCCCACCCTTAACCTTCTCCTAGAAAATTGAAGTTAACAGTTAGAAGCTTTCTAATTCTTAAAACTGTAAATGCAACTATATCTGTACTGAATTTTACATGATTTCCATCAAATTCCAAGAAGAGGTGGCATTTTCCTATTTAGGGCTAGCCCCTCCACATGTTCTTAATCCCATTCCTTCCTCCTAGTATCTTATTCCAGTTTCTTTTTTGTGTTCCCTGTGTTTTTAACCTCTCCCTCTGTGACTTTCTTTCTTTCCTAACGAAACTGTCTGCATCTTCTCTCACTTAGTATCAAATCACAGTTTTTTTTTTTTTTTGAGACAGGGTTTTACTCTGTCTCCTAGGCTAGAATGCAGTGGCATAATCACAGCTCACTGAAGCATCTACCTCTCAGACCCAAGCAATTCTCCCACCTCAGCCTCATGAGTACCTGAGACCATAGGCATGTGCCACCATGCCCAGCTAATTTTTTAAATATTTTGTAGACAGGGTTTCCCTACATTGCCCAGGCTGGTCTCAAACTCCTGAGCTCCAGTGATCCTCCGCCTCAGCCTCTCAAAATACTAGGATTACAGGCATGAGCCACTGCACTTAGCCCAAATCACAGAAATTTTAGAATAGAGTCTAGCACATAGTTGCTCAGTAAATGATTGTTGCCCCAAAGAGGAAGCACAGAAAGATTTGAATAAACTTAGTGTGTATATTTACATCCTAAGCAAACATAGGTGAATAGCCTAGTAGCAGCATGTTAGATGAATGTAGAGGGCTTTCCCTCAAGTTCTTAATCCACTAATTATCCCTTCAGTTGATTCAGACCTCGATTTTATTCATTTTAAAAAGGCTTCCACAAACCCTTTAGCTATCAGTCATCCAATATCTATTATCTATCATCATCAATAACTAAATATTTACTCTGGTTCTAGTTGTGGCATACTAGGCAATCAACCAGTCCTTCCACCAAGAAAAGTTAGAATTGTTAGACAAAACATAATACACATCTGTTTAAAGATACTAGAGAACTAACAAAATAGCAAAAATTGCTAGTTAAGGGTCTAAATAAGAGGAGTCCCAGGAAGATGAGACTAGTATTTAGGTGTGCTTTTTCCTCTGGGAATTTATGCTAATTGAAGAGGGTATAGTGGAGAGGCCAAGAAGCTGAGCCACACTTGTTAGCCTAGAGGAACCAAAGCCTTAGAGATTGGTGTCTAATGATCACTAAAGTAGGCGAAACAGAAACCATCTTGCTTGGATTTGGAACCTGTAAAGGCTACCATTGTAGAATAAGGATTCACCTAGTATAGGCTCTTTCAGGTACTGTAGCTCATCTTTCATTCATCTCAATCCTGTAAATTAGATTGAGGTAGTCCTGGAATACTGGTAATCCCCGAGTGCTGATGCTCACAGGTTTCATGCAGAAGCAAACATAAATCATCCCTGGGAGGAGATAACATTATTCTAAACCTTAAATTATTTCTACAAATAATTTTGCTTTTTTTTTTTTTTTTTTTTTTGAGACAGAGTCCTACTCTGTTGCCCAGGTTGGAGTACAGTGGCACAATCATGGCTTACTGCAGCCTCATACTCCCAGGCTCAAGCAGCCCTCCCTCTTAGCTTCCTGAGTAGCTGGGACTACAAGCACGTATCACCATGCCCAGCTGGGTTTTTTTGGCATTTTTTGTAGAGCTGTGGTTTCTCCATGTCACTCTGACTGGTCCCAAACTCCTGGGCTCAAGCAATCTGCCTGCCTCAGCCTCCCAAAGTGCTGGATTACAGGCATGAGCCACCATGCCTGGCCAGTTTTGCAAATATTAAATTAGACATACAATAAAAATAAGCAGATACACAATACCTACAGAAACAATAGACATTACAAACAGACACAAGGACTCCAGATATTGGTATTATCAGACATAGCCTTTAAAATAATTATACTTACTATATTCAGGGAGATAAACAACAAGGTTGAGAATATTAGCAGATAACTTGATTTTTTGTTTAAAGAACCCATTGAAAAATTTTAGAAATGAAATATAATGGATGGGTTTAATAGCAGATTAGACATAACAAAAGACAGAAATAGTGACCTTGAGTAAGGCACAAGAAACTATTCAAAATGAAGTGTGCAGATACAGAAAGATGTAAAATATAGGAAAGGGTAAGAGACGCAGTATACAGTGGAAAGGCCTAATATGTATTTAATTTTATTGGAGTCTCAGAAGGAGAAGAGAAAGAGAATGGGAAGAAACAATATTTAAATAAAGAGTTAATGGCTGAGAATTTTCCAAAATGATGAAAGACATCCATTTACAGATTTAAGAATCCCAACCAATACCAGCCAATATAAAAAAGGAAATCTGACTGGGCGCGGTGGCTCACACCTGTAATCCCAGCACTTTGGGACCCCAAGGTGGGTGGATCACTTGAAGCCAGGGGTTTGAGACCAGCCTGGCCAACATGGCGAAACCCCTTCTCTACTAAGAATACAAAAATTAGCTGGGCATGTGGCACACATCTGTAATCCCAGCTACTCGGGAGGCTGAGGCATGAGGATCGCTTGAACCTGAGAGACGAAGGTTGCAGTGAACTGAGATCACACCACTGCACTCCAGCCTGGGTAATAGAGCAAGACTCTGTATCAAAAAAATAAAATAAAAAAGGAAATTTCCATTGAGATATATTGGTAGTAAAACTTCAAAAGCCAAAGCCAAATGGAAAAATCTTAAAAGGAGCCAAAGAGAGAAAAAAGTTTGCCTTCAAATGAGTCCCTGTTAGACTGAATGCTGACTTCTCAATAGCAGCAATGAAAGCCAAAGACAATGGAATAGTATCTTCAGTTTCTAGAAAGAAAATAACTGTCATCTTAGACTTCTATACTCAGCAAAAAATATCTTTCCAAAATAAAGACATTTTCAGACAGAGAATTTGTCACCATCAGATCTGCACTAAAGGAGATACTGAAAGATGTTCTTTGGGCAGAAGAAAGATTATCACACGTGAAAAGTCGGAAAAGCAGAAAGGAATAAAGAGCAACAAAAATGGTAAACCTGTGAGTGATGAGTCTAAACTAATATTAAATGTATAAACAATAATAAACTCCTATGGAATTTAAAATATAGAGAGAATTAAAATGCAACAACAGGCCGGGCATAATTAGCTCATGCCTGTAATCCCAGCACTTTGGGAGGCTGAGGCGGGCAGATCATTTGAGGTCAGGAGTTTGAGACCAGCCTGGCCAACATGGCAAAACCCTGTCTTTATTAAAAATATAAAAAAATCAGCTGGGCATGGTGGCACACACCTGTAATTCCAACTACTGGGGAGGTTGAGGCATGAGAATTGCTTGAACCCAGGAGGTGGAGGTTGCAGTGAACCGAGATCATGCCACTGCACTCCAGCCTGGGTGACAGAGTGAGACTCTGTCTCAAAAATAAATAAGTAAAATTAAATGTGCAACAACAATGACATATATGTCTGGAGCAGGTAAATAGACTTAAAATGTTCTAATATTCCTTCATTGTCTGGGAATAAGGTAGAAGTACCGCTCCTATTCACCTTTGAAGAGGAGGCCCTAGCCAGTGCAGAAGGCAAGAACAGAATATGAAAGATATAAAGATTGGAAAGAAAGAAAACTGACACTTACAGATTTTGTACATGAAAAAATACAGAAGAAATGTACAGATAATTGGTTAGGATCCATAAGTGAGTTTCATAAGGTTATTGGATACAAGATCAATGTATGTAAATCAATTGCGTTTCTGTGTGCTAGCAACAAATGGTTAGAAAATGAAAATATTTAAAGCTGCACCTTAAAATTACTTTTAAAAATACATAGACCACACGTAGAAGGCAAAGCAGGGGGGGAAAACCCTAGAAATATATGTATAAAAAATGTATAAGACTCTATCCAAAAATGTCAGTTCTACTCAACTGATCCATTAGATTCAGTACAATCCCAGTTAGTCAAAAACCCAACAGATTTGGGGATTGGGGAAGAGATTTGAATAGACTGCTTCTAAAACGGTATGAAAATGTAAAAGACTAAGAAAAGCCAATAAACTCTTGAAGAAAAACTGGGTAAGAGGATTTGCTCTATTAGATATGAAGACTACAGCTTTAGTTATAACACTTCAATAACAGTGGCACAAGGACAGACCTATAGAATAGAAGAGTATAGAAACAGACCCAGTATAAATGAACTTTTGATTTTAAGAAGATGGCAGGCCAGGCATGATGGGTCATGCCTATAATCCCAGTGCTTTGGGAGGCCAAGGTGGGAGAATCACTTGAGGCCAGGGGTTCGTGACCAGCCTGGACAACATAGTGAGACCCAATAGCTAAAAAAATTTTTTAAAATTAGTTGAGTGTGGTGTCGTGCACCTGTAGGTACGAGCTACTCAGGAGGCCAAGGTAGGAGGATTGCTTGAGCCCAGGAGCTTGAGGCTGCAGTGAGCTATGGTTGCACCACTGTACTCCAGCCTTGGTGGCAGAGTGAGACTCAAAAATAAATAAACAAAAAAGATGGCCCTACAAAGAAAGGAGAGTCTTTTTCAATAAATGGTGCTAGGACAATTAAATACCTATATTAAAAAATGAAATAACCCCATTTTATACTATAAACAAAAATAAATTCCAGGTGGATTGTAGATCTAAATGTGATAGGTAATGTATAGCTATTCTCTTATAGCTCCTATAAGAGAATATCTTAATGACTGTAGAGTAGAGAATGATTTCTTACACGGAATGAAAAGCACTAACCATACAGGATAAGAGTAATAAAGTAAGCCAGGCACTGTGGTGTATGCCTGTAATCACAGCTACTTGGGAGGCTGAGATGGGAGGATCGCTTGAACCCAGGAGTTTGAGGCCAGCCAACATAGCAAGATCCCATCTCACAAAAGAGAATGATAAATTAGACTACATTAAATAAATATCTGTTTATTAACACCATGAAGAGGGTAAATAGGCTGGAAGGAGATACTTGCAGTATGTATACCCTACAAAGGATCTATATCCAGAATATATAAACAAATTCTACAAATCAGTAAGAAAGTGACAGACTCCACTAGAAAAAATGGCAAGATATCTGAACAGGCACTTCTAATAGAAGACATGCAAATGGCCAATAATAGATTAAATGGAAAGGCCTCAGCCTCTTAGTGATCAGGAAAATGCTGTGTATCTCCAAGAGAAATGAAAATGTACATCCACACAAAAACTTGTACACAAGTGTTCACAGCAGGATTGTACATAATAGCCCCAACGTGGAAACAACCCAAATGCTATCAGCTGAGGAATGGATAAATAAAATGTGGTATAATTATTGTTGTGGGAAGTCAGGGACCCCAAACGGAGGGACCGGCTGAAGCCATGGCAGAAGAACATGGATTGTGAAGATTTCATGGACATTTATTAGTTCCCCAAATTAATACTTTTATAATTTCTTATGCCTGTCTTTACTGCAGTCTCTAAACACAAATTGTGAAGGTTTCATGGACACTTATCACTTCCCCAATCAATACCCTTGTGATTTCCTCTGCCTGTCTTTACTTTAATCTCTTAATCCTGTCAGCTGAGGAGGAAGTATGTCACCTCAGGACCCTGTGATAATTGCGTTAACTGCACAAATTGTAGAGCATGTGTGTTTGAACAATATGAAATCTGGGCACCTTGAAAAAAGAACAGGATAACAGCAATTGTTCAGGGAATAAGAGAGATAACCTTAAACTCTGACCGCCGGTGAGCCAGGTGGAACAGAGCCATATTTCTCTTCTTTCAAAAGCAAATGGGAGAAATATCGCTGAATTCTTTTTCTCAGCAAGGAACATCCCTGAGAAAGAGAATGCACCCCTGAGGTTGGGTCTCTAAAATGGCCCCCTTGGGTGTGGCCGTCTTCTATGGTCGAAACTGTAGGGATGAAATAAACCCCAGTCTCCCGTAGCGCTCCCAGGCTTATTAGGAAGAGGAAATTCCCACCTAATAAATTTTGGTCAGACCAGTTGCTCTCAAACCCTGTCTCCTGATAAGATGTTATCAATGACAATGGTGCCCAAAACTTCATTAGCAATTTTAATTTTACCCCGGTCCTGTGGTCCTATGATCTCGCCCTGCCTCCATTTGCCTTGTGATATTCTATTACCTTGTGAAGTACATGATCTCTGTGACCCACACCCTATTCGTACACTCCCTCCCCTTTTGAAAGTCCCTAATAAAAACTTGCTGGTTTTGCGGCTTGTGGGGCATCACGGAACCTACCGACATGTGATGTCCCCCCCGGACGCCCAGCTTTAAAATTTCTCTCTTTTGTATTCTGTCCCTTTATTTCTCAAACTGGCCAATGCTTAGGGAAAATAGAAAAGAACCTACGTGACTATCAGGGCAGATTCCCCGATAACTATTAATGGAATGTTATTTGGCAATAAAAAGAAATGAAATACTGATACATGCCACAAATGGATGAACCTTGAAAATGTTATGCTAAGTGAAAGAAGCCAGACACAAAAGGCCACATATTGTATGATTCCACTTATATGAAATGTCCAGAATAGACAAATTACAGAGGCAGAAGAAAGATTAGTAGCTGCCTAGAACTGGGGGTTTGGGGGGAGAGGAGACTTGACTGTCACAAGGTATGGAGTTCTTTTTTGGGGTGATGAAAATGTTCTAAAATTGTAGTAATGATTGTACAACTCTGTGACTATATTATAAACCATTGAGCATTATACTTTGAGTGAATTGTATGGTATGTGAATTATATCTCAATAAAGCTTTTTTAAAAATGAGACAGTATTGCATACACAGCAGAATGGCTAACGTCTTTTAAACTGGCAATATCAAGTATTGGCAAGGATGTGGAATGGTGGTACCTCATAATCCTGCTGATAGAAGTATAATTGGTACAACCATTTTGGAAACTGTTTATCATCACTGCTTACATTTGAACACATGCATACCCTGTGATCTAAGATTTCCACTCCTAGGTATATCTCCAGCAGAAGAGATAAATCCAGAAATGCTTTTGGCAGCATTATTAGTAAGAACCGAAACAACCCAAAAGCTTATCAATAGTAGAATGGTTAAATAAACTATGATGAAGTCACACAATATAATATAATGGAAATGAATAGACTGCAGCTACACACAAAAGGTGAATTTCACAAACCTAATACTGAGTGAAGGTAGCCATATAAATATATACTGTATGACTCCATCTTCATAAAATTCATAAAACAGGTAAAACTAAGTTGTGGAACTTAGGAATACATGCTTAAGGAGGTAAGTTATAAAGAAAGTAAGAAAACAATTACCATAAAAGTCAAGAGAGTGATTACTTTGGGGGAAAGAGATATGAGTAATTGGGAAGGGGCAAGAGGGAGTTTCTGGATTGTTGGCAGAGTTCTGTTTTTATAAAACCTGGTGATGAGTAGCATGTTCATTGTGTGATGATTCACTGTGATGTACATTTTGTGTGTACTGTTTTGTATGTTTCACAGTAGAAATGTTCAGGTGGTAATTAAATACTTAACACAGCACATGTCAGCACACACGCATACATATGTATTGAATCTAAACAGCAGTTAGTAAATATTTTGTGAAGATAGTATGCTAAGGACTGATAATTCCGTTTCTTCATTTTTTTAGGAATATGTTTATCCAGAAGCCAGAGACAGACAATACTTACTATTTTTCCATAAAGGAGCCAAAAAGTCACGTTTTGACCTAGAGAAATACAATCAACTCAAGGATGCAATTGCTCAGGTAAGTTTTACAAAAATTAAAATAAATCCCAGCCCTATCTTGCATGGTTATTATTATTATCCACAGCCACGGTTCTTCAAATGAGTAAACTGAAAGAATGTTCCAACCCTCTTCTTCCTGTATAAATTATTCCTCAGTTGATTACAGTAACTATTTTAGGCATGGACATTTCTCTAGAAAGTTTTATAAAAAGCAAGTGAGAAGATGGTGTGTTTGCTCCATCCTGTTAACACTAGCACATTGACATTTTTAGGCCTACTTTTACTTTTTTTTTTTTTCATTTTATTTCTTTGTAGTTATCTGTTTCTACTTTTCCCTCTGCTTTTTGATTATTTCTATAATAATTTATCTAAGATTTTTCACAAAAATGTGTGGTAGCAGTGGGGAAAAGTAAAACCCAGGTAAGAGGGAAAGACTGCTAGAGATCTTTGCCAGGGACAGTTTAGAGATTATTAAACTAGAAGATGCTTGGAAAAGATTGATATATTTTATTTTTCATAAAAGCTACCTCTTTCAAATTTCTGGATGTGCCTCCCTCACTCTGTTATCTTTGATTTTGGTGAATAAACCCTCATTCCTTTTCTCTGTAGTCTTTGTGACTTTAGAGATTTTTCAGCAATCTCTAGAAGCTTTTCCATCCTCTTTAATGTTTAGTTGCTCTTCTCTGCCTTTCCTGTCTCTTCTTGATGATAGGGTTGTGCTTTGAATAGGCTTAATCCATCTTCCTGCTTCGGCCTAAGTGGAGTTCTGTCTTCCTTTGCTATGTACGGTGATTCTAAACTGGAGGGAATACATCAGAATCATGCCTGGAGCTGTTAAAAGTACAGATGCTTCAGTCTCACCCTAGGCTTGCTCGTTAGTCCAGCTCCTCCCAGGTGAAGTCCAAGCATGTGTGAGTTTTGAAAGTACTACAGTTGACTACACACGCTGTTCCAAAATTCACTGGCTAAGTAAAAACTTAAACAGGTACTGGATAAATAACTAAAATCTTGAGTAGCATAAAGTTCTGGCTCTTAGCCCTTGTGAAAGGGCTTCTCACTGGAGAAACACCATCAAGATGTATGTCTCAGATGCTCCTTACATTCTTAGCCTCTGAGTCCTACCCTGTTGATAGCACTGATTTTTCTGGAGGCTTTGTTGAGGGCTGAAACTGCCAAGGACAGCTTCCATTTTGGATTCACCCTTTGTTGTCCTATGCCGTGAGTTAAAATGCTTTGTCTTTCAAGGCACTCTTATTTTGAGAGTTATTGAGATGATCTCTCTGACTTATAGTAATGGAGAACAGTTTCCTTTTCTTGGTAGACAGTAATATCATTGAAAGCTTCACTAGCCAGTTTTCTCACCTTTTGTTTCTATTTTAGGCAGAAATGGACCTTAAGAGACTGAGAGACCCATTACAAGTACATCTGCCTCTCCGACAAATTGGTGAAAAAGATTGATCTGCAAAAAGCCTCTGAATCCTGGCAGAAGGAACACCTGTTTGCCTTTTTAATTAAAGCATTGCAGGTGGAAGCTGGGAGCCATGTGGGGGGTAGAGCGTTTTTACCTTTAATTATAAAACAAAAACAGAAAGGATCTGAGGGAAGAAGGGAATGTTAAAACCTGAGGATCAGGCATTGTGGAATATAAGCTCAAAGGGCTTAGTGAATATTGTCTTAACCAAGTATCTCAGTTTCTGGATGAAAATGATGCAGTTATATAGTTGAGAGATTCATAAAGAGAAAACAATGCTGGGGGTGTTCGTTTCTTGCATCTTCTTTGCAGAGTCAGCAAAAGAGTAACACACCAGCACCCCACTCGACTCTATTTGTTTTTAATTTAACTGTCCCTATTTTTGACATAGGAGTAAATAAATATACTAGGAAAGCAAATTCTCATGATATGCTAAAATATCATTAGCATTTATTTTAAATTGGACCCAGTCTCTGCAGAGTTACCAGGAATCTTTCCTTCCTGCATCCCTTTACTGACCACCTACCTGTACCTCTTGGTTACACTCATTTTTTCCATTTGATAATTGGAACCAACTTATAACTGTTTAATAATTGACACTTTAGATTATCTCTTAATACCTTCTTAAATGTCTATATATCCCAGTGCTCTGGATCAGTGTCTAAAAATCACTGGCAACACTGCATGAGGTTGTTGGTTTTGTTTTGTTTTGTTTTATTAATTAGTCTTTCACAGGAGGAATAATTGCCCTCCTTTATATACTTATCTATTGATAATCCCCTCTCCCTCCAGAACACAAATCAGAGGGAAGGGGGGTGTTCAGCTGTACTACCAAATCAGGAAGATGTAAGGTTTACAAATTGGCTAAGAATCATGGCTCTGTAGCCATTTCAACCAGAATAATTTTATTGCTAATCTGCTTTGTGTGACAGCATTCCAGGCCAGCCAGATGGGACTGCCTTGTCTGGAGGCTTTGTTCATCTCGAAGGACACACATTTCCACACTGTTTGTGAGCCCTCCCACCTCCACAACTTCAGTTGTAAATCAAGTGTGTGGATCTCAAAGGGTGCAATTTATCTTTATATAGGAATACATTTCTAGGGCTTCCTTCAGCCCACTCTCTTCACCCTATTTTTTCTTATCTTAAATTGAGAGAAAGAGAATTAATCTTATACTTTGTCAAAACATTTTCTACCATATTTCCAGATGACATCTGCGCTTGAAGAGTCAAAGGAATCTGTGTCTAATATCCTGTTTTTAACTGCTGTAGGGGCAGGATGGAAAGGATGATGGGGACTGCCACACCATTGATTGGCCTTTTCTTTCACGTGATTCATCCTTCCTCATTGTGGCAAGGAGTTTCTTTCTCTTTTTCTTCCTCCTTTGGGATCATTGTGTATGAAAAGAAAAACTTTAAATGACAAACCCAGACTCCACGTGCCTTGCAAAGGTTGAAGGCCAGCCAGGATTGCTGCTGCCGCTACTCCTGCCAACACCCCTTTCATTGGCATGACGGAATGAAAGGATGCATGTCTCCACTTCCTGACCCTCCGCCCACTTCCTTCTCCCTCCACCACCCCCAGTCGTCAGCTCCTTCCCTCATTTATTTTTGTTAAGTTGTGTGAATTATTTTTAAACCATTTATCCTGTTTGTGCATAGGGTTTTTAAGAAGAAACAGCACAGTGCAATGAGCAAACCTTTTTGGGGTGTGTGGGAAGCAAGGGAGGGAGGACATGGAGAAAAGTTCTTTAAACAAATAGCAGACTATTGAACATGTGTAAAATCCTGTATCATTTATGAAATATGTATAAAAAGCAATGTACCTTCTGGAACAATAAATACTTATTCAATTTTTGAACGATAGCATCTCATTCTTTAAAACAAAACCAGAAAAACTACATTTCCTGTGATTCTAGGTGGGAAGTTTTTTACTTCTAAAATTCATTTTTATAAAAATATCATTATCAAATTAAGCTCTTCCTTAAGCCTATATTTCAAAAATAGGCATTTCACTAATTCTTCCTGAACCTAAGATAATCAGTATTTTCCTAATTTTCCAGAGCCACCAAGAGGTTGAGTGACCTCTACAACCGTTAATAAAGTCAGCAGCAGCAGTCTCAGTGAGCCTGAATCCTCATCTCCTGATTGACAGGAAAAATCTCCGTGGTGTCAGATCACCTGGATTGCCCAGTGCTATGGGCTCCTGGACTCAAGAAAATTGTTCAAAGATGCACCAAAATTAAGTATTCATTATTTTCAGAGTTTGTATCAAATTTACAGTGGTAGCCAAACAGGAAATATCACATGCTGCCAAGATCACCACGGGCATATTTAAAAACTTGTATTAAATATCTGGTTGCTGGAGTGCAATATGAGGTGCTGTTCAAAGAGCCTCTGTAGCTGTGGTCCTGCCTTCTGGCAGCTTACAGCAGCCTAACGCAGACAACCCTTACCCCCATGTAAAGTGTAAGAAGGTAAGGTTTGACAGAGCAGGAGCATCGCCATCTTGGACAAGCACTGCCATTTTAAGTTCTCCCAATTAAAAACCGCCTAAATCCAGCCCAAAAAACATCAGCCTAATGGCTAATGTCAGCATGACCATAAACCATAAATGACACCTTAGACCAGAAACTTTCCAACCCTGAGATAAAGCCCCCTCTGACCAGAGACATCCCAGCCCCGAGATAACCTCCCCTCCGAACAGACATTCCACCCTTGAAATAAAATTCTCCTCCACCCAGAAACACTCCGAGCATGCGATAAGCTCTCCCTCGCTAAACCCTTAAGTACCCTTAGTCTGTAAGACAGAATGCTCCTGATTGAAATCAGCCAGAATACTCCCCAAAATAAATCTGTCTTCGACTATTGAGCCACTTCTTGTGTTTCCTCCTCCTTTCTTCAACTCTTACAAGGTTGAAAATATTAAGTCGTTTTTTGCATTCAACAAATGGTATCTACATACGTCACACATTCTGTTAAGCTTTGCAGGGTTGTGTTTGTTTTGGTTAGGTTTTTTAAGGAAAATGAAAACATGATTCCTGCCTTTAAGGAGCTTACAATTTGAAGTTTAAAGCAGGAGTATCCAATCTTTTGGCTTCCCTGCACCATACTGGAAGAAGAAGAATTGTCTTGGGCCACACATAAAATACACCAACACTAATGATAGCTGATGAGCTAAAACAAAACACAAAAAACCCTCAATGTTTTCAGAAAGTTTACGAATTTGTGTTGAGCTGCACGCGGCCTGCAAACCATGGGTAGGACAAGCTTAAAGTATAGTGAACAACAAAGGAAACCTTATTTAAAAATGGGCAAAGGAGTTGGACAGTTCTCCAAGAAGATATATAAATGGCCAATAAACATGAAAAGATGCTCAACATCACTAATAAGGAAAGGTAAAACTACCATGAAATACCACTTCACACCCATCAGAATGGCTATTATCAGAAAAAGCAGAAAATAAAACGTTGGTGAGAAATTGGAACCCTTGGTACTCCTGGTGGGAATGTAAAATTGTTCATCTCCTGTGAAAAATGGTTCCTATGGTGGCTCCTCAGAAAGTGAAACAATTACCATATGATCCAGCAATTCCACTTCTGGGCATATGTCCAAAAGAATTGAAAGTAGGGACAAACATGTACACACATGTTCATAGCAGCGTTATTCACCATAGCCAAAAGGCAGGAGTAACCTGAGTGTCCACCAACAAATGAATGGATAAACAAAACATGGTGTGTGCACACAACTGGTTATTATTCAGCCATACAAGAATGGAATTGGGTCACATGCCATAACAAGGATGAGCCTTGAAGACACATGCTAAATGAATCAAGCTAGTCACAAAAGGACAATTACTGTATGATTCCACTTAACATGATTCGTCAAATTCATAGAAATACAAAGTAACATAGTGGCTGCCAGGGATGAGGGAGGGAAGAATGGCAAGTTATTGTTTAATGCATACAGAGTTTCAGTTTGGGAAGATGACAAAGTTTTGGAGGTGGGTGGTGGTGATGGTTGCCCAACGATGTGAATGTACCTAATGCCACTGAACTGTACACTTAAGTGGTTAAAATGATAGATTTTATGTATATTTTACCACAATAGAGAAAAAGCATAGTGGATTAGAGGCAAATAATGATAGTGTCAAATCTATTACTGAGTGTAAGTAATGCAGTTTTGCTGAGGAAGCATAGACTTTAGAGGTGGAAAAAGTAGAAGGGTTCTCAGAACATGGTCCCCAGAGCAGCAGCATGTCATCTCCTGGAGCTGTTAGAAATGCAAGTTCTCCGGTCCCCTTTGGATCAGAAACTAGGAGTGGAGCCAAGTGTTCAACAAGCCCTCCTGGTGATTCTGATGAGAACCATCACTTTAAAGAGAAAGGAACTGAGGCTCAGAGATGGCGCCTACGTCACAACTCCTCAGTGCATCCTGTGGTCAAGTACCAGACTAAGTGGCTGGAGGACTGCTGAGCATGGTGACTGGTGAGTAGAAAAGATGTAACCAGAGGTGATGTTAACACTAATGTGGTATCCTGCTTGTCAGGGTGCAGTAGTAAGCACATGGTGGATGCTTTCAAAAACAAATACAAATAGGTTGACTTTTTAAATCTATCTGGAAAGATTTCACAGAAAAATGGGACTTCTTAGATTTTAGAGCTCAGTTTCACCGAAACTCTTCAGAGTTTTAATTCAGTTTTATCACTGCCAACGTTTGTTTGTTGCTCTCCCAAATGAGTCCAAGCTCCTTATTTCCCATGGTGCGCTTGTGATATTTCCTTAGGATAAATGTGTAAGTTATTTTTAATGAATCCTACTGAATATAAGATTACCTACTTTGCCTGTAATCCCAGCACTTTGGGATGCCAAGGTGGGTGGATAGCTTGAGTTCAGGAGTTCGAGACAAGCCTGGGCAACATGGCAAAACCCCATCTCTACTAAAAATACAAAAATTAGCCGGACGTGGTGGTGCACACCTGTAATCCCAGCTACTTGGGTGGCTGAGGCAGGAGAATCATTTGAACCCCGCAGGCAGAGACTGCAGTGAGCTGAGATCGCGCCACTGCACTCCACCCTGGGTTATAGAGTGAGACCCTGTCTCAAAAAAAAAAAATACTTATTTGATAAATGTTAATATTTTATAAATGCATCATTCACTGAGCAACCCCTCCTCCTTGAACTTCAGCTCCTGTGACTCCACCCTTGGGTTTCCTTTCGTAAATCTGTGACTACTTCTTGGTCTCCTTTACAGCGTCCTATTCCTCTGCCCACATCTGTGATATTAGGCTTCCCCAAGGTTCCATCTTGGACCCCATTTTCCATGGGTGTGATCTCACCCCTCTCCCCTATTTAAATTACCATTTATATGTTGGTAGCTCTCAAATTGTTACTCTAGCTCAGATGTATCCTAGACTGATTTATCCTCTTCGTAACTGGTCTATTTCTAGCATTGCCTTCTGTACATTAAATTCTCTCAATGTCACCAGAGTATTTTTGTTTTTAAATTCTAATAGCACATAATTTAGAAAAATTATAACGTATGAACAAGCATTAACATTAAATATGGGGGAGGAAAGACTACAAGACACCACAAAGAAGCAATTCACCAAACCCAAAACGTGGAACATTCTGTAGGACAAATGATGGGGTTTCTTCAACAGATGGAAGGAAGGGGGGAAGACCATTATGGATAAAAAAATATATATATATTTTTTTGAAACGGAGTCTCCCTCTGTTGCCTAGGCTGGAGTCCAGTGGCACAATCTCGGCTCACTGTAACCTCTGCCGCCCAGGTTCAAGTGATTTTCCTGTCTCAGCCTCCCAAGAAGCTGGGATTACAGACGTGCACCATCACCCTTGGCTAGTTTTGCATTTTTAATAGAGATGGGGTTTCACCATGTTGGCCGGGCTGGTCTCAAACTCCTGACCTCAGGTGATCCCCCCACCTTGGCCTCCCAAAGTGCTGGGATTACAGGTGTGAGCCACTGCACCCAGCCGATAAAAATAAACTTAAGTGACAATCAAAATGCAATATATAAATCTTGTTTGAATCCTGACTCAACCCAGCAATAAAAGGAATATTTGGAACTATTGGAGCAATTTAAATATGGATTGGATATGAGTTAAGGAATTATTACTAATTTTCATAGTTGTAATAAAAGCATCATGATTATGTAAAAAAATACAATGTGTTAGAAATGCATACTGGTATGTAAATGGTATGTAAATGAAATTAGATTGATAGAATGTTAGTAATTATTATAGCTGAGTGTTCATTATTGTTCTTTATACTTTTGTATATATATTTGAAATTTTTCATCATAAAAAGTAAAAAATGAAAGGGCAGGTCAACTAAAAAGGAAAAAATAGAAATAAGGGGGAAAAAAAATCTTACCATCCTGGGAATTCTTGTTTACAGAACCAAAGGCTATCTGGTGAAAGTCCTTGACTCCAGCAATCAATCCTGGCAACAAGTCTGGGTTTATCTCATGCACACGTCCTCTGTTTCTCTGCAACACATATGAAGCCCTCAGATGGCTTCCTAGGCGCAGGAAGTTGTGGGGGATTGTTTTTTCTGTTTAAAGCACTGATACTTAGCAACACTATCCTGCAATGAGACAGCAGAGTCATCCATTGCTGCCATCAAACCACAACTTAATAAGTTAATGGTCAAATTGCCTGTGTCCCACTGATGTTAGTAATAAAGTAGCTAACTACAATTTTAGATCAATGGAAACCCCTTGCCTGACCATAAACCCTGTGCTTCTGGAGACCATGTGTACTTTTGTCATTGTCAAAAACCAGTGATTGCCCGAGCTCGGTGGCTCACACCTGTAATCCCAGCACTTTGGGAGGCCAAGGCAGGCGGATCACGAGGTCAGGAGATCGAGACCATCCTGGCTAACACAGTGAAACCCTGTCTCTACTAAAAATACAAAAAAATTAGCTGGGCGTGGTGGTGGGCGCCTGTAGTCCCAGTTACTTGGGAGGCGGAGGCAGGAGAATGGCGTGAACCCAGGAGGCGAAGCTTGCAATGAGCCGAGATCACACCACTGCACTCCAGCCTGAGCGACAGAGTAAGACTCCGTCTGAAAAAAAAAAATTGTGCTAAGAAGCACATTTTCTCTCCTTTGTCTAAAAGTGAAACTTCAGGAAATTTTGACATTTAATTTTCCAGAGTGTTAATTTAATGAGTAGTTTCTAATTTTAAGCTCCTACCCCATCTTAATGTGAGAACTAGTGAAATAAATAACATTAAACCATTTTTTAATTTTGGGAGTAAAGACAATAAAAATATGAGGTATTGCTGCTTGAATTAGTAAAAACACAATTTAAACCTTGTTTCTTTCAGAAGTTTTGAGGCCAAAGACCATAATAAAACAAACTCAGGAGCTTATTTCAAGAGAATACTGTCCTTGTCTCATACCTGTCCTTACTACTTTGTTTTGTGTGCTATTATAAGCTCCTCAACCATCTGACCAAGACAGTTGCAGTGATTTGGCTTCATCCATTCTCGTTTAGTGTGCAGTGCTATGGCTGCAACATTGTGAAATCAATTCCTAGAAGTCACAAAGCAAGAATTTGACGTGAAGGGATGTCCCTCATTTAGAATTCCCTTCTGGATAAGATACTGGGGTTTCATTGCAGGGAATTCTTGAGAGAAAACAATAGGAGGATGAGGGATTGTGAGTTGTGTTTTTTTTTTTTCCTAAAGAAAACTATTAATAAAGGAACGCTGTTGACAGTGTAAAGCAGTGCTTCTCTCTGGGGCCAAGGCCAGAGCTGTGGACACCTTATCCCACTCATCCTCATCCTCTTCCTCTGATAAAGCCCCTACCAGTGCTGATAAAGTCTTTCTCGTGAGAGCCTAGAGGCCTTAAAAAAAAAAGTGCTTGAAAGAGAAGGGGTCAAAGGAACACCAGTATTAAGAGAATTTTCCAGTGTTTCTGGCAGTTGGTCCAGAAGGATGCCTCCATTCCTGCTTCTCACCTGCCTCTTCATCACAGGCACCTCCGTGTCACCCGTGGGTGAGTCTCATGTCAAGAACTTGGCACAATGCACTTTTTGTTGTGACAATTTGCTATAATGTACAGATGATTAAGAACTAGATTCCAGTACCTTAAATGCTAGCTCTAGAATCTTATAAGAAAAGTCCCTGATAATCCTTGAAAATAGATTTCCCGAGAATTTCTGTTACATGTTCCATTTAGCCTCTTGCCTGAACTCCAAAATTTCCATGGATCTGCCATATCCCACAGCTTTCACTAGCTAAAGAGTTCCTGGAGTATGTGTAAAAATAATTCTATCTTCTTTGTGTTCTAGGCACTTTATAGTTCCAACTTGAAGAGCCAAAAAAAAAAAAAATTAAAGTTGAGCATAGAATTTTTCTTTAATGAAGGCAAGGGACTGAAAGCTCTGTTGCCATGGGGGGCACAGATCTGGATAAACCAAACTCATTAGTCTTTATGTCAGAAAATAAGACTTTTTGCACAGATCGAGTGAATCTTAAATTGTCTCCCCCCTCAGGCTTGGTGCAAAACTGGCCAATCAGGCAAAGAAAAGTTTCAATTCCAGTTACTAACAGATTTCTCTCTTGCATCTTTTTCTAGTAGAATGTGAGTACTAACTGGAACAGAGGGTGGGGGTGAGATGGAGAGAACCATCCTTCTTGACACTTTTGAGTAGCTCAGTATCTAATTGACCCTGGCTTATTTCTTCATGGTTGCTCTAGTACCTGAAAGGATACACATTAAAAATAGGCTTGTGGCCAGGCACGGTGGCTCACACCTGTAATGCCAGCATTTGAGAGGCCAAGGCGGGTGGATCACCTGAGGTCAGGAGTTCAAGACCAGCCTGGCCAACATGGTGAAACTCCGTCTCTACTAAAAATACATACACACAAAAAAATTAGATGGTCATGGTGTTGCATGCCTGTAATTCCAGCTACTTGGGAGGCTGAGGCGGGAGAATCACTTGAACTCGGGATGTGGAGGTTGCAGTGAGCCGAGATCGAACCACTGCACTCCAGCCTGGGCAACAGAGGGAGACTCCATCTCAAAAAAAATAAAATAAAAATAAAAATGGTGGTTTGAGACCCTAAGGAGACCTGACACCTAAAGGTAATGTGGGATCCTGGAACAGAAAGATATGGGTGGAAACTAAGGAAATCTGAATAAGTGTGGACTTGAGTTAATAATCAGGTATCAATAGTGGGTCATTAATGTGACAAAGGTACCATGCCAATGTGTGGTAAATGTATGGCTAAAGGTAACGTGTCATAACAAGGGAAACTGGGTGTGGGGTATGTGGGATCTCTTTGTCCTATCATCTCAATTATGCTGTAAATCCAAAACTATTCCAAAAAATATGCTTGAGCTACCTGTCATTAATCACCCCCTATCTGCTGCCAATAACTAACCTAAGGTCGCTCAGAAAGTTGTCCTCCCGAAAATCTCCACTCCCCTTTCTTCCCACCCTTCTCCTTACCTATTCTCCCTCTAGTACCTCCTGTATTCCCCATTCTTTCCATATACCATCGCCCTTCCCAGATCTTTTCCTCCAACCCCCAGCTCCTCAAGGATGGTATTTGGCTCAATGCCAGAAGCATGATAAAGGGGGAACTTTGGGAACTAGAGCTGGTGTTTGCCTTGAGAGGACAGGGGAAGTGAGAGAAGAGGAAAAGAAGGGATGAGAAAGGGGGAAGCAAAGTGGGGTGATGAGGGAGGAGGATGGAAGAGGATGGAGCAGGAAAGGAGGGGCACTTCCCGACCAAGCTGAGGCACAGGGTCGAAAAGGGGCTGTGATTCAGGGGCGGCTGTCTGCCGGATAGGACCTGGAGGGTTGGAGGACTCAACCCTGGGGCGAAAGGGTGGGGACGCAGACATGGTTCCCTGCCCTTGGCCCTGCGTGGTCCTGGTGGAAGACACCAGAGGGGCAGCTGGCAAGTGGGCATCTTAGCAAACCATTGAGGAGCTTCTGGCAGGCCAGGAAGCTGTTCTTTTTGAAGCCTTCGCACTGAGATGTATAGATCAGCATTTTAGGATGAATGTGCGCAATACCAGATTCTGGGCTTCACGCTGAGATTAAAAACAGGATATAAGACCAGTGGCCAGATTATTAGATTGGATTGCTGCCTTAAAAGGGGGTAGAGTGGGATGGGTACGTTAAATGTCAGAAAGTATTGGATGGTTAACTTTTAAAAATATATATGTATTATTTAATTAGTTATAGAAGATGGTAGATAAACTTTTCCTCCTCATACCCTATCTCCCCTACAGCAGGGGAGGAAGTGAACTTTTAGCAAACAGCCCAAGAAATGACATTTAACTTGAAGGAAAAACTTTATAAATAAGGAAATAGTTACTGAGAGAGGTTTAGGAGTTTCTGTAGAAGCGATTAAAAGTTAAGTATCTAACCATTTCTTATAAAATTAGAGCCAGGGAGAGGAATCAAATATTTCTATGACTCTGTAATCACCTGTGAAACTGCTCTGGAAACCTTATTTGTAAGAAAAAGTCACAGCTGGGAGAGCAAAGGAGGAAGAAATTTGTCCCTTCTGATGGGAGAAAGAATCTGAGGATATTTCTTCCCCTCAAAGGATTATGGTCTAGGGTTCAGCTGAGATACATAACGGGCATTTTAAAGAAAGAGGGTTGTTTCTGCCATTTGCAACCCTGCGTGTTATTTCCAGAAAATGCAATATCCCACTTATTTCTTGTCTTACATTGTCATATTTTCTTGGAGGCCATTAGCAGTGGGCTACACTTTTCTCTACATGTGACTGAAGTTTAGAGAGTAAACTTAACTTTGAATTGTGGATATGTAGATTGGAAAAATCTAAAGTATTTTCTAGACAAGTTAGATTTGGTAATCATGGCCCATTCATATTTAATTTTTGTGCAGTATTTGCTAATACTGAATTCCCTGCCCACAAAATGTATTGGCCCTAATGTGAATTTCCTGCCTATGATATCAGTTACGTAAGTCAACCTCATGTGCATTAAGAAGGATAATATAGTACTCTCTGGCCAATGTTCCTTTCTAGAATTTCTTGGTTTCATAGATTCTTCATAAGGACAATTTACCTATGTTGATTCATCAATTAGTTTCCCTGGAGTTAAGGGGAGCAATGAGAATATTGGAGATATTGGTTCTTTAGTCATTAAAATGTTGTTTTTCTATTTATTTATTTATTTGTTTGTTTATTTATGAGACGAAGTTTCACTCTCTTGCCCAGGCTGGAATGCAATGGTGTGGTCTCGGCTCCCTGCAACCTCCACCTTCCGGGTTCAAGCAATTCTCCTGCCTCAGCCTCCCAAGTAGCTGGGATTACAGGCACATGCCACCACGCCCAGCTAATTTCTGTATTTTTAGTAGGGGTGGGGTTTCACCATGTTGACCAGGCTGGTCTCGAACTCCTGACCTCAGGTGATCCACCCGCCTCGGCCCCCCAAAGTGCTGGGATTACAGGTGTGAGCCACTGTGCCTGGCCAAAATATTGTTTTCCAATGTTTTCATGACATACAATAAAATGTTTTGGTTGAGATATTTGTCCTTGTAATTTATGCACTAAATATGTATGCCTGAGAAACTTGGCTATATGACAGCTAGGATAGTAATGCCATGGTTAACTGTGAATACACAAAGTTCTTGGTATTTTCAATAAGCTGGTAAAATATATACCAAAATTCACTTTGAGAATATTTCTGGTAACAACATGCTAGTATACTCTGTATTTCAAAGTAGGTGACATGTGCCCGAGGCCTTTTTCTTTTCAGTGGAATGAGGTTTTACACATTCCTGATCAAGTCAAACTTTCTAATAATGCAAAATTCCACCTATAATCTTTACAAATGGCCAGCCAAATACTTTTTTGAAAATTTCCAAGGATTGGAAGCTAACTGCACTGTGACACAGCCTCTCCATGACTGGATAGCTGAACTGAAACGTGCTTTCCCATAATTCATTCTTGTTCTTGTAACAGAATAGCTAATTCCTCTTTCACACGCCTATTCCAGATTTTTTAAAACTAATATGCATTTTCTTCCGTCTTCTTTTTTCAAAATGATAGTTCTCAACTTCTCCTGTAAATAATTTTTAGGACCCCTTCTAAGTCTGTTCAACTTTCTCTGAACAAATTTGTCAATTACTTTCATAAAATACAGTCTCCGGCCGAGCGCCAGATTCATGCCTGTAATCCCAACAGTTTGGGAGGCTGAGGCAGGAGGATCACTTGAGCCCAGGAGTTCAAAACCAGCCTGGGCAAGATGCCAAAACCCTATCTCTACCAAAAAAAAAAAAAAAAAAAAATTAGCCAGGTGTGGTGGCATACGCTTGTGGTCCCAGCTACTTCAGAGGCTGGGTGGGGAGGATCACTTGAGCCCAGGAGGCGGAGGTTGCAGTGAGCCATGGTTGTACCACTGCACTCCAGCCTGGGCGACAGAGCCAAACCCTGTTTCAAAAATAATAATAATACAGTCTCCATGTATGAACAAAATACTCAGAGTGTGGTCTGACTCGTGCAGAGTTCAGTGAGTCTTTAATCCTAACCTCCCTTGGTCTGATCAACTATCCTTCTATCAAATAATTACTCTGGATAAAAATTCAGTTCAATGCTAACACTTAACTTTAGGTTTGAAATACTTTTGAAAAGGGCATTTATGCAACATGTTTAAATCAACCTGAGGAACCTTAAACAGCTATTTTTTTGTGACCTTAACTAATTTCTCTCTGGAATTCAAAAATGTCCAAATGCAAGACCAAGAAGTTGGACTTGGGCTGTTGGTGGTGTGATCCGAAACACTCCAGGTACTCTGAGGTATCTTTTTCATTTCCAGCCCTAGATCCTTGTTCTGCTTACATCAGCCTGAATGAGCCCTGGAGGAACACTGACCACCAGTTGGATGAGTCTCAAGGTCCTCCTCTATGTGACAACCATGTGAATGGGGAGTGGTACCACTTCACAGGCATGGCGGGAGATGCCATGCCTACCTTCTGCATACCAGAAAACCACTGTGGAACCCACGCACCTGTCTGGCTCAATGGCAGCCACCCCCTAGAAGGCGACGGCATTGTGCAACGCCAGGCTTGTGCCAGCTTCAATGGGAACTGCTGTCTCTGGAACACCACGGTGGAAGTCAAGGCTTGCCCTGGAGGCTACTATGTGTATCGTCTGACCAAGCCCAGCGTCTGCTTCCACGTCTACTGTGGTCGTGAGTACCTTCCCTGTGCTCTTTTTCTCCACCAACAAGGCCACAGGTGGAGTCCAAAAGTGCCAATTATAGGATATGCAGTTACAGTGGCAACTATATCTCAATCTGAACAACATTGATGTGGGGCTAAAGATACCTCTGATTTCTGAGATCTCTTCTTAGAACTTCTGAAAAATTCCTGAAGAAATAGAAGGGGAAAGGAGCTATGACTTTGATCAGTTCTTTTTAATTTTGTCTGAATTCCATTCAAACAAAACATTAGAAAATGAAACATTGGGCCAGGCGCAGTGGCTCACGCCTGTAATCCCAGCACTTCGGGAGGCCGAGGCTGGTGGATCGCAAGATCAGGAGTTTAAGACCAGCCTGGCCAAGAGACCAGCCTGGCCAATATGGTGAAACCCTGTCTCTACTAGAAATACAAAAATTAGCCAGGCGTGGTGGCAGGCAACTGTAACCCCAGCTACCCGGGAGGCTGAGGCAGGAGAATTGCTTGAACCCGGGAGGTGGAGGTTGCGGTGAGGCGAAAATCGTGCCATTGCACTCCAGCCTGGGTGACAGAGTGAGACTCTGACTCAAAAAAAAAAAAAAGAAAAAAAGAAAATGAAACATTGATTTAGATTATCTAAATGGTGGATTTCCAACTTTTGAGTATGGAGAACCCCTTTTTAAGATAGATAGATGATAGATAGATAGATAGATAGATAGATAGATAGATAGATAGATAGATGATAGATAGATAGATAATCAGACATCCATGTGATTGGATTGTGTTTAGTGTCCACTGATTTTTTTAAGTGATATACAATGGGAAGAAGCTACTTTATGTCAGTAATACTTTTAATTTCTGTGTTATTAATCCTGTCAATGTCTGTATTCATTTTTTAAATAGAACACTAGAAGAGTAGGACATAACACTTTCTTAGTCTATAGCTCTTGTATGGTGAGGTTTTAGATTTGCAGAAACTCTATGGCCACTCAAGGGCCTGTGGATCTGAAGTTGGGAATCATTGATCTAGATGACAGAAGATGCCCTAGTTTGTTGTTTTCCATTGGTTTATATAAACCCTGAACAATGAGGATTCCCTTGATGGTGGCTGGAAACTCATCCCCCAGGCTGCACTTATGAGGCTCTCTCAAGAAGAGGGTCAGCTGGATGCAGTGGCTTATGCCTGTAGTGCCAGCTACTTGGGAGGCCAAGGTGAGAGGATTGCTTGAGCCCAGGGGTTCGAGGCCAGCCTGGGCAACATAGGGATACCACCCCCCCCCGACCCCCCGCACCATCTCTAAAAAATGAAAGAGTGTCTTCTGGTCTCCTGCTCTCATGAAGATAATCTTTATTCTTCCATAGATTTTTATGACATCTGCGACAAGGACTGCCATGGCAGCTGCTCAGATACCAGCGAGTGCACATGCGCTCCAGGAACTGTGCTAGGCCCTGACAGGCAGACATGCTTTGGTAAGAAACTCATCAAAGGTAGAATCAGGCTATTAGGATCGAAAGGACAAATCAAAAACTCTTCCTGCCTCAGAGCACCATCATTTTCCCAGTGTGTGTCTCCAAACACTTGGAATGGTGTTTGCTTTTTAGTTTATGCCTGGACCGAAAGCCCCACGCCAAATTTGTATCATGATTAGGGACAGCGGAGAATTGTGCCCTCCACTAGGGTAGCCACAGATGGCCATGGTGCACTTGAAATGTGGCTAGTGTGACTGAAAAACTGAATTTTAATTTTATTTTAATTTTAAAAGTGATGTTTGGCCACGCACGGTGGCTCGCACCTGTAATCCCAGCACTTTGGGAGGCTGAGGCTGACAGATGGCTTGAGCCCAGGAGTTTGAGACCACCCTGGGCAACAAAGAAAAACCTCATCTCTACAAAAAATATGAAAATTATGTGGGTATGATGGCAGGTACCCATAGTCTCAGCTCCTCAGGAGGCTGAGGTGGGAGGATCACTTGAACTTGGGAGTTCAAGGTTACAGTGAGCCATGGTTATACCACTGCTCTCTAGACTGGGTGACAGAACGAGACTCTGTTTCTAAAAATAATAATAATATCTTTAATATTGGTTATATATCAAAGTGAAAATATTTTGCATATAATTGGGTTATATAAAATATATTATTAAATTTAATTTCGCCAGTTTATTTTTTAAAAATTTTAATATGACTACTAAAAAATTTTAAATATGTAATTTGCTTTATATTTCTGTTGAACAGCACTGGTCTAGAATTATCTAAGGACTTACTCCTCTAGCTTCACTGATACAATTTTGGTTGTTCTGAGTAGCAAGAAAGATGAGTCAGATTGTCTGTAGGAAATCCAGAGTTCTTGAATTTTATATTATGTTGTCTATAACTAGAAGAGAACAGAGATGAAAACCCCAAGATTGAATATTATCTCTCTTTCTCTTTAATGTTATGAAGCTTTTTGGATTCAGACTCAAATAGATTTAAAACAAGTCTAGAGAGAAAGGGGAAGATTGCCCTACCCTGGTCCCCCAAGAAGAACAGTAACAGGTCAGGATTGAGGTAGGAGATTAAGGTGAAAGGAGCATAAAAGGCTTATTGGTTTTTGTTTGTTTGTTTGTTTGTTTGTTTTTGAGACAGGATCTTGCTCTGTCGCCCAGGCTGGAGTGCAGTGGTGTGATCTCAGCTCATTGCAGCTTCGACATCCTGGGCCCAAGTAGCTTCTTGTTTTAGAAAAGCTTTTGCTCTTCAGTCTCCTAAATGAGCCAGGGGCAATGGCTCATGCCTGTAATCCCAGCGCTTTGAGAGGACGAAGCAAGAGGATTGCTTGAGGCCGAGTTTAAGACTAGCTTGGGCAACATAGTGAGACCCCATCTCTATAAAATAAAAATAAATTAGCCAGACATGGTGGCAGCCTTCCAAAGTAGCTGTAGTCTCAGCTGAGGTAGGTGGATTGCCTGAGCCCAGGAATTTAAGGCTGCCATCAGCTCTGATTGTGTCACTGCACTCCAGCCTGGGCGAAAGAGCAAGACCCTGTCTCTGAAAAACAAAACAAAACAAAACATAAATACTTCAATAAATAAAGCCTCCTAAATGAACCCCACTGACCATCCTGTGAAGCATGTTTCGGCTCTGCCATAGGCGTTGTTAGGGATCTCGTGTGATTGATTTTGAGTATGTGATTTAATGCTAAATGCCTTGGGGTAGGGGCAATAGTGGTTCCTGAAGTCTCTGCCTACCCTCATGTATTTCTGTTCAAAAATATTTGGCTTTATTTTAAGCCAGGAGTTGTTCATGCATTTCTTTGCTTTTGTTTTAATATAACTTTTGAAGAGGTAATACATTTAAATGGTTCCCAAATTAAACAACATGAAAAAGTATACAGCAAACTGTCCAGCTCTCAGTCACCCTCTTGCCCCATTTCCCTCTTCCCCAACTCCATCCCAAGGAAACGGTTGTATTATTTTCTTATATGTGCTTCCAGGGTTTCTACAGTCAGATTTAAAAATGTAAATATATATATGTGTATTAGTCTGTTCTCATGCTGCTAGTAAAGGCATACCCAAGCCTGGATTTATAAAGGAAATTTATAAAGGAAAGAAGTGTAATTGACTCACCCTTCCACATTGCTGAGGAGGCCTCACAATCATGGCAGAAGATGAATGAGAAGCAAAGTCACATCTTACATGGCAGCAGGCAAGAGAGCATGTGTAGGGGAACTCCCATTTATAAAACCATTGGATTTTGTGAGACTTACTTACTACCAAGAGAACAGTGTGGGGGAAACTGCACCCATGATTCAATTATCTCCACCTGGCCCCACCCTTTACACGTGGGGATTATTACAATTCAAGGTGAGATTTGGGTGCAGACACAGCCAAATCATATCAATATGTTTACTTATTGGCCATTTTTAAACATCAAAGGTAGCATATCATTCACATCTCTTCCTTAATTTATCTTAGACAATCTTTTTCTATCAAAGCCCCAAGTTCCTATGTGGGGTCTGTGGGACTTCAGGGAGATGGTGAATCCTCTGAAATTGTAGACAGTGTTTTGTGTTTGTGAGCATGTGTCAATTTTCCTTTAGTTTCTATTTAAATGTAATAATTTTAATTATTTTTAATTATATAATTTGTTCAGGCAGCATACAAGAAAATAATATAACAGACACTCATGTACCTAGATTTAACTAGAGTTAAGTTTTGCTTCCTTTTTGTTTTTCTTTTCTTTTTTTTTGAGATGGAGTTTCACTCCTGTTGCCCAGGCTGGAGTGCAATGGCACAATCTCGACTCACTGCAACCTCCACCTCCCAGGTTCAAGTGATTCTCCCGCCTCAGCCTCTAGAGTAGCTAGGATTACAGATGCCCACCACCATGCCTGGCTAATTCTTTTGTATTTTTAGTAGAGACAGGGTTTCACCATGTTAGCCAGGCTGGTCTTGAGCTCCTGACCTCAGGTGATCCACCCACCTTGGCCTCCCAAAGTGCTGGGATTACAGGCGTGAGCCACCGTGCCCAACCCCCTTTTTCTTTTAATTTAAATACAATTTTGTAAATACAATAAAGCCATCCCACCCCATCCTGCTTTCTTCTCTCACCCTCCAGGGGTAATCATTGTTTTGAAATTAGCATGTGTTCTTCTCATCCCATTTTAATGCTTTTATTATTTATGTATGTACCCATAACAATAGATAGCATTGTTTTGTGTGTTCTTAGAATTAACATAAAAATGATACCTTACCCAATGTGTGAGATTTTCTCTAGCAGGTACCCATAAGAATGGAACTGCTGGGGCATAGAGTATCTTCATTGGCTATAACAATAAACCCCAAATAATGATGGGTTAAATAAGTAGAAGTTTATTTCTCTCTCATATTAAAAAAAAAAAAATCAGTCCTAAGGGAGGAGACCACCCCTCATATTGTCTTATGCCTAATTTCTGCCTCCAAAAAAAGAAGAAGTAAAAACTAAAAGGCAGAAATGAAATCCACAGGCAGACAGCTCGGCGCTGTGCCCTGGGCCTGGTAGTTAAAGATCAACCCCTGACCTAAACGGTTATGTTATCTATAGATTCCAGGCATTGTATGGAAAAGCACTGTGAAAATTCCTGTCCTGTTCTGTTCTGTTCTGATTACTGGTGCCTGCAGCCCCCAGTCACTTACCCGCTGCTTGCTCAATCGATCATGACCCTCTCACGCAGACCCCCTTAGAGTTGTAAGCCCTTAAGAGGGACAGGAATTGCTCACTTGGGGACCTCGGTTGTTGGAGACCTGAGTCTTGCCGGAGCTCCCGGCCGAATAAAGCCCTTCCTTCTTTAACTCGCTGTCTGAGGGGTTTTGTCTGCGGCTTGTCCTGCTACAGTCCAAGATAAGCAGTCCAGGCTTGGAATAGAGGCTTCTAAGTGACCTACCCAAGCACGGATGTCACCATGTCTACATCCAGGAAGGCTGTGGGCCTCTAACCATCTACTTTCCAGGCAGTATAATGAGGAAAGGGAAAGAAGGGGCCCTGATAAAGATTCTTAATATTATCAACATTTTGCATTTCTACAAGTTCTGTTTGTTTGTTTTCAGTTCTGCCTTGTCTTTTTACACACTTCTTTTATTTTGCTTATTATCCTTTCTTTTATCTTTTTACTAATTCTTTAAATACTTGTATTATGGATTTTTCTGGATAATTCTGTTATCTCCAGTTCAAAGCCTCTAATTATCACGATAATGCTCTCTCACAGTGGATCATCCCTCATGTAAGTGTCTTGTGGCAGACCATCTTCTGTTGTAGTTTTTTCTGTAGGACACCACTCGTGACATCTGGTATCTTTGTTTAGTGTTGCTATAAAGGAATACCTGAGGCTGGGTAATTTATAAAGAAAATGGGTTTATTTGGTTTATGATTCTGCTGGCTGGGAGACTAAGCATCTGGGGAGGGCCTCAGGCTGCTCCCACTCATGGAGGAAGGTGAAGGGTGCTGGCGTGTGCAGAGATCTCATGGCAAGACAGGAAGTGAGAGTGAGAAGGGGGAGGTGGCAGGCTCCTTTTAAACACGCTGAAACTAATCTAATAGAGCAAGAACTCACTTATTACTGCAAAGACAGCACCAAGCCATTCACAGGGGACTTGCCTCCAAGACCTGAACACCTCTCATTAGGCCTCACCTCCAACATCGAGATCAAATCTCAATATGAGGCCAGGCACTGAGGCTCATGCCTGTAATCCCAGCACTTTGGGAGGCCAAGGCAGGTGGATCACTTGAGGTCAGGAGTTCATGACCAGCCTGGCCAACATGGTGAAATCCTGTCTCTACTAAAAATACAAAAATTAGCTGGGCGTGGTGGTGCGTGCCTGTAATCCCAGCTACTCGGAAGTCTGAGGCAGGAGTATCGCTTGAACCTGGGAGGCAGGGGTTGCAGTGAGCAGAGATCACACCACTGCACTCCAGTCTGGGTGACAGAGGCTCCGTCTCAAAAAAAAAAGAAAAATATCGCTATGAGATTTGGAGGGGTCAAATATCCAAACCACAGCACCTGGTTTGAGGAAGTTTTACACAGAGCACTTTTTCAAATGCTCCTGTCAGCATCACAGATGCTTTATCAGACCTAGGCCAAATTTTCCATCAATTTCTCAGCTTCAAGTTTCCCCATACCATGTGGGAAGTGTAAAACCATACTTCAGCCATGGCAGAGCCCTGGCTTGGGGCTTCCATTGTTTGTGAAGGCTTTTCTTTCTCCTAGAGCCTTGGGCAGAGTTTCCTTATTGCTTCCCTGGGCCACTGGGCAAAGTTCTCCCCATCTCATTGAGGGGATACATCTTCTGGGGTCCTAGACTTAAGCAGGGTTTCAGTCACAGCTTATCTCTTCTCCTGGGGCCAAGGTCATGCCTCCTGTCATCGCATGGGTGTTTAACCCCAGTCCTTGGTTTATGTCCTATCTAGGCCTGTTATTTCTGAGGACTATGACAAATTTAGCTCCCAAGCTTCCTTTTCCTTGTTTGTAGAAAGAAAAGCATAGACATTTGCTGCCAACTGTGCATTTTTTTTCAAGAGTCCATACCTTTCATCAGATTCTTAAAAAGGTTAGCAATCATTGCTTAAGTACAGAGTGAGAATATATTAATTTAAAAAACAGATTTTGAGGGTAATAGTTCATGTTACAAAAGAAAATTGCCTTACCAAATATTTTATCAGCTATTTCCTTCTGTAATGGAAGCTCCTTTCATGACTTAAAACAATTTACTTTATAAGTTTGTATGTATTTAGCAACTTCTCAGGAACTCATTAAAGAAAGTGAAATTCACCAATACAAATAAGTAGGTGTACCCACGACTCAAAAGGAACTTCATTTTCCCATTGTTTTTCCCTGAAGAGAAGGTAATTGGCAAGCAATTAGGTACCTTCCACTCAGCAAAGGGCAGATGAACCAATAACGTGGTTGAGGAGATCAGGTGGATGGGAGTGATGATACTGGATCAGAGGGGGAGCTGGGTGGTGGAAGGTGCATCAACAGGAACTGAAAAGATGTGGAAATTCTGCCCGGGGGGTTGGGAAAAGGCTGAATCACTCAGCAGTATAGAAACAGTGTGGTTTCTCTTCTGCAGATGAAAATGAATGTGAGCAAAACAATGGTGGCTGCAGTGAGATCTGTGTGAACCTCAAAAACTCCTACCGCTGTGAGTGTGGGGTTGGCCGTGTGCTAAGAAGTGATGGCAAGACTTGTGAAGGTGAGAATGGGCAAGAAGGGACCCAAATCAAGAGCCCAGAGGAAGCCACTGGCTTATTCTCTGATGTTCAGGAAACTGCCTTAGTGTCCGAAGAGAGCAACAGTTTGGCTGTGCAAAGAAATGACAAAAGGCGTTCATCAACATTGAGAATACTCACGCTATGGACAGAATTCAGTTTTGATTTTGTCTCTAAGATTTAACAGGAGGGAATTTTGCAAGAGACAGAAAGCCACATTTTTATATGAGAAATAAAAATAGGGTGTTCTGGCCAGGTGCAGTGGTTCATGCCTGAAATCACAGCACTTTGGGAGGCTGAAGTGGGAGGATCACTTGAGGCCAGGAGTTTAAGACCAGCCTGGGCAACATAGTAAGACACTATCTCTACAGAAAATTAAAAAATAAAAATTAGTTGGGTATGGTAGTGCATGCTTGTAGTCCCAGCCACTCAGAAGGCTGAGGCAGTAGGATTACTTGAGCCCAAGAGTTTGAGGCTACATTAAGCTATGATTGCGCCACTGCACTCCAGCCTGGGCAACAGAGAGAAAATATCTCAAAAAAAAAAGGAGGGTGGATATTTGGTATTTCTCAAACTTTAATGTGCCCACGAATCACTTAGGATCTTGTCAAAATGCAGATTCTGATTTAGTAGGTCTGAGATCAGGTCAAGATATTGCATTTTTAAACAAGTTCTAGGAGTCAGCTATGCTGCTGGTCCAAGGAGCACACCTGGACTGGCCAGGTAATAGAGGCAGTAGCATAACCACTGGCCGACAGCTGTGTTTCCCAAACTTCCCTGCTGCTGAGAAGCACCTGGGGCTTTTACGCTTAGCCCCTCCCAGACCCTCTCCTGGAGCCTTGGCTTCAGAGGAGCTAAGATGGGGACTTCGAGTTTGTGTTTTTAACAAGTTCCACGGGTGATTTTTATCATCTTGGAAGTTTGAGAAACTGGTTTACATGAAACCATTTCCTCTCCTCCCCATATGCTTTGTGTTTATGGGAGAGGAATACAGTTTGGGGGGATAAATAAAATAATCTATTTTATTTTACTTTTAGATCTATTTTTAATAGCAGACATTTTATAGGACTTTATACATTTATATAACTAATAAAAAAGAATTCATAATATATATCAAATATTTGAAATGGAAATTGCCTACCATTATTATATGAAACTTAGATAATATCCCTTCTCTAAGGCACATTTACCCTTGCAAATTATCACAACTAAAATTCCATCACTTCGGCCAGGCATAGTGGCTTACGCCTGTAATCCCAGTACTTTGGGAGACTGTGGCGGGTGGATCACTTGAGGTCAGGAGTTCGTGATCAGCCTGGCCAACATGGTAAAACCCCGTCTCTATTAAAAATACAAAAATTAGCTGGGCGTGGTGGCGGGCGCCTGTAATCCCAACTACTCAGGTGGCTGAGGCACAAGAATCACTTGAACCTGGGAGGTGGAGGTTGCAGTGAGCCAAGATAGCGCCACTGCACTCCAGCCTGGGTGACAAAGAGAGACTCCAGCTAAAAAAAAAAATCCCATCACTTCTACTTTAATAAGTCAGAGTTCTCATGACACCCTGCAGATTATATGGAGAGATAAATGGTGTAATTGTTATTATTTACAGAGGACATATATTTGTTCCTTAGGATAATTAAATTTGTGGAATAATAGAGCTGTGGTACTGGTTACAAAAGTTCACTTTATTCTAGCAATATTCAAAATAATAAAAATACTACCCCAAAAGGAAAAATTATGGCTACTGTCCATATTTTATTTCATGCAACAAACTTTGCATTATTAACTGAGAGACCATTAACCAGAATATTAAATTACTGTTCCTTATAATAAGTCTAAATGTATTTTAAACTTTATTGAATAGGCATAGTATCCAGAGTCCTCCTTAATTCTTAATTATTTTATGTAATAATCTTTGTATATTTGAATATTAATAAAATGTTCCATAAAAACATTTGTAATTATTTATGAGTACTTTATTGGAAAGATTGCAGTTAATCCTCCCTTATATAATCTTAAAACCTAATAACCATAACTGAAAAAATATTTTAGCCGAAGATGAAAATTAAGTGTGAGTTATACTTTAGGATTAATATTCCTGTTTATAACCCTTAAGTTTTATTGATAGTCCAAACATATATGTTTCTTTAGCTAAGCTATTTGATAATTATATGTTCTTTTTTTTTTAAAAAAAGGCTCTTTTTAATTTTTTTTTTTTTTTTTAGATTCAGGGGCTACATGCACAGGTTTGTTACATGGATATATTGCTTAATGCTGGGTTTGGGTTTCTATTGAGCCCATCACCCAAATGGTGAATGTAGTACCCAATAGGTAGTTTTTCAACCCTCACCTTGCTCCCTCCTCCTACCGTTTGGAGTTCCCAGTGTCTTTTTTTTTTTTTTTTTTTTTTTGAGATAAGGTCTCACTCTGTCACCCAGGCTAGAGTACAGTGGTACCATCTTGGCTCACTGTAGCTTCCACCTGCCTGGGCTAAGGTGATCCTCCCACCTCAGCCTCTCAAGAAGCTGGGACTACAGGCGTGCACCACCACACCAAGCTAGTTTTTGTATTTTTATAGAAACAGGGTTTCACCATGTTGGCCAGGCTGGTCTCGAACTCCTGAGCTCAAGCAATCCACCTGCCTCGGTTTCCCAAAGTGCTGGGGTTACAGGTGTGAGCCACTGTGCCAGGCTCCCTGTGTCTCTTTTTATATAGTTTGTATTTGTCCCATCTTTATGTCTGTGTGTACCCATTGTTTAGCTCTCACTTACAAGTGAGAACATGCAGTATTTTTCTGTTCCTGCATTAATTCAGCTCTTGTTAGTTTTTAAGTAATTTTTATTGTTTTGTTTTACTTATTTTGTATTTATTATTATTAATTTTTTTTTTTTGAGACAGAGTCTCACTTTGTCACCCAAGCTACAGTGTGGTGGGGCAATCTCAGCTCACAGCAACCTCTGCCTCCCAGGTCAAGCGATTCTCCTGCCTCAACCTCCCCAGTAGCTGGGATTATAGGCGACTTCCACCATGCCCTGCTAATTTTTTTTGTATTTTTAGTAGAGATGGGGTTTCACCATGTTAGCCAGGATGGTCTCGATCTCCTGACCTCGTGTTCTTTCACCATGTTGGCCAGGCTGTTTTGAACTCCTGACCTCACACGATCCACCTGCCTTGGCCTCCCAAAGGGCTGGGATTATAGGTGTGAGCTACCGCACCTGACCTGTTTTGTTTTATCATAAAAGTGTAGAAGAAAATATAGAGGAGCAAGAGAAAATAATTTAAATGACCCACAATCCATTTGCCAGATATATCCATTCTAAACATTTTGGTATATCTTCCTGAGAGACTTAAATATTTTAAGCTAATTTAAATTTTCAGTTTATTTTG